>NW_024871133.1:0-460000 GCF_019054845.1 Dipodomys spectabilis | reverse complement strand
GAATTTTCCTGTTGAGATGTAATGTGCTTAACTGTACTGATGCTAATCATAGCTAGGAAAGTATGGACTGATACAAATAAGTGGGAGGTACACAGTACTTTTCAAAATTGAATAGATTACATATTTATTAGAAAGCTCGTAAGAAAAAATATTCAGTGTAGGATGAAAGATTTCAGAAAACTACAGTATAAATTACGTATAACCGGGTGGAGGTAGCTCATGCCTCTGATATTGGCTAATCTGGAGCCTAGTATATGAGGATCACCATTCAAAGCCAGGTTGAGAAAAGTCCCCGCGGGACACTTATCACCAATTAATCACTGACAACTAAAATTGATACTGTGGCTCGAAGTTGTAGACAGCTAACCTTGAGCAAAAGACCTCAGGAGCAGTGCCCAGGCTCTGAGTTCAAATTCTGTAATAGATAATGAATAAAAATAAAAAATACATTACAGGGCTGGGAAGTTGGCTCAGTGGTAGAGCGCTCCCCTTGCATGCTTAAGGCCTGGGTCCGATTCCTCAGCACCACATAAGCAGAAAAAACCCAAGCGTGGCGCTGTGGCTCAAGTGGTAGTGTACCAGCCTTGAGCTGAAGAGCTGATGAACAGTACCCAGGCCAAGAGTTCAGGCCCCACGACTGGGCCCCCCCCAAAAAAATAAAATAAATTACATATATTTTTTTTACCAACTCTGTAAAAGGAAAATAGGATATGACACATGGCAACATTAGACTTCAAATTACAAAGTTCCAGGGCATTTCCTCACTCTTGACAACTAGGAGTAATCCATATCAAGAAAAAAGATAAACGATTTATACCAAATTTCAAAATATGTTATACAAAGTAAATGCAATAAACATGCATTCCACAGTCTAGTAACATCATATAGTGTAAAGAATCTGATTAACTGATTCATGAAAACCAATACTATGCAGTTAAAACATCCAATATCTCAGGTGTCAACTTAGCACAATACGTTCAATCTATGATGTCTGTTTGCATATTATCCAGCCCTATCCATTCCACAATGGCAGAAATCTCTTCCTGAGAAAGTCCAGAGAGCTGTCTACTATGAGTGCTCAATGTAGACCTGTTCCCATTCTCTATTATTTGGGCATGTGATAGATTGAATATCTGATAACTTGGAAAAGGCACAATTTGGGACTGGCTAAATAATTTTTCCCATTGGAACATCTAATTTCAAGGCCACTGAAAGATTAGAGATGGTGATATTCTCTTTAAAATTATGTATTCAAAGGAGACAAAGTTATTTAGGTTTTGAAAGAATTGACTAGGAAGTAAAATGCATGTGATTTTTGTTAGCTCCGTAATTCTCAAAAACATAAAATGAATTCAAGTATTTTATATATACCCATATGTGTGCATATATCCATGTATGTATGTATATCCATGTATGTGCAGTCATGTCTTTTCTGTGTAGCAAATGGTACAAATGAAACTGTGCAATCACTACTCAAAGGCATGAATAAACAAAGAGAATGAGCATAGAACTCATATTTAGGAATCTATGGCTAGCGAACTCTCTGAAAATCTTTTACATCAGATTGCATGTGTCACTTACTGCAGTGCAGGGACAGTATGACAACAATTGGATACCAGGCAGAAGAAATGAGAAATGAGAGATACAAAGGGTACAATACTCTTTCTAATGGGTAAGTAGGATTTCCTCTGTGTGTGTGTGTGTGTGTGTGTGTGTGTGTGTGTGTGTGTGTGTGTGTGTGTGCATTACATTTTCTTGAATCATTTCTCTCTTGAGGGGTATCTGGGCTAATTCATACGCATGGTTGTGCTGAAATATTTACTATATCCTGGTTTGTACTCTTTCAGGTAAATGCCTAGGAGTAGAGTTGCTGCATCATATGTAAGTGGCTAATCAAAACAGGGGTGAAGTGGGAAAAGTACAAGAATGACCAGGAGAAAAGGTGGGAAGTGCAGAGAGTAATCCAGTAAATATCCTACAAAATTAAGAAGAGTGAAGGAAGAGGTTCATAGAGGAAGGATGCGAATGTTGAAAGGGTTGGCGTTGATCAAGTTATATTGTATGCAGAAACTGCTTTGTTTAATAACTCATTTGTTACTTAAAATAATAATTAAAAAATCATATCCCTAAAATACTATGTAATTAGAAGTCAACCATGAGAATCTGCTCAGATCACCTCTAGGGTTTATAAAGTTTAGGATAAGTTTTAGAACAGCACTAATGATTCATATCAACTGAAGAAAATTTAATGATTTCCAGCTATTTAAGATAATCATTTTTGGAGATATGGCTCAAGTGGCAGCTTGTTACCTAGTGAACAATGCTATCAAATATTGAATTCAATGTTGATCTTGAACAAAAGTAAAAACAATCAATAAAAGTCAGGCATTTTCCATGGCACTGGTAGCTCATGAGTTTAACCCTATCATTAATCAGAAGGCAGAGAACTTGGGATCTCAGTTCAATGTCAGCATGGATAGGAAAATCTGTGAGACTCTCATCTCCAATTCACTGCCAAAGAAATCTGGAAGTGGAATCATGGCTCAAGTGCTAGAATGCTAGCCTACAGCAAAATGTTCATGGATAGAACCCAAGCCTTGAGTCCAAGCCTTAGAATAGTGCATATACAGACACAAAGGAAGTAAGTCACTCAAGTTCTCAACCTTCCATTTCCATAATCCTAACTCTAATCCTGGTCAGAATCCTAAGAGTAACCTTGATGATAATAGTAACCCAATCCTAAAATTAATGGAAAATATATCCTAACACATACTCATGGTCTTTGAAATGATTTATTTGCACTTTTCTCCAAATCCTACAGATTCCCTCACTTGGACTATGAAATCATTCCCTATTATGAATATTAACCTCAAATCTTCATATCATGAAAACTATCATAGTTTCCACTGATCTTAACTTTTACTGAACTCCTCTAACTCCAAAAAGAAGTTGCAGGTTTACTTAAATTATACTCTAGTTCCTAACCCTAACTATATATCTAAACCTTACTAGAAACCTAACTATAAATTTAACCCTATTGAACCCTGAATGGTAAAATTAGGAAAACTCTGTAATTTTTGTTAAATTTCACACTTATTTTACTTGAAAATGTTTGCAGAAAACTCAGTTTAACCTTACAGCTTACCCTTACCTAAGTCTAAGTCTAACCTGAATTAGAACACCAACCCTAACCGTAGAACTAATAGCCTTTGGATTCTAAAAGCCATAAAAATACATTAGATTTATTCATCCTAACTTTGATTCAACTCATCTCTCTAAAACTAATTTGTAGTTTTACCCATTATCTTGCCATTTTTGTAACTCTAATCTTAACTGGAATATTGAGGCTAACCCTCTCACTAACCATATCCTAATCTTAATATAATTAGCAGTTTCCTATTTCACATTCATCCTAATTCTAACATGACTTGTTATTCAAAGATAGTTTCAGTTTGACCCTAAACTTTCCATTGCCCTAATGCTGACACTAACTACAGCTGCAACTGAAACCTAACTTTCACGCTAATGATAGTCCAATTCTAATGTTTAAGAAAAATTCTCTAGTTTTAATCAGTTTGCACTCTGGAAATGAGTTTCAGATGGCCGTGATTCCCACAAATTTTCTGACTCTTCCTCAGAAGTTATCTTGTTCCCTAACATGAACCATTATAAAATAACTTGCCGTCAAATTCTGTTATCAGGAAAAATACTGTAGTATCCATTTCTTGAACTCCTGTAGCCTATAACAGTTTCAGATTTACTTACCATCTAGTTCATTACTAGGTTAACGCTCTTAACCTAAACTGGATGGACATTCCATCAACATTTTGTTATTAGAGGATTATTCAATATTAGTTGTATGTTGATTGATAATGACTGAGCTTGACAGACAGGTGAAGGAAATCATGTACACTTCAATGAGGTTCTGACTTGTGTTACAGAAAGGGTTATGAAAGCTCTCCATTAGAAATCTTGCAGCTGCGCGTCTAAAAATTCCTTGCGTGGTTAGTTTCTGATAATGTCTCAATTCAAGTACTTCTCCTTGGAGTTCCATGTTATTCAAGATGCTGTAGTACATCCTTTTACATTTTGCAGACAGCTCTTGGTGATGAAATTTGAGCTTTTCAAAACTGCTCTCCCAATTCCATCCACAAAATGCAGACAAAAAGACAAAAAAAATTGAAAAAAATTGTTTCTGTTGATAGTGCAAATACTTTTATTTTCCATTTCAAACATAAAATATAGTAAAACGTTTCATAGCAATTACACTGAACTAGGTTGTGGACACATTCTAATGTAAATAATGTACTGTGTTCAAGTAAAATGTTTGAGGATCCAAAATTTTAATATGCCTGTAGTCCTAAAACCAATACCTTACTGATATTGAGTGATAAATACAACTTCCCATAAGTACAGAAGTTTTCCTTGTATCTTTTTAATATATATTTTTATTGTAAAGACACTGTACACAGGGGTTACAGTTACATAAGGAAGGTAATGAGTACATTTCTTATTGAGCATTGTTACCCAATCCTTTGTTTTTCCCCTACCATCCCTTCCTTTCACATCACCCAAATCCTCCCTCTAACCCCCTCTGATAGTATATACACTGATAGGATATTCTCCTGCTACTTTGGTTGTTGAGAGTGTCTACAAGAGCAGGCATTCCGTGGGGAGAAGGGAGACACCTTATGACCTTTATTACTGAGATTTCTGAATGACTTGCTATCACTTGTACTGCATTTTGCAAGTCGAATCTCATGCCTTAAAACGTAGCAGTTTTTAAGAGGTAAGAGGAGTGGTAAAAGAACTCTTAGAGACAAATACATCTTCAACATATTTGGTTCCAAGCATTCCGTCTAAGGCATATTCAACAAGTAGTGAAACTTGTGTTGACTGTAACTATGTGTCTTTCTCCATGTGTATTTATACATGAGTATATGTATGTGTGTATTTGTGAGTATAGTAACATACATGTGTACATATATAAGGGCACATACATATATGCATATATAAATATATATAAATATTTGCATATATATCAAGTGTTCAGTGATTTAATCTATAGTTCCTAACACATTGTCATTCTCACAAAGTGTACATGGTAAACTACTTTAAGGATCTGTGCTCTATGATGGGTATCCTTTGTACTCAATTCCCCATTATTTTGTTTTTCATCCCTGTGAACAACTTCAGTCTACTTTCCATAGGATAGCTTTGTTTCATTACATGTACTCACTGATACTCAAAGCAAAAGGTTGTTTGTAAAAGAAAAAGTACTTTTAGGACACAGGTTAAAATTATCTTATCCATCCCAATGATTCATAGGAAAATAAAATTTATAATAGTAATAAAAGTGAGAAGGAATTCCTAGATCTGTAGTTTTACCATTTAGAATGGCAAATAATATCACATCACTGTTGTAACTCTTAAATAAGTCAAGGGTAACTGATTGTCTTTATCATGTTCCCACAAACCAGTGGATCCTGAAGGATAATAATAGACCACCAGAAATTCTAAGTAGCAGACATGAAGCATGAAAGAGAAAGTGAGGAAATGAGAGAGAGTATAAGAGAGAGAGAAATATCATAATACTGAAAGTACATAACATAAATAAGGGCTGCATGAGAATATTCATATGGCTATCTTTAGACACTACATGTACATTTGAAAGTAATTGTTGTATAATAACCAATCAACATAAAATATAAAGAGTTTCATGAAGGTCGGAGGAAGATGGTAGAGGAGAACCTGGAGGCTAAACAAACTCTCACATACAAAGCAGCTTTAGTGTTCCAGTGAACAGTACTAGCCTAGATAATCACACCAAGTGTGCCATCACTGTACACATTGTTTGGTTAGACAGGGAAGATCCAGGCAAGAAGACAGATCTGAGCACTTGCCAGTAGGTGCGGTTGTGGCAGCAGCTACGGCACCCATAGCCACCATATCTACAACAGAGAGTCCAGGAGAAAAGCGCCATATGCACTGGGTGAAAGGATTCTACTCAACACCAACAAGAACTGACAAGGAGCAGATAAATTCATCCTGAAGATCACAGACCAGTGATACCCAGGAAGAAAGACTCCTGTCTGAGTAAAATCCTGACATCCTCACTCCTCATGGAGCAGAGGAAGGAAGGCTGCCCCGCCCTAGCACCAGACATCATCTTTGATACTGAGAATGGTCAGGCTGAGCAACTAGCTCCAACTCAGGCCTTGGAAGAAAACAAAAGAGTCATTTAGCAGGTCACAGGAATCTGACCTGACCTTCCAGGCTCAGATCCACTCAGGAGAAAGTCACCTAGCCCAAGCAGAGAGAGTTCTGCCCCCCAGAGGAGTGACTATCTTCAGTGTATTAACAGAACCAGTGGCTGCCCCTACCTACAGCAGCCTAGACAATCAATTGAAATTCAGTAAACGTAAACCTTGAGAATGGCTCCAGGCTGGGCTCTGGGAGTGTCTCAGGAGCTAGCCCCTCAGGGAAAAGATACTGTTTGCTGAAATGCCTCAACCCTAAACAGAACTTAGCCTCATCACAGCATCTCCACACTAGAGGAAACAGCCATCTTTCTCTTTCGTGATACTCAAAGCAGATCTCCCTCCCACTGAACTAGCCTGAAGGAGGATCACAAAATCCTAGATAAAGTGGAGCATTTTATTGACTACTCAAACAAACTGATGTAAGAAATCAATCAAGCCACAGGAAAACAAAACACCAGAAGCAGACCAGCCACTCCACGAAGAGACTGGTTACAGACAAAGGGGAGACACAGGATCTTCCCATTCCACACCCCTCCCCCCCAAAAAAAATTAAAGAACTCTTTTTGGTACCATTTTTTTAAATTTTTTAATTGTTTTCTATTAATCATTTTTTTCTTCTTCTCCTAATTTTTATTTTAGGTGTGTGTGTGTGTGTGTGTGTGTGTGTGTGTGTGTGTGTGTGTGTGTGTGTGTGTGTGTGTATGTGTGTGTGTATGTTTTTTAAAAAAATCGCTATTGACTTTTTGGTCCTTTTTAATTTTTTTATATCTTTTGTCTTTCTTTTTTTTTGCGTGACCTAATTGCTGTTTTGCCTCATCCCAAGATAAATACCCATCATCGTTTATTAGAACTTATCCCCTATTGTGTACATAATTAATCCAGAAATGTATTACTTAATTCACAAACTTTTAGGATCAACTTTTTTTTGTCTTTTTTTTTCCCCAGGGCTGAGCACCGAACCCAGGGTCTTGCACGCGATGGGCAAGTGCCCTTCTGCTGGGCTAAACCCCCAGAAACAGGCTTAACATTTTAATAGAAGTATTATATCTTTATAACATATAATTTTCAAGTAAATACTTTTAAAAATTTTTATTTTTTAGTTTTTCATGTCTCCTTTCTATCATCCCACTCCTGTCATCTTATCCTTTTCTCCTCTCAATATCACTTTTTAAAGTCACATAATTTTTAAGTGTTTCACTTTTTAAATTTAAATTTTTCTTTTTCCATTTTTGATTTTCTTCTTTTTAATTTCTCTCTTGTCATTCTGTCCAATCCCTTTCCCTCTCTGAGATTAGGACTTGGTTAAATTTACTTTAACCTCTCCACATACTTCTAATCCTGTTTTTCCCCACATTTCTTCGTAAACATAATACTTTCTGATTTGAAAAATTCGTCTTTGCTGTTCTTAGCCCATTAATGGATAGTTGTTTGATGTTGAATAGATTGTATCTGTTCAACTAGGTTTTATCTACAGCCATTTTGACTGTGCAACTACAGGACTTTGGTTGATGCTTGCCTTAAAATAGTATCTTAGCAAAAAATTGGTGTCACTTTCACATCAAGTGTGCAGAACAAGCCGGAAAACAGGAGAAAAATGGCAAGTGTGGGTATCTCAACTCTCATTCATGATAATCTAGTGACAGAACTGTTAATGAATAATCCAGAGGAGAGTTCCCGCAAAGAACTAAAAACACTACTGGTAAACGTGGTGAATGAAAAGACTGAAAGCTTGCAAAGGACTCAGTTTGAACGTGATAGGAAGAGAGAGGAGGCAAACCAAACAACAGGAATCTCATGACTGTGAGGAAACTGCTCAAAGATTGATGCAGTAATTGCGTGAACAGGTTGAGAACAAAGACAAATAAAGCAATTGCGTGAGCAGGCTGAGAACAATCAAAGAGAAAGAAAGGAATTGTGTGAGCAGGCAGAGAACAGACGAAGAGAGACACAGGAATTGCATGAGCAGGCTGAGAAAAGTCAAAGAGAACTACAGGAATTGCATGAACGTGAGAAAGCTAATCAAAGGGTAACACAGGAATTGTGACAGCAGTATGAGAATAGACAAAGATCAATAGACGCATTCATGGAATCCATAAACAGACATCTGAATGAATTCAGAGAGACCACAAAGGGAATGCTGAATGGAGCCCGACAGCAGGAATGGGAGTCCAAGTAAACCATAACCAATCAACTAAGTGATTTGAGAACACCAAATTAAGGAAGTAAAGAAGTTCACACAAAATCTAAAACAAAGCTCCAACAAAGAATCTGAAGCCTACAAAGCTGACCAATTAAAAGGAAAAGAAATAAAAAACCAAGTAGAAAGACTTAACAGTAGGTTAGGCCATGCAGTAGATCTGATCTCAGGGATTGAAGAGAGCCTAGGTATTAAAAAGAACATACAAGTATCCAAGACAAATCGAAGAAACATGATAGATCTATTCAACATTTGGAATAGACAATCAGAAGGCCTTCTCTGAGGACAATTTGTGTAGAGGAGCACCTAGAGACAGAAATTAATTGTCTAGGAAATTTGTTTAACAGGATCCTAGCAGAGAACTTCCAAAACATACAAAAAGATAGGCCTATTCAGATACAAGATGGTTGTAGAACCCCAAATAGACCAGACCAGAACAGCACTTCCCATTGTCACATTATAATCCACACAGGATCAATTCAGACCAAGAATAACTTCCTAAAAGATGTCAAGGAGAAAAGATCAATCACCTATAAAGGAAAACCAATTAGAATCATCTCATATTTTTCAGCAGAGATAATTAAAGCAAGAAGAGCCTGGAAGGCTGTATGCCATGCCCTAAAGACAAACAATTTTCAACCAAGAATACTGTACCCAGATAACTCTCCATCATAACCGAAGGTCAAATAAAAACCTTCCATAGCAAAGAAAAACTGAAAAATATATCTCTACCAAACCAGCCGTACAAAAAATACTTAAAGATGGCCTACACACAGAAAACCAACAAGACCACAATAATGGCTAAGAAACCACACCCAAACTGAGAATCCAAGAACCATAGGAAGAACCAAGTTTCTACAGCCCCAACGGAGGTGGATAGCATGGCAGGAGCTACCAAACACCTCTCAGTCCTAGCTCTCAACATTAATGGACTTAAAGCTCCAATTTAGCGAAATAGTCTGTCTAGTTGGATTAAAAAGCAAGATAATTCTATCTCTTGCCTTTAGGAGTCACACCTTGCCAATAAAAACAAAAACATTTTGATAATGAAAGGCTAGAATAAAATCTACCAAGCAAACGGCTGCTATAAACAGGAAGGAGTTGCAATAATAATATCAGATAAAATATGCTTCAAATTAAAATTAGTGTAAAGAGTTAAAGAAGGTGGCTACATACGACTTATGGGTTCTCTACTTCAGGAGGAGATTACAATTCTAAATATGGAATCGCCAAACAATGGAGCACCCAAATTTATCCAAGAAACACTATGTTCCCTCAGATCTCACATAGATCCAAAGACATTAATTCTTGAGGATTTTAACACACCAATATCCCCACTATATAGATCAAACCGGCAAAAAATCAACAGAGAAACCACAGATCTAAACAACTGCATAGATCAACCAGATTTAACAGATATCTACTGAATGAATATTTCATCCAGTAGCATCAGAATACACGTTTTACTCTGCAGCACATGGAACATTTTCTAAAAGAGATCACATTTTAGGTCACAAAGCAAACTTGTCCAAATTCAGAAACACTGAAGTTACACCTTGCATTCTCTCAGACCACAAGGGAATAAAATTAGAACTCAACACCAAAAGCCACCAAAAAAGTCTTGTAACACATGGAGGCTGAAAAACACACTGTTGAATAAACAGGGGGTCACAGAAGAGATTACAAAGGAAATTCGAATGTCCATGATATTCAACAAAAATGAACACACAAATTACCAGCCCCTCTGGGACACTGCAAAGGCAGTACTCAGAGGCAAGTTTATAGCTCTGAGTTCCTACACCAACAAATTAGAGATATCTGAAACCAACCATTTAATGAGACATCTGAACCACCTTGACAAAGACCAGCAAGATAAACTCCAATTCAATAGATTGAAAGAAATAATTAACATTAAATCAGAGTTAAACGAATGAGAATAAACAAAACACAGAAAGAATCAACAAAACAAAGAGTTGGTTCTTTGAAAAAATTAACAAAATTGACAGACCCTTAGAAAGTCTTATCAGAAAAAGAAGGAACACACTCAAATAAATAAACTCAGATGTGAGAATGGAAATATCAACACAGAAACAACCAAGATTCTGAACATTATAAGGGAATATTTTCAAACCTTTATGCTAATAAGTTTGAAAACTTGGCAGAAATAGACCTTTTGCTAGCAATTATCAACATGCAAATACTAAACCAACATGAGTTAAAGCATAGTAAGGGGCCTATATCAAGTGTTGAAATAGACACAGCAATAAGAGACCTCCCATCTAAGAAAATCCCTGATGGATTTACAGCGGAATTATACAAGACCTTCAAAACAGAGCTCACAGCAATACTCCTCCAACTCTTCAATGAAATTGAAAGAGAAAGTTCTCTACCAAACTCATTCTATGAAGCCATCATAACCTTCATTCCAAAACCAGGCAGGGACTCATCAAAGAAAGAGAACTATAGACCCATTTCTTTGAAGAACATTGATACAAAACTTTTCAACAAAAGTTTGGCCAATCGACTTCAAAAATTCATCCAAAAAATCATACACTAATATCATACAGGATGTATTTCAGGGATGCAAACCTGGTTCAATATACACAAATCAATTAATTTAATTTATCACATCAACAAGAGCAAGGATTAAAACCACATGGTTATCTCAAAAGATGCAGAAAAAGCATTGGACCAGATCCAACACCCCTTTTATGATGGAGGTTCTGGAAAAATTACGAATCCATAGAACATTCCTCAATACAATAAAAGCTGTATATGGAAAACATACAGCCAGCATTATAATTAATGGTGAAAAACTAAAGCTATTTCCTCTTAACTCAGGAATGAGAAAAGGATGTCCACTCTCTTAACTTCTCTTCAATTTAGTATTAGAATGCCTAGCTACAGAAATAAGACAATATGCCAATATAAAAGGGATCCAAATAAGGAAAGAAGAAGTAAAATTCTCCCTCTTTGCAGATAAAATGATCTTGTACTTAAAGAATCCTACGGACTCCACTCCAAAATTACTCAAGCTAAATCAAAACTGTCAAAATAGCAGGGTATAAAATTAACCCTCAGAAATTAATGGCTTTTCTGTATGCCAACAATGAGAAAAGTGAGGCTCAAATCAAGAAAGGTTTTCCATTTGTAAGAGCCCCACAATAAATGAAATACCTAGGAATTAACTTAACCAAAGAAGTGAAGGACATTTATGATGAAAACGTTAAAAATCTGAAAAAGGAAATCAAAACAGAACTTAGAAAGTGGCAAAACCTCCCATGCTCCTCGATAGGAAGGATGAACCTTGTGAAAATGGCAATATTTCCCAAGGCTATCTACAAGTTCAATGCCATACCTATCAATATTCCAACCGCATTCTTCAAGGAAATAGAAGAGGCAATCCCAAAATTCATATGGAACAACAAAAGACCCCCAATTGAAAAAAAGCAATCCTTAACAGAAAGAACAGTGTTGGAGGAATATCAATACCAAATTTCAAACTCTACTACAAAGCCATAGTAATTAAAACAGTTTTGTACTGGCACAAGAAAAGACCTCAGGAACAATGGAATAGAATTGAAAACCCAGAAATGAACCTACAGACCCATAATCATCTAATATTCGATAAAGGATCTAAAAAGATAAAATCAAAGAAAGGCTGTTGAGTAAATGGTACTGGCAAAATTGGTTAATCACTTGTAGAAAATTAGATCCTTATATATCACCCTGTACCAGAAGCAACTCCAAATGTATCAAAGACCTCAGAGTCAAAGCAGATATTCTGAAAACATTACAGGATGGAATATGAGAAACCCTAGGTCTCCTTAACAAAGGCTGAAATTTTCTGAAAAGAAACGCAAAAGCACAACAAATGAAAGTTTGGACAAATAGGATTGCATGCAGTTGCAGAGCTTCTGCATGGCAAAGGACATAGCTAGCAGGATCAATAGAAATCCCACGGAATCAGAGAGGATCTTCACTAGCCATAAAACCGACAAGGGTTTCACATCTAAAACAGATCTGGAAATCAAAAAATTAAATCCTCCAAAAGCAAATATTCAAAGAAAATACTGCGCAATAAATAAGTGGGCTAAAGACATAAAGACAAACTTCTCTGAAGAGGAAAGGAGGGTGACCAATACAGACATGCAGAAATGCTCAACCACCCTAGCCATAAAAGAAATGCAAATCAATCAACATTGAGATTTCACCTCACCCAAGTTAGAGTGGCTATAATCAAGAACTCTAATAACAACAGATGCTGGAGGGGATGTGGACAGAAGGGAACCTTACTTCATTGCTAGTGAGAGTGTAATCTTGTTCAACCACTTTGGAAAATAGTATGGAGGTTCCTACAAAGACTCCACATAGAGCTCCCCTATGACCCAGCAATCCCACTTTTGGGCATTTGCCTAAATGATCACAAACAAGACCATACTAAAGCTACCACACAGATATATTTATTGCAGCATTACCATAGCTAAGATATGGAACCAACTCAGATGTCCTTCAGTAGATGAATGGATCAAGAAAATGTTGTATATATACACAATGAAATTCTATGTCTCTATCTGAAACAATGATATTGCCCCATTTGTTAGGAAATGGAAAACTTGGAAAAAAAATTTATTAAGTGAAGTAAGCCAGGCCCAAGAAACAGAGGTCCCATGGTTTCCCTTATTCGCAATTACTAGTGTATGTCTGAGACATGCAGAAATTGTTAGATAAGTTGATGTTAGGTGAAATGAACCCCAAGATAAGAATTCAAATTTTTTTCTGTAATTATTTCTAACATATTTATAAGATGATTTCTTTGTTACTTTGTATGTCCCTGCTGCATGGTATAACACCTGTTTTCGCTGTATTTGATGTTGGTATAATTTGTGGAGGGGAAGGGAAAAAATTTTTTAAATATGGATACATGTGGACCCATTGCAACAATGAGATATACAAGACATTATGTCGAAAAACAAATTTTACAACTTTGGATGGGGGAAAGGCAGAGGGGGAAACGTCCCGTAAGAGAGGTGAGATGGGAAGGGATAGTAAGGGGAAACAAAGGAGTATGCAACAATGCTTGATAAGAAATGTACTCATTACCTTGCCCATGTAATTGTAACCACTCTGTCTGGTATTTTCACACTTAAAAAAAAAAACACGAAAAACCATAAAATATAAAGTATTTTTGATAAAAAATAAAAATGACTCAGAATAAATAATCAATGCAAAAACAATCTTTACAGAAGCAAACTCTCAGAGATATTACATGACTTTGAAAAGGATAAAGTGGCTGAATTTAATATAAATTTAGAAGTATGACCATTCAAAAATATAAAAAGATATTCTTTATTTCATTATATAACCCAAAACAGAAAGTAAATGTTGTTTAGATGATTTTTTAAAATACAGTCTCTCAGGTGCTGGGAGGGTGGTTCAGTGTAGAGTGCTTGCCTTGCATGCCTGAGGTCCTGGGTTTGATTCCTCAGCACCACATAAGCAGAAAAAGATGGAAGAGATGCTGTGACTCAAGTAGTAGCAATAGCCTTGAGCTGAAGTGCTGAGAGACAGCACCTGAACCCAGAGTTCAAGCCCCACAACCAACAAAAATAAAACAAAAACAAAACAAAATACAATCTCTCACTTTTGTGTGCTCAACATTGTAACACTAGTGCTTCAGTCTAGGGCTAAGATTTTAGGTGTGGACATTTATCAACACTCCTGATTCAGATTCTAATTGATAAAATTTTTAATCAATGTTTTGTTATTAATTTTTCTCTTTGTAAATTCACATATACCTATAAAAAACAGTGTGGCCATCCCATTAACAATCTCAAAGTATTTCCTAATGATGACTTACAAAAAGTTGTATTATATTACAACAAGGAAAGTAATGCTACAAATAAGGAAAACCAATACATAAATATTAATGATTAATAAAGTAAAAAACAAAACATTTACCTCTATTTCTAGTATTTGAAATGTACTACATATTCGATTTATTATTTTCTCATATTGCTGTACATTTAAAACTGCCTAAGTCTATGATGTTCAACAAGAATTTTATAGACTATGAGTAGCCTTTAAAGTTACCCACTAAGATTATTATTTATGGTTCATCTCATCATTTGTATATGGCTTATACCATCATTTATTCCTCGCTAACATATAAAGTAAGGAATCCCTTAAATTTTAACAGAAACTGTGAAGTTAATGTCTTAAATCTTCACTCTGCTTCTTTACACAAACACTTTGCAATTTCTCATTAGTAAAGTTTCTATAAACTCTGAAATGTACATACTTAGTAGTATATGACTGCTACCATGAATCTTAAATGCTTTATAGAAAAGTTTTACAGCGTGCTAAATAGTCTTAATTTTGGCATATATGAGCAAATTCCCAAAATTAAACATATTTAAAACATTAAAACTTTTAACAAACCTTAACACTTTCTATAGTGTTCATTATGGCAGGTTCCTTGTACAGAATAATTGAATTCCTCCTCCTACACATCCGTTGAACAACAAATATATGGAATTATTTTGTTTTGGACATGTCAATCTTGACTTTATTCTTAAATGTGTTCTTATGTAAGAAATACATGGTTCTAAAATTTCACAACAACTCTTTTGAATTTAATTTTTGTGGAATTGTCTAGTTTAAGAAAATCAATTACACTTTATATATAAAATTGTTCTGTGCTCAATTCAGTAGCACATACACTAACACTGGAAGAATAAAGAGAAGAATATCCCCTGACTGAGGATGACACTCGACTTCGTGAAGCATTCCAGATTTTTAAAAGAACAGATGCTGGATAGGATGTGGACAGAAGGGAACCTTAATGCCTTGTTGTTAGGAGTTTAAACTTGTTCGAAGACTTTGGAAAGTAGTATGGAGGTTCCTCAAAAGACTACATAGAGCGCCCCTAACAACCAGCAATCCCATTTTGGGCATTCCCCCAAATGATCACAAACAAGACCATACTAAAACTACCAGCAAAACTATGTTCATTGCAGCATTATTTACCAAAGCTAAGATATATAACCAACCCCGATGTCCCACAGTAAACGAATGGATCAAGAAAATGTGTGTGTGTGTATGTGTGTGTGTGTGTGTGTGTGTGTGTGTGTGTGTGTGTGTGTGTGTGTGCGTACTGGAATTCTATGCCTCCATCAGAAAGAATGACATCACCCAGTTTGTTAGGAAATGGAAAGACTTGGAAAAAATTATATTAAGTAAATTAAGCCAAGCCCAAAGAAGTGAAGTAAGCCAGGCCCAAAGAAACATAGGTCCCATGGTTTCCTTATTTTCAATAACTAGTATGTGTCTGCTACAAGTAGAAAACATCATATAAGTTGATGTTAGGCAAAATGAACCCCAAGATAAGGATTCAAATGGTATTTCTTTCTTGCGATTGTTTCTAAGATATTTATAAGATCATTTCTTTGTTGCTTTGTATGTTCCTCCTGCAAGCTAAAGCCCCTGTTTTCACTGTATTTGATGTTGGTACTATTTGTGGAGTGGAAGGGAAACACAAATCGTTTAAATAGGGATGCAGGTGGACACATTGCAACAATGAGATGAACAAGTCGTTGTGTCAAAAAATGATTTTGGCCGGGGGTTGAGGGATGTGGACAGTGGGGGGACTGGGGTGGGGGAGGGGTTAGTGGGGGTGGGGGATGGAAGATGGGCAGGGATGGGAAGGGGAAACAAAGGAGGAGCAAGTGGACCCATTGCAACAATGAGATGTACAAGTCATTATGTCAAAAAATGAACTTTACAACTTTGGTGGGAGGAGGACCGGATGGGGGAAGTGGGGGAGTATGGGAAGGGATGGGAAGGGGAAACAAAGGAGGAGCAAGTGGACCCATTGCAACAATGAGATGTACAAGTCATTATGTCAAAAAATGAACTTCACAACTTTGGTGGGAGGAGGACCGGATGGGGGAAGTGGGGGAGTATGGGAAGGGATGGGAAGGGGAAGCAAAGAGGAGGCAACAATGCTTGATAAGAAATGTACTTGTTATCTTGCCCATGTAATTGTAACTCCTCTGTCAGTATTCTCACAATAAAAATAAAAGAAATGTACTCAATAACTCACCCATGTAATTGTAACCCCTCTGTATGGCATTTTCAGAATTAAAAAAAAAAGAAACATAGGTCCTATGGTATCCCTTATTTGCAATAACTAATGTATGTCTGGGATAAGCAAAGAAGGTATGGTAAGGCGAAAAAAAGTAGTAGGCAACAATGCTTGATAAAAAATGTACTCATTACCTTTTCCATGTAATTGTAACTTCTCTGTATGGTATTTTCACAATTTAAAAAAAAAGGTCAAAAGCATGTGCATATGACTAGATAAGATTATGTTAAGGTAAATGAACCCCATGATAAGGACACAAGTGGTTTTTTATTTCTTCCTGTGGTTTCTAATATATTTCTAATGTACGATGTGATTTTTTATATGTGCATCCCCCACAGTTAAACCCCTGTTTTCACTGTATCTGATGTTGGTGCACTTCCATCTTGTATGTACACTTCTCTAACTTGGGGATGGAAAGGGAAAAAACAAAAGGCTTAAATAAACATACAGTATGACCATTGCAACAATGTGACGCACAAGAGAGTATGTTGAAAAATGAACTTTACAATTTAGGAGGGGAGGGGAGGGAAGTGCACTTGTGGAGGTGGGAGGGAAGGGATCACGGGGGAAAACAAAGGAGGAGGTAACAATGCTTGAGAGGAAATGTACTCATTACCTTTTCATGTAACTGTAACCACTCTGTACAGTACTTTTACAATAAAAAATATAAAAATGTTCTCGGATGGAAGAGAATATTTTCCCTATTTTACCCATGTAATATCGTTAACAAAGAAATTAATGCAAAATACTGATATGAAGATATTTTGAATAAATATGTGTGTATGTGTATGTGTGTGTGTGTGTGCGTGCCTGCGCATTTTCGTTCTCAGAGTTTGAATTCAGTGCACCAAGGTCTCACTAGGCCATTCCTCTCTAGATTGATGAGCTACTATATAAGCTACATCTCCATTCTTGGCTCTTTGCTAGTTCATTAAATTTTTAAAATATTTTTATTACTTTTTTATTGTGAACATACTGTATAGAGGGGTTACAATTACATGGGCAAGATAATGAGTACATTTCTTATCAAGCATTGCAGCCTTCTCCTTTGTTTACCCTTCACATCCCTTCCCAGCCTCCCCCTGCCCCCCCTACCCCATCCTCACCCCCCCACCAATGTTGTAAAGTTCGTTTTCAACATAACAACTTGTACTTCTCATTGTTGCAACGTGTCCACCTGTATCCTTAAATGACTTGTTTTTCCCCTTCTCCTCCACAAAGTATACCGACATCAAATATAGTGAAAGCAGGGGTTATACTGTGGGGGAGGGACATACAAAGCAAAAAAGAAATAATTTTATAAATGCATTAAAAATGCATTAAAGAAAAAAACATTTAAATACATATCTAAGGGTTCATTTTCCTAACATCACATTATCTGACCTTTTCTGCTTGACTCATACATATACTAGATATTGCAAATAAGGGAAACCATGGGACCTATGTTTCTTTGGGCTTGGCTTACTTCACTTCTTTGGGCCTGGCTTAATTCACTTAATATAATTTTTTCCAAGTATTTCCATTTCCTAACAAACTGGGTGATGTCATTCTTTCTGATGGAGGCATAGAATTCCATTGTAATTTTTTTAAAATAATCTCATGAATAGTTTTTGTCCTGATTGGCTTCCAACGGTTATCCACAGATCTCAGTTTCCTGAGTAGACAGGATTACAGGTGTGACCAACCAGCACAAGGCTTTCAGAATAAATTATAAAGTAGAAGAAAATTGAATTCATGGAGACTTGTTTATCATCTGCTTTTAAAGCATTTTGGAGTGATTATAGGTGAATTTATTTCGTTTTGGATTCTTAAAAGACAGTAAGTGATGGTATTTAAAAGTTTTAATCTTTTTTTTTATTGGTCAGGTGGCATGATCTCTGGCCTGGGCCGCTGTCCCTGTGCCTTTCAGCTGACGGTGAGTGCTCTACCCCTTGAGCCACAGTGCCACTTCTGCTTTCCTAGTGGTTTATTGGAGATAAGAGTCTCACAGACTTTCCAGCCCGGGCTGGCTTTGAAGCACAATCCTCAGATCTCAGCTTCCTCTGTAGCCAGGATTATAGGCGTGAGTCACCAGCTACTGGCTAGGTTTAGTACTTTTTAAAATGTATACTGGAACTGTGGAACAGAAGAAATTTGTCTCTCTTTAGACCTCAATTTATGAGCTCAGCTCTGAGCATGATAACCCAATGTCACCAACACTGTGTTGAAGACAAAATGTGACAGAAAACAATTACCATCGGCAATAATTGCTATGCTATTATTTCTTGGACAAAATGAATATTGAATTGAGAGAGTAAGGGAATGGAGAGGATTTTACCTACTTTTTTATTGCTTACTTTTGGAAATTTTCACTCATTTCCTTCCCCACTGTGTGTCTTTGGGCCATGCACTTAGTGCCTTTGGGCCATGCACTTAGTGCCTTTAATTAAAATATTTCCTAACACTAAAATGGTAATAATATTAGAATTATAGCAAATGTTTTCTTAAGAATTAAGAGAAATAAAACTTGTGAAATACTTAACATAAACTTCTAGGAATTACAATTACAATTACATGGGCAAGATAATGAGTATATCTCTTATCAAACGTTGTTGCCTCCTCCTTTGCTTCCTGTTCCCTGAGATTTTTAGAAAAAAAAGGAGATAAGGTATGAAAGAATAGCATAGAAGGATATACAACTTATCACACAGAGATTAAGAACTAGGGTAAGAGATTTAGAATGCTAAAGGCAATGAGGAATAAGCCTAGTTGATAACTAGTTTTTCAATAACCAAAAATGGTTCTCTAGAACAATTTCTAGTACACTTTAGTTACTATCACTTATCCTTCCATCGAGTTATTCCTTCTATTCTATCACAACTGTTAATTAGCCTCTGCGTTTTTGGTACCATGATTAACCAAAAAGATTTCCAAATGTCACTTAGACTATCCTTCTCTCTGTGATTAGCAGTGACCACACAAAATCCTGGAACCTTTGAATTTCCAGAATAATTCTTCACCTGACATCTAAGCACATTCCTGGCATTAGTTGCTTTGACCTAATGACCAAAAAAATTTTTTTAACAGAGTATGCTATAGTAAGTAAAGTACATGAATTAGGGACTATTGTCAGGTGTCAGTATGGAAGGAGCAATTATATATTCAAAGTATGGTTTCTTTATTTTGCATTTACTAACTAAATGGTTTTTTTTTATTGTGAAAATAGTGTACAGAGGAGTTACAATTACATGGGTAAGATAATGAGTACATTTCTTATCAAGTATTGTTGCCTCCTCCTTTGTTTCCCCTTCCTATCCCTTAATATCCCCTCCATCTCTACTGCCCCCCCCCCCGCCAAAATTGTAAAGTTCATTTTTCAACATAACGCCTTGTACTTCTCGTTATTGCAATGGATCCACCTGTATCCCTATTTAAACGATTTGTTTTTTTCCATTCCCCTCCACAAATTATACCAACATTAAATACAGTGAATGCAGGGGTTATATCCTGGGGGGGGGACATACAAAGCAACAAAGAAATCATCTTATAAATATATTAGAAACAGTCACATGAATGAAAAAATATTTGAATACTTTTTTTTTTTATTATTGCTAGTCCAGGGGTTTAAACTCAGGGCTAGGGAATTATTTCTGAGCTTTTTTTTTTTTTTTTTTTTTTTTAGGCTGGCACTCTACCACTTGAGGCATAGCACCACTTCCAGTGTTTTTCTGTTTATGTGGTACTGGGGAATTGAACCCAGGGTTTCATGCATGCTAGGCAATCACCGTACCATGAAGCCACATTCCCAGAACCCTAAATGAATTTCTTAAGAAGACATTACATTTTGATTCCGTAACTATGTATCATAATGTTGTCTAGGTGCCAGAAAATGATGTAGAAAACAATACAATATGAGAAGTCTAGTAAGGCTGGATGGAAAATGAATAACTGTCATGGTCTAGCTAGGGTACAGAGAGGCTTACGTCATGGAGCTGTTTCAACAGGCTGAGTGCGACAGCTCCTGATCCACAGCCCACCTCCAGAATGAGAGGGCCACTATGGGGTCTAGCCACATGGGGAAAATGGGCCACCTCCTCCAGGACATTCAACCAGTTCATGTGAGAGAGAGGGAGAAAGAAAGTGAGAACTACACTTAAGCCTTGTGCTGGTGGCTCAGAACTCTAATCCCAACTACACAGGAGTCTGAGAAATGAGGATCATGGTTCATAGCCAGCCCGGTAAGGAAAGTCTGTGAGACTCTTATCTCCAAAGATCAACCAGAAAACTGAAAGTGGTGCTGTGGGCTCAAGTGGTAGAACGCTAGTCTTGAGCTGAGGAGCTCCAGAACAGCGCTCAGACCTAGAGTTCAAGCCCCATGACTGACAAGAAGTGGACTTCCCACTACAAAAAGTGGGCTGAATAGCACCCATTTAACTAGGGAGGATGGTAGAGAAGTCAAGCCTAGACTTCTGTGAACTTGAGATCATAAGTAGGTCACCCAGCTTCTCCATGCCTTGTTGTCCCCAGTTGCAAAACTCAACACAGTGAAGGATACCCTTCCTCATGGGAATAGGGTAATGATGAAAGAGAGCCATGTTTTGTTTCATAATCCCACACCCGTTGCCCCATTAATAACAGGGGACACCTGAGCCCTTTCCAGATAACTTCCTGTCTTATGCTCACAGAATTGTTGAGAACATTACCTGAAGGCCACTCCCTCTGTGCCTAGCCATGTTCCAGAGATCCCTCTATATAAATCCCTTGTTTCCTCACAACTGTTCTGTGAAGAGACTGAGTTCCGATTGTTGTGGCCCTACCCAGAGCTTTATCTGTGGTCAAGAATCGGCTGCCATGGACTAAGAGTTTGTGATAATCCATCTAAACTGATGACTGAGCATGGCTCTACATGTCTACCATCCCAACTACAGAAGACCAGGCCTGGTGGAGCATAAATGTCACAGATAGGAGGACCACCTGAGCTCAGCCCAGCCTGAGCATATATTGTTTTTTTCTCAGAAATGCACAAGACAAAAAGGTGGCTCCTCAGAGCCAGGGAGAGGAAACAAGCAGGGGGTCATGGTGCTTTCAGAGGGGTTTCTGACCCGAGTTGGGAATGGTGTTGGGGCGGCCACTCACCTGTGCTGCTGGGAGACACTGTTGGCAGCTGATCCAGGTAGAGCGAGCAGGGATGGCGGTGGCATGGCAGACACATGGGCCCAGAGCAGAGGACCAGGGGCAGGGACCAGGTCAGGGCCTTAGGCTGGCTGCGATTTGAAATCCAGCACCACAGGAAGGGGGGGGAGGGGGCTGGGACATGTAAATTTCCTACTATTCTCTAAAGTTACCTTGAGTCTCTTGCTCACCACTCAGCCACCTCTACCTTCCTTAACTGCTGGTAGTGGTGTACTAAAAGAGGGAATCCAGTTGCTACCAGGCATCATGGAATGTGCGCGTTGCCACCATTCTTGTATTCCATTGGTCAGAAAGAAACATGAAAGAATGGGGGTGTGGCTAGAATCCTGTGATGCAATCAGCATGGGCAGAGTCAAGTTGACAGGGACTCTCCCAGCCCTTTTCCCATTCAGTTGGGGACAAGAGGGAGACCACTTTAGCTGCATGGCTGCACAGATTGTTATTTATGTCTGTTTGTTGCCAGTCCCGAACCTTGAACTCAGGATCTGGGCACAGTCTCTGAGCTGCTTTTGCTCAAGGCTGGCCCTCTACCACTGGAGCCACAGGGCTTCTGGCTTTGTTGGCACTGAAGTTGGACAGGGGTCTCAAGGACTTTCCTCCTGAGGGTGACTTTGACAATGATCCTCCCATCACAGCCTTGTAAACATCAAGAAGGACTGTTGAGAGCCACTGGTGCCTGCCATTGGTCTTGCTGATGTTCTTGGACAGACCACTGAGTTCCTTATCCTCAGGTTTAAGTGGTGGGAGCTGGAGCCCACAGTTTGAATCCTGGTCCTGCCAACTCCAAATTGCAGGAGATCCTAAGATACTCATTCATATCCATATGAATACAAATGGATGGGATGTATGTCATGATTGAATGGGCAGTTCTTGAATGATTCTAGGATAAAATTATACATAATTATATTATAGGACACTAATCGATTTTATTTAATACTTTATTAAGATGTAAACAATCACATTCATAAAATGGAGGAATAATGAAATACCTAAGAATTGGGCTTCACATACTATAAAGGTGCCATTTTTCTGCCAGGACTGGGATTTGAATTCATGGTCTGGGTAACACTGTTGTACTGTGTAGGAAGGGGAATCTGGCCTCCTTGAAGTCAAGAAATTCAAGTCTGTTCCTTAGGCCTGAAATCAATCCCCACGTATTCATGTACAATTTACATATATGATTTATATTTATATACATATGTTGACTCCATATTGCATTCAGTGTAGTTATTTTATTATTTTTTGTTTTATTTATGTATTGACCATTTATTTTATTGACTATTATGGCACTTAGAACATTGGTTACATTGATTACATAGGATATAGGCCTGCATATGTATTCCACTTCATATCTGACACCCAGGACATTCACAGAAAAGGAAAACGTGTCAGCATCAGCTTCTTACCCAACGATTCATTGTTTGGGAGTGCTGGTATCTGAACTCATGGCCTACAGGGCCAAATTCATGAATGGGCGAGTGTGAACACGCCTTCCTGGGGCAAACTGAGTGATAGGCTGTTCTCAGGACCTGAGATCGAGCCCAGGAGTTAACAAAATATGAACAGATTGACATGCAGATGACAGTACACTAATAAATATATATCTTTATAGAGTGCCAGAGATGTCTATACATTATTCAGTTATATAGACTACATTCCTACCAATTTTTGGGTATTTTTTATGCGTCCATGTAATTAATGTTATTGTTATCATCCTTACACTATTAATGAAATTAATCAGTGTACTGAAATTATTGAATTCCTGTAAATAATAATATTCTTTTAATGCTTCAAAAATATTAAATAAAATCAATAAGACTCATGAAAACATGCTGTCTAATTTTATAGGAGCATCATTCACGATCAACTCATTCAACTGTGACATTGACAAGTATCCATTGTTATTCCTATGGATGGGAACCAGTTTCTTAATATCTCCTGCCATTGGTTGGTCAGATCCTATGTTGCCACTTGGGCCTATGGCTTCCCTAATAGTCTGCCAACCTTCAGCAATGCAAGGGGCAGTACCGTTTGCAACATTGTCATTCAGACCCAGGAGGGTCACCATGCAAAGGAAGAAAACGTAAAAAGGCCACATTTTTTCTGTGCATTGCTTTCCCTGAAAGGCCTGAGTGTCTAGGATCCCATCAGCAGCTGGGGGTCCAGTGGCTGCACCCCAGCCTAGAGTGATCAAAGCTGAGGTAGAATTGCCCCAACCTGAATTCAAGCCATGTGCTTGAAAAAATAAAAAAAAAACTTACATACATACATACATATATACATACAAAATATTAAAAATATTGTGAAGATCCTTGGCTTATAATTCTTGCCATTTTTTCTGCCAGGCCTGTGATTTGAACTCAGGGTCTGGGGAAATCTGCAGTACTGTGAGGGATGGGAAGATCACCGTGTTGGAGACAAGAAAGAAAGACTTGTTCCTAGGGCCTGAATTCAAAAACAATATTCGTATACATTTTAAATACATGATTTATATTTACATGCACAGGTTTACTCATGTTGTGCTTAGTGTATTCATATTTTATGTTTTATTTGTTTCTTATGCATTTGAGTATGATTACACATATAACATTTTTTGCATCCTATTACATGAGACATAGACTCGCTTATGTATTCTACATCATTCCTGAGGCCCAGGACTTTCACCGATAAGGAAAACAAGTGGGACAATAGGCTTTTCCACCAGGCTTAAGTTTTTGCCAGTTCTGTGACTTGAACTCAGGCTCTAACAGGCCCCCTTCATGAAAGGGTAAATGTTAGCACACCAGTCTGATGCAAGTGAAGTTACTGGGCAAATTTGAGGACCTGAGATCAAGCCTAGGAATGGCCAATATATAAACAGATAAATGTTTAGATTGCAGTGTGTGTGTGTGTGTGTGTGTGTATTAATAAATGTATATGCATCTACAAAGTTATACAGAGACAGATATTTATGTAGATTCTAGTGTATAATCTTATACAAAAAGTGATGTCTATATCTTATTTTTACATATTCTATTACTACCAATTATATGGTGTAAAATTATGCCTCCATTAATTAATCACGGTATACTAAATAAAGAATTAATCAATGACCTATATTTATTGCATACAATCTTATACTGGAATGAGTATCTAATTAGTAATTCAGTTAGTACATTTCAAACATTCTATTAGTATTCCTATAGATAGGAACAAGTTTCTAAGATCTTCAGCCATATGTAGGTGGCAGGCCTAGGATCGATCTCAGGGCCTAGGTATCTGGGTTGGACTCATGCTTCACTGACAGCCCCCCATCCTTCATCCATGCAAGGTCACGTACAATTTTCAAGCCAAGTCATTGAGCCCTAGGAGGGTCACAGTGCCAAGGAAACAAAAGTAAACCTGTTGTGTAAAATTACCTAGTTTTCCTTCTACATTTTTGTTGGTTTGCTGTATTTTTGCCAGTGCTTGGAATTGAACTCGGGTCCTAGGATCCCTGAATCACCTGTGGGTTTAAAAGCTGCATCCCAACCTAGGGTAATCATGGTTTAAGACACAAGGAAGCATTTGCTTCCTTGAGCAAAAGTAGATCAGGGAAAATGTCTAGACTCACAGTTCCAGCCTCAGGACCTGCCACAAAAAAAGAGCCAGTAACTCCATGTGTCTGTGTATGTATACATGTATTTGAATTTGTGAAGATCCAGAGTTGCTATTCAGAAAGACACCTAGCTAGGAAATTTGCTTTGAATAGAATGAATTCTTAGCACAGAGTGTGCATTCAAGACAGTGCATGATCCGGGGCTCCCCTCACTGTTCCCAGTTAACCTGAGGGAGTCCCCATACCCCAAGCTGCTGAAGGAAATTTGCCTCATTGTTGGAACAGGCAGACAAAAAGCCTCACTCCTGTGCATCTGGATAACAAACAATTCATCCAAGCCAATTAGTGAGGATGAGTGTGCTCAGGCTGTTAAGGCTGTTAGGAAAAAAATGACCTCTTTGTACAACAAGCAATCTCTGTCCCCTGTGCTCTGTTTTGACTGGAAGCTTTCATTTGTGCCACCTGCCATGGCAGACCAAGTTCCCTACACTCATCCTGTCTTTGTAAGACTATGTTTCAGTGTTGAAACAAACTGCTACCATTAATCCAACAGTCCTTCTGTTAGGCAATTAGGGAGCTGAACACAATGAAATGATTCATTATTGGCAACGGTGCCTCCGTGTGTGTGTGTGTGTGTCTGTGTGAGTGTGTGTGCGCATACACCGTCTTGGTGATTGAACTATGGACCTAACCACTGTACCTGAGTTTCTGCTATATAAGGACAATACTCTACCACTTGCTCCACACAGCCACTTCAGGCTTTTTTTCTAGGGATGTGGTACTGAGGATTCAAACCCAGGGTTTCACACACACAAAGCAGTCTACCCCTAAGAAACATTCCCAGCACTCCAGGTTTCTTTCTTTCTTTTCTTGCAAATTGGAGGAGTTGAAGTCTGGGCCTGGGTGCTGCCTCTGAGCTCTTCATCTCAGTCTAGCACACTACCACTTGAGCTACAATGCCCCTTCAGGCTTTCTGGTGGTTTATTGGAGATAACCATCTCAAGGAATTTCCTGCCAAGGCTGTCTTTGGACCGTGATCTTGGATAGTTTTGAAATGAGATCCTCAGCTTCCTGAACAGGCAGAATGATAGACCTCAGCTAAAGACATCTAAGCCATGACACTTTGCTGCAAGTGGGTCCTTGGCTCAGCATGGTAGAAAATTAGCCATGAGCCCAAGAAGAAAGTCAGCTCCTATGCTCTGCGTTCAAGGTTCATGATGGAGAAACCTAAACCAAAACAATTGTCTGCAGGAGACAAGTCACTAGAGTTTAGTACATACATAAATTTGGCCCTGCCTTGGGGACATATCTGAGCCTCAACTTTCCCATCTGCACATTCATCTCACTTGTGTAGCTCTTATAAGGACCAGATTAAAGAATACAACTCGTGAAGGACTTAGCACATAGCACCCTGTGAAGGACTCAGCACTCAATACCTCATGGACAACCCAGAAGTACTCAACACCCAGCACCCCAGGACGGACTCATCACATAGCTATATCCCACAAACTGTCATTAGAATTAAGGTGCTTTCATCAGTATCACCGTTGTTTCAGATACATGCCACAAACTGCACAAGTTCACATCTAATGGTTTAAAGGGGTGTTTTGTGAGGGAGAGTCATCAGCCTCTCATAGGTTGGAGGGACTGTCCTAAGATCTTTTCCTCAAGGCTAGATCTCTACCACTTTTAGGCACAGCTCAGAGTCTACCAGACTTCGTGCCAGGGCTGAGTTTTCAACCCCCAGTGTCTGATCTCACCCCCTGAGCAGCTAGTGGTGAGCCATCAGTGTCTGGTTCCATGATGCTGGGCTGCAGCTTTTGACCTCTGGATAAGTTAGTTTAGATGACAGCCGTCAGTTTCAGACTCCCAGCTTGCTCTGTGATGAGGTATTTGAAATCCTGCCTTTTTATAATTGCAGTCAGAACATTCTAACTTGTTTTTGGTTCCAGTCCTGGGGCTTGAGGTAAAGGCCTAGACAGTCCCTAAGCCTTCATGCTCAAAGAAAGTTCTCAAATGCTTGACAGCACTACTTCCGGGTTTTCTGTGCATGTAATAGTGTGGAATTGAACCCAGGTCTTCATACATTCGAGGCGAGCATTCTACCACTGAGCTCCAGGAATGACAAGTGTAGAAATAGATATGTAGATTGTAACATATATATATATATATATATATATGTATATATATATATATATATATGTATATATGTATAAAACAAGACAGAGATGTCTGTATATTATTTAATTATATATTATATTACTACCACTTATCAATAAATTATTCCTTCCTGTATTGAAGTATTATGGTTGAATACATAACAAAGTATTAATTGAAAATTATTCAATATAGTATAATTATTGTGTATAATTTTATAATATAACCATACAAAAATGTAATTGTTACTTTACAACATTCCATTCATAAGGATGTATATCGGAATGCATTTCTTAGAATATCCTACCATTCATAGATGGGAGTCCTGGGATTCACACCCCAGGCCTAGGTTTCTGGTTTGGGCTATGGCTTCCCAGATAGCCCACCAAAATTCAGCAGTGCAAGGTCATGTACACTTTCTGAGCCCTGCTTGCAATGCAAAGGAACAAACAATGAAAAACTGCCTCTAATACTTCCCAGTTTTAACCTTCTCCATTTCCCCCCTCTCTTTTCTTCTTTTATTTGTTTGGTTTTGGGGTCAGAACTCTGGGTCTCAGTGCTGTTCCTCAACTCTTCAGCTCAAGGCTATCACTCTACCACTTGAGCCATTGCGCTACTCGTGACTTGTTTCTGCTTATGTGGTACTGAGGAATCGAATCCATGGCCTTATGCATGCAAGGCAAGGACTCTATTACTGAGCTACCTTCTCAGCACTTCTCCTTTTTTTTTTTTTGCCAGAGCCAAGATTTGAATTCGGATCCTAGGATCTCCGGATGAACTGTGGATACAGAGGCTGCAACCCAGCCTAAGATGATCGAAGGTGTGATATGCACAGATGCACAATTTTATTTCTTCTTTCCCTATTTGGATCCCCTTTATGTTTGCATCTTTTCTTATTGGTGTAGCTAGGCATTCTAATACTGGATTGAAAAGAAGTGGACAGATTGGACATCCTTGTCTTGTTCCTGAGTTAAGAGGAAATGGCTTTAGTTTTTCACCATTGAGTATAATGCTGGCTGTAGGTTTGTCCTATACAGCCTTTATTGTATTGAAGAATGTTCCATGGATTCATAATTTTTCCAAAACCTTCATCATAAAGGGGTGTTGGATCTTGTCGAATGCTTAATCTGCATGTATTGAGATAACCATGTGGTTCTTATTCTTGCTCCTGTTGATATGATGAATAATATTAATTGATTTGTGAATATTGAACCAGCTTTGCATCCCTGAAATGAATCCTGTTTGATCATGCTGTGTGATTTTTTGGATGAGTTGTTGACTTGGATTGGACAAAATTTTGTTGAGAAGTTTTGCGTCAATGTTCATCAAAGAAATGGGTCTATAGTTCTCTTTCTTTGATGAGTCCCTGCCTGGTTTTGGGATGAGGGATATGATGGCTTCATAGAATGTGTTCGGTAGTGAACTTTCTCTTCAATTTCATGGAATAGTTGGAGGAGTATTGGTGTGAGCTCTGCTTTGAAGGCCTTGTAGAATTCTGCTGTAAAGCCATCTGGTCCTGGTCTTTTCTTAGCTAGGAGGTCTCTTATTGCTGTTTCCATTTCAGTGCTTTCTATTTCAGGGCCTGTTAAGATGGTTTAGCTCGTCTTGGTTTAGTTTTGGCATGTCAATATTTGCTAGAAAAAGGTCCGTTTCTGTTAAGTTCTCAAACTTATTAGCATGCAGGTTTGAGAAATATTCCCTTATAATGTTTTGAATCTTGATTGTTTCCGTGATGATGTTTCCATTCTCATCTCTGAGTTTAATTATTTGGGTTTGTTCTCTTCTTTTTCTGATAAGGTTTGCTAAGAGTCTGTCAATTTTGTTAATTTTTTGGAAGAACCAACTCTTTGTTTTGTTGATTCTTTCTATAGTTTTTTTGGATTCTAATTCATTTAATTCTGATTTAATATTAATTATTTCATTCCATCTACTGGATAGGGGTTTTTCTTGCTGCTCTTTTTCAAGGAGGTTCAGATGTCTCATTAAATTGTTCGTTTCATATCTCTCCAATTTGTTGATGGAGGAGCCCAGAGCTATAAACTTGCCTCTGAGTACTGCATTTTCTGTGTCCCAAAGGAGCTGATAATTTGTGTGCTCGTTTTGTTGAATAGCATGAACATTTGAATATCCTTTCTAATCTCTTCCATGACCCACTGGTGATTCAGCAGTGTGCTTTTCAGCCTCAAAGTTTTACCGGACTTTCTTTGGAGGCTTTTGTTGTCGAGTTCTAATTTTATTCCCTTATGTTCATAGAGAATGCAAGGTATAACTTCAATGTTTCTGAATAGGGACAAGTTTGCTTTGTGGCCTAAAATATGGTCTATTTTAGAAAATGTTCCATGTGTTGCTGAGAAAAAGGTGTATTCTGATGCTGCTGGGTGAAATGTTCGGTAGATGTCTGTTAAATCTTCTTGATCTATGCAGCTGTTTAATTCTGCGGTTTCTCTGTTGAGTTTTTGCAGAGTTGATCTATCTAGTGGGGAGAGTGGTGTGTTAAAGTCTCCAACAATTAATGTCTTTGGGTCTACGTGGGATTTGAGGGAAAGTAGTGTTTCTTGAATAAATTTGGGTGTTCCATTGTTTGGTGAATAGATATTTAGAATCGTAATATCCTCCTGAATGGGAGATCCATTAATTAGCATGTAGCGACCTTTTTTATCTCTTCCCATGAATTTTAATTTGAAGTCTATTTTATCTGATATTAGGACTGCAACTTCTGCCTGTTTATGGGGGCCGTTTGCTTGGTAGATTTTGTTCGAGGTTTTAACATTGAAAATGTGTTTGTTGGTATGGGCAAGATGTGACTCCTGAAGACAGCAGATAGAGGGATCTTGTATTTTAATCCCAGTAGACAGTCTATGACCGTTAATTGGAGAGTTAATTCCGTTAATATTGATAGGTAGGACTGAGAGGTATTTGGGAGTTTTTGCCATGTTATCCAACTTCTTGGGTGCTGTGAAAACTGGGTTCTTCTTATGGTTCTTGGATTCTCAGTTTGGGTGCTGTTTCTTGGCCTTTAGTGTGGTCTTGTTGGTTTTCTATGTTTAGGACATCTTTAAGAATCTTTTGTAGGGCTGGTTTGGTGGAGATGTATTGCATTAATTTTTCATTGCTATAGAAGGTTTTTATTTAGCCTTCAGTTATGAAGGAGAGTTTAGCTGAGTACAGTATTCTTGGTTGATAGTTGTTTGATTTTAGGGCATGGCATACATCATGCCTGGCTCTTCTTGCTTTGATTGTCTCTGCTGAGAAATCTGAGGTGATTCTAATTGGTTTGCCTTAATAGGTGATTAATCTTTTCTCCTTGACAGCTTTAAGGATCTTTTCCTTGGTCTGAGTTGATCCTGTGTGGATTATAATGTGACTGTGGGATGTCCTATGCTTGTCTGTCTATTTGGGGTTCTAAAAGCATCTTGTATCTGAATAGGCCTATCTTTTTGCATGTTTGGGAAGTTCTCTGCTAGGATCCTGTTAAACAAATTTCCTAGACCATTAACTACTTTTTCTAGGTGCTCCTCTACACCAATTATCCTTAGATTAGGCCTTCTGATGGTGTCTTTCAAGTGTTGGATAGAGTTTTCATATTTCTTGGGCTTGTCTTGGATGGTTGTATGTTCTTTCTCTATAATATCTAGGCTGTCTTCAATCCCTGAGATTGGATATTCTGCATGGTCTAACCTGCTGTCGAATAGAGTGATGTGGGAAGGCACAGGGAGAGTTAACTAAGTCCTTATCTCAAAGCAAGAAACAGGTTGGATTGGATGAAAGTAGAGAGCGAGAAAAAAAGAAGAAAGAGAAAGGGAAAAGAAAAGAGACCTGAAAAGTAGAAAAGAAAAAATTAGTAATATTATGCAGGGTTGAAAACAATCTAGTTAGAGAAGAACGTGAATATAATGAGAGAATGGGAAGAATAAAAAGGAGATGTGAAAAACTTAAAACTAATAGTGCTTAAAATAGTATATATGTATAAAGAGGTCGTACTGCTATTAAGGAATTTTATTCTCAGAGGTTTTGAATTGAGCAATTAATTTGTGGTTTAAGTATGTACACAGTGGGGGATATGGTCTAATAGTCAACTACGGGTATATCTGAGGATGTGCAGGACAACAATTAAGTCCCATAAAGAAGACTGAAAGAGAGGAAAAGGTGAAAAGGATAAGAAAGGAAGAAAAAAAGATCAGAAGTTCAGTAGAGCTAAACAAAAAACAAAAAGATAATTTAAAAAAAGAGAGAGAAAGAAAACAAAAAGAAAGAAAAAGACACACACACATGTATCCTTAAAATAAAAATTATAAGAGGAAAAAAAGTTACTGGAAAAAATTTTTTTTCAAAAAAGGCATAGATTAAAGATTAAAAAAAGTTTTAGAAAAGAAAAAAAGGTTTTTTTTTTTTTTTTTTTTTATGTAAGGTACCAAAAAAAAAGAAAAGGAAGAAGAAAAAAAGTTTTTGATTTATTTTGGGAGTGGTGGGAAAAATCGTCTATATCCCTTGTGTCCATAACCAGCCTCTTTTTGGAGTCTCTGGTCGGCTTGTGGTCCTGTGGCTTGGTTGGTTTCTTACGTCAGTTTGTTCAAACAGGCAGAAAAATGCTCTGCTTTACCCAGGATTTTGTGATCCTCCTCCCAGGCTAGTTTAATGGGAGGGATATCTGCTTTGAGTATCACAAAAGAGGGAAATGGCTTTTTTCTCAAGTTTGGAGATGCTGTGCTGAGGCTAGCTTCTGGGTAGAGTTGAGGTCTTTCAACTAACAGTAGCTTTTCCTGGGGGCTGGTTTGTGAGAAACTCGCAGAGCCCAGCCTGGAGCCACTCTCAGGGTTTCTGTTTACTGAATTTCAATTGATTGTAGAGGCTGCTAATGGGAGGGACAGCCTCTGGCTCTGATTACCCAGTGAAGAAAGCCACTCCTAAAGCTGGCGCCCGAACTGGATGACTTTTCCCTGGGTAGATCTGAGTCTGGCAGGTAATGCCATTAAGTTCTTGTGACCTGCTAAATGACTTTAGTTTTTTTCCAAGGCCTGAGTTGGAGCTAGCAGCTCAGCAGAGATTTGTCGGTATCCAAGATGGAGATCTCGGTACTGGGGGGGAGGGTTGGCCTTCCCTCCTCTGCTCCCTGAGAAGGAGTGAATATGTCAGGCTTCTACTCATGCCGAATCTTGGTTAATGGGTCGTCTCTTGTCTGTGAACTTCAGGATGAAGATGTCCGCTCCTTGTAGGTTCTTGCTGGTGTTGAGTAGAATCAGCTTGCCCCTGCATCTGACTCCTTCGTCCTGGAATCTCTGTGATTCAGGTACGGCGTCTGAAGCAGCCGCGGCAACCGCTGCTGCAGCGGCGGCAGCTGGTTGCAAGAGCTGAAAGCTGTCTCCTTGCCTGGATTTTCCCTCTCTGGCCTCTCTGACCTGTGATTGCACACTTGGTGTGATTCTCTGCCTTAGGACTGTTCACTGGAACTCTAAAACTGCTTTCTGTGCGAGAGCTTGTTTAGCCTCTAGCTTCTCCTCTGACATCTTCCCGGAACTCCTCAATTTTTATTTTTATAACATTCCATTAAACATTCACATGAATAGGAAAGACCTCCCTCCATTTGTAGGCGGCAGTCCTGGCATTGAAACTCCAGGCCTGGGTAGTTTACTTCAAAATGCAAACCATTAGAATAACACTGTGAAGATTTCAGTTTGTCACAATGAAAAAAGAACAAGAAGAAAAGAAAGCCAGGTGTCATTTTTTCCTGCCTGTAATCCTAGCTCATCAGGAGTCTGGGACATAGAGAATACCAGTTTGAATTCAGCCAGTACAGGAAAGTCCACAGCACTCTTATTTCTGAGGGATCAAAGGAATAAAAACTCGTCATGAGTGAGGCTGTGGCTCAAGGAAAGAGTGCTATCCTTGAGCAAAAGGAGCTCAGGGACAGTGCCTGGGCTCATAATACAACCCCTGGACCTGCCAAAAAAAAGAGCAAAATAAAAAACAAGTAACTCCATGTTTCCCCATGTATGTATGCATGCATTTCTATCGGTAAAGGTCCAGAGTCACTATGATGAAAGGCATCCAGCTAGAAAATTTGCTTTGAATAGAATGATTTCATAACACAGACTGTGCTTTCAAGACAGTGCGTGTTCCGGGCTCCCCTCACTGTTCCCAGTGTAGCCTGAGGTTTTCTGCACACACCAGGGTGCTGGAGGAAGTCTGCCTCATTGTTGGAACAGACAGACAAAAGGCCTCACACCAGTACAGCTGTGTAATAAACAACTCCATCCAGGCCAATTAGTGAGGAGGAGTGTGCGCAGGCTCTAAAGGCCAGGAGAAAAAGACCTCTTTGTACCCCAAGCTATCTCTCTCCCCAGTGCTGTTTTGACAGGATACCTTCATTTGTGCCACCTCCAGTGACAGGCTAAGTTCCCTTCATTTATCCTGTCTTTGTTAGACTATGTTCCAGTGTTGAAATAACCTGCTACAATTATTTCAAGGGTCCTTTTGGCAGAAAACAAGGAAACTGAACCTAATGAAATGATTCATTATTGGCAATGGTGGCTTCCTTGGTTTCTGGAAGCTTGCTAAATCTAAGCATATGTGGAATATCACAATGCTCCCTGTCATTTAGGGCTGGTGATGCTCATCAAGTTTTGAAACCTTTGACCTCTCCTAGTTTGGACCCGGATGGCTAGGTTTTGGGGTTGAACACAGGGCCTCAGTGTTGACCATGAGCTCAGAATAGAAGCTCAGTGTTTTACCAATTTGTGTCACACCTTCACTTCTGGTATCTGTGTTTGTTTGTGTGTATCTATGCGTGTGTGTGGGTGTCTGTGTGCACATGTATGTGTGTGCATACACTTGTCCTGGAGCTTGAACTAAGGACCTGAACATTGGACCTGAGTTTCTCCGGTACAAGGATTGCATTCTATCACTTAAGCCACATAGCCACTTCAGTCTTTTTCTAGTATGTGGTACTATGGAATTAAACCCAGGGATTCATACAGGCAAAGCACTCTACACCTAAGACACATTCCCAGCACTCCACTTCAGGTTTCTTTCTTTCTTTATTTTTTGGAAGTTGGAGGAATTTATATCTAGGCCTGAGAGCTGTCCTTGAGTTCTTCAGCTAAATCCAATCGCTCTACCACTTGAGCTACAGCATACCTGGAGGTTTTTGGTAGTTCACTGGAGAGAAGCCTCTCAAGCAATTTCCTGCCCCGCCTGGCTTTGGACTGTGATCCTCAACTCTCAGGCTTCTGAGTAGCTAGGATGACAGGTGGGAGTCACCAGCTCCCAGCTTCCAGTTCAAATTTCTAACTGGTGAAAAGGAGATTAGAGTCTCATGGGACCTTTTGTGTCTGGGATAGTTTGGAACCGAGATCATCATATCTCAGCTTCCTGGGTAAGCAGGATGACAGACCTCAGCTGCAGATACCTAGACTGGAACACTCTGGTGCAAGGGGATCCTTGGCTCCACGTGGTAGAGGGCTAGCCATGAGCCCAACAGGGAAGGGTCAGGGGCTAGGCTCTGAGTTCAAGGTTCACGACTGAGAAAAATAAACCCAAACAATTGTCTGCAGGAGACAAACATAATTTTGGCCTTGACGTGGGGACATATCTGAGCCTCAAGTTTCTCTTCAGCACAATCATCTGACTTGCGGAGCTCTTACAAGAACCAGATGAAAGTAGGACTCAGCACACGAAACTTCATGAACAACTCATCACATAGCTGTATCCCACAAACTTAGAATTAGGGTGCTTTCATCAATATCACCATTCTTTCAGAAACACATCAAAAAGCACACAAAGATCACATCTAATGATTTAGAGAGGTTTTGGGGGGGGGAAGTGGAGTCAGCCACGGGGATTGCATTGAAAGCCTGGTTACTGTCCTAAGATCTTTTGCCCAAGGCTAGAGCTCTACCACTTTGAGGCACAGCTCAGAGTTTTGCAGACTTCCTGCCAGGGCTGGGTTTTAAACTCACCAGTGTCAGATCTTAGCCCCCAAGTATCCTGGATGACAGAGGTGAGCGAGCCAGCAGCATCTGGTTCTGTGCAGCTGAGTTGCAACGGTTTACGTCTGGCTAATTCAGGTGAGACAGCAGCTGTCTGCACGAGACTCCAGACTTGCTCTGTGATGAGGTATTTGCAGTGATCCTTATATAGTTGTAGTCAGAACATTCTATCTTTTTTGGTGCCATTCCTGGGTCTTGAGTAAGAGTCTTGACCCACAGTCTCTAAGCTTTTATGCTGAGCTAGTGCTCAGCTGCTTGAGCAACAGCACAACTTCCAGATTTATCTATGCACACAGTAGTGAGGAATCGACCCTAGGACTTTGCATGTACTAGGCGAGTACTCTACCACTGAGCCCCAGTAGTGACAAGTGTATAAACAGATAAATGTGTAGATTCGTAGATAGATAGATAGATAGATAGATAGATGTAGATTCATAAAACAAGAGACATATGTCTGTATACTAAGAAATTGCATATACAATATTACTACCGATTATTGGCAATTAAATTATTCCTTGCTTTTTTAACTATCATAGTTGAATACATAATAAAGGAATAATTGCAAATTAGTCAATGTAGTATAATTGTTGTGTATAATTTTATAATCATACACTAACTACCAATTTAATTGTTAATTTTATAACATCCATTTGTATGGATGTATATGGGAATGGGTTTCTTAGAATCTCCACTATTCATTAGTGGCAATCCCAGGATTCAACCTCCAGAACTAAGTTGCCAGTTTCAGTATGGCTTCCTTAATTGCTTGCCAAACATCAGCAATGCAAGGTCATGTACACTTTCTGGGACTTGTCATTTAGACCCAGGATGGTCACAATACAAAGGAAAAAAAAAAAGTAAAACCACCTTCTTGAACTTCTCAGTTTTATGCTTCTCCTTTTTTTTTTATTTTTATTTTTTTTGCCAGCCACAAGATTTGAACTCGGGTCCTCGGATACAATGGTCTGCTGTGACAGAAATGCCAAGACCTGAGTGCAAGCCCTGTGCTCGGCTAATAATAATAACAACAATAAAGCCCTGGTTTGGAATTTGCACCATTTTCCTGGCAGGCCTTGTATTTGAACTCAGGGTATGGATAACTCTGTGGCACTGTAGGTGAAGGGCAAAGGCTCACCGTGCTTGAAGACAAGAAATTCAGAGCAGTTATCAGGGCCTGAATTGAATCCCCAGCACTGGAAAAAGGAATATTAATATATGAGATCTATTTACTTGCATAGGTTTACTGTGTATGACGCTTATTACCCTTATTTATTTAGTATTATTACACATATAATATTTTTATTACATCATATCACATAGGATATATCCGCATATGGATTATGCATCATATTGAGACCCAGGACTTTCTCAGAGAAGGAAAAAATAAATATGTCAAAATTGGCTTCTTAATCCACAAATAAATTTTTGGCCATGCTAGGATTTCAACTCACGGTCTTCAATGGCCAATCCATAAATGGGGTCATAGTCTTAGCACACCAGCCTCTGGCAAACTGAGCTGCCAGGAGTTCTGAGGAACTGTGATCAAGCCATAGGAGTGCCTTATAGATAGATAGATAGATAGATAGATAGATAGATAGATAGATAGATAGATAGATAGATAGATAGATATGTATATATATATATATATATATATGCATACATAGAGAGGGAAGGTGAGGATATTAAATTACACATGTATATATATAATTACTAATTATTCATTACTAAATAGTGCCTCCATTTAATGAAGTATCACGGTTGAATACTTACAAAAGCCTTAATTAAAAATTAGTCAATAGACTTCCATTAGGGGAATTATACCATGGTGCTGAAATGGAAGATATATATATCCAATAATTTTTGTGTGGCATTCTAAAATAGAATCATGGATTAGCTGCAAGTTTATTGCTTTCATAATATTCCATTAGCATTCCCATGAATAGGAAGGATCTCCTTCCATTTGTGGGTGGCAGTCCTATTATTTGAACTCCAGGCCTGGGTAGTTTACTTTGAATGCAAACCATTGGAATGACACCATAAAGATTTCAGATTGTTACAATTATAAAAAAGAACAACAAGAAGCAAAGAAATCCAGAAGCCATCGGCTCATGCATGTAATACTAGCTCCTCAGGAGGCTGAGATGTAGAGATTGCCAATTTGAATTCAGCGGGGGCAGGAAAGTCTGTGAGACTCTTATTTCTAAGATATCACATGAAAAAAATGAATGGAGTTGTGGCTCAAGGGCAGAGCACTACCCTTGAACAAAAGGAGCTCAGGGACAGGGCCTAGGCTCATATTAAAAACCTGGAACTGCCCCCCCCAAATGAGGCAATAACTCCATGTCTCTGTATATGGATGTATGATGTATGGATGATGGGCAGTCAGCAGGTTGCCATGGCCAGCCCCCCAACCTGGTCAAGCTAGGAAAAGCCCTGAAGAGTCCTCAGTCTGAACCTGCAGCTTGACCAAAGCATCCCTCTCTGCCATTTAAAAATTGAAGCCTTATATTCTGGCTGAAGTCTACCATCGGGACACGTAGCAGCCAGCCACTGCCTCCAGGGAGACCACAGTTCCTAGACTGTAGGAGTTGTCGAAGTTTCTGGCTCCATAGTCTCTATCCCTCTGTAGGATATGAGCCTAGACCTCTGGGGCCTGGTGGCTATCACTCATTTATCATTCGTCATTGCCAAGTCTCAGGCTGGTCCCAAATCTTGGCAAAGATATTAAATAGCAATTTCTATGCCAAAAGGGGTATGCCAATAAATCCCACCCTCATAACTCCCATGAGAAGTGAGCCTTGGGCTGTGAATGTGGCTTAGTGGTATAGTGCTTACCTAGCACACACTAAGTCCTGGGTTCAATTCCTCAGTCCAAAGAAATAGAAAAAGCCAAAAGTTGCACTGTGGCTTAAGTGATAGAGTGCTAGACTTGAGCAAAAGGTGATCAGGAACATACCCAGACCCTGAGTTCAAGACCCAAGACTGGCAAAAAGAAAAAAAATGAGCCTGTTATGACATATTCTTGTGGGACTCATAGGAGGGCCATGGTTATAGGAAGGAAGTAGAGTAGAGGGAAGCTGCTGATGGCTCACCTCTGTAAGCAACTCAGGAGGCTGAGATCTGAGGATCCCAATTGGAAGCAGGGAAGTCTATATGAGACACTTTTCTCTAATTAAACACCCATAAAGCCAGAAGTAGAGATATGGTTCAAGTAGTACAGCTAGCCTTGAGCACAAAAGCTCAGGGATCGGATAGAATCCAGGCCATGAATTCAAACCCCAGGACTGACACACACACACACACACACACACACACACACACACACACACACACACACACACAAACACATTATGGTAGAGCATTTGCCAGTCACCTTTCACAAGTTCCATCTCTAGCAACTCATTATTTAAAAAAAAGAGGGATAAGGGAAGATAAGACATGCCCCAGGAGGTGCTATAATCAATGCCAAAATTCCACAGGAGTTCTAAGATGTGGATACAGGACAGAGAGCCTCAGGCAGAAGGTACAGCATGGGCAAAGGTCTTGAGGTGTGCTGTAGAGCAGGTAGTGTGGGTGGAATGAAGGTTCTGTGGCTTCAGAAGAGTCTGTCAGGACATTCATGGCTGGGCCAAGGTTTGTACTTGAGTCACAGGGCAGAGGTTGGGGTCCAAGAAGGGGTCCAAGGAGAAGAATAGCTTGGCTTTTCACCACAGACCCCTGCCGTTTCTGGTGGCTGGAAGCCTATTTTTCACAGCTCCTGACCCACAGAATTCCTTTGCCTGGAGGAGTCAGTACAAATGCAGGGGAGAATGCTTGCTTAAGAAAAGCTTCTAGCCCAATGCCACCAGTGGCTCAACCCCTGTAAATCCTAGCTACTCAGGAGACTGAGATAGAGATCGTGGGTCAAGCCAGCTCAGGGGAGGAAAATTAGTGAGACTCTTCTTGCTGATAAACTACCAAAAGCCAGGAATGGAGTTGTGGCTCAATTGGTAGAGAGCTAACCTTGAGGGAAAAAGTTAAGAGACAAGAGCCCAGACCCCTGAGTTCAATCCCCAGTACTGGCACCTAAAAAGTAAAGAAGAGCTTTCAAGAGTTCCTAGTCCACTGTGGTGAAAGGCCAGATCAGCCAGGCCCCAGTAGCTCACACTTGTACTCCTAGCTCATCAGAAGGATGAGATGTGTGGATTGAGGTTCAAAGCCAGTCTGAGCAGGAAAGTCTGGGAGACTCTGATCTCCAAGGAACCTCTAGAAACCAGAAGTGGTTCTGTAGCTCAAGTGGTAAGCTGAAGAGCTGGGGCACAGTGCCCAGGCCCAGAGTACAAGCCCCATGACCAACACCTAGCTTGCTTGGTCATACTTTGTGGCTCTAGGAAGAGTATTTTCCAGTGGGCCCCTGAGGGTCTCCCAATACCTAGATCTCCTACAAGTCTTGAGAGCAGCCTGTTTGGAGGCCATTACCTACAATTATTTCTCTTGGGTATTTATTGGAACATTACAGGATGGAATAGGAAAAACCCTAGGTCTCCTTGGTACAGACCAAAATTTTCTTAATGCAAACCCAGAAACACACAAAAAAAAAAAAAAATCAAAAAAAGGTTGGACAAATGGGATTGCATGCAATTGCAGATTTTCTGCCTGGCAAAGGACATAGCTAGCAAGATCACTAGAAAGCCCATGGATTGGGAGAAGATTTTCACTAGCCATACAATGGATAAAGGTCTCATATCTAAAATATACCTGGAACTTAAAAAATTAAATCCCTCGGGCCGGGCGCTGGTGGCTCACGCCTGTAATCCTAGCTACTCAGGAGGCTGAGATCTGAGGATCGCGGTTCAAAGCCAGCCCGGGCAGGAGAGACCGTGAGACTCCTATCTCCAATAAACCACCAGAAAACCGGAAGTGGCGCTGTAGCTCAAGTGGTAGAGTGCTCGCCTTGAGCTGAAGAGCTGAGGGACAGCGCTCAGGCCCAGAGTTCAAGCCCCACGACCGACAAAAAAAAAAAAAAAAAAATTAAATCCCTCAACAACAAATCTTCAAAGCATCAACTGCCCAATAAATAAGTGTGCTAAAGACTTAAAGAGAAATTTCTCTGAAGAGGAAAGAAGGATGGCCAATAAACACATGAAGAAATGCTCAAACTCTCTAGCCATGAAAGAAATGCAAATCAAAACAGCATTGAAATAACACCTCACCCCAGTTAGAATGGCTATAATCAAGAACTCTAATAACAACAGATGCTGGAGGGGATGTGGACAGAAGAGAACCTTATTGTACTCTTGGTGGCAGTGTAAACTTGTTCAAAGATTTTGGAAACCAATATGGAGATTCCTCAAAAGACTCCACATAGAGCTCCCCTATGACCCAGCAATCCCACTTTTGGTCATGTACCCAAATGTTTACAAACAAGACCACACTAAAGCTACCAGCACATCTATGTTTATTGCAGCATTATTTACCATAGCTAAGATATGGAACCAACCCAGATGTGCTTCAGTAGATGAATGGATCAAGAAAATGTGGTATATATACACAATGGAATTCTATGCCTCCATCAGAAAGAATGACATTGCCCCATTTGTTAGGGAATGGAAAAACTTGGAAAAAATTATATTGAAAAGTAAGCCAAGCCTGTCTCTGGTATGGCATGTTCAGAATTTGAAAATGAGTAGTTAGTAGTCATAGGAATGTTGAGGAACAGATATATTCTGTCCTCTTAACAATTAGTCAGTTTTCAAATTTAGGAGTTTCCATAGAATTGAACTGTTTTCTGTTTTAGTATGAGACAATACTAAAATAATGTTTTTTTCAAAATAATGGCAAGTCTATTCTGAAAATATTGTATACTTTGATAACATTCACGTTGAATTCCCTCCGATAAAGAAAGAGCTAATTCAAATTAGCAGGCAAAATGTTCATTTTTTAAAAGGTAATACACATAGAATAATATTTATTATACCAATACAGTGAAATTATATTTTATGCAGCTCATTTTAACTTAATTTTATTGTCAAGGTGATATATAGAAGTCTTGCAGTAATTGTAAGTTAGTGAATACATAATATGTCAAAATTTTTACCCCTCCCTCATTTTTCTCACACTTTTCCTTCACCCCAATACTCCTCACAAATCGTAATGTAAATTTCTAACATGTTGTCTTGTGAGTATTGCTATTGCATTGATTTGCCTTTAGTCCTTTGTCTCGCCATTTTATTGTTCCACTTCCCTTGTCAAATGAAGATATATATATATATATATATATGTATATATATATATATATATACATATATATATATATATATATATATATATATATATACAATACACAGGATACTGAAATCAAATACAACAGTGGACACACCATAGAGGAAAACACAAAAGAAAAAAGAAATCACATAACACATTAAAAACAACAACCACAAAGAAAAACCTCTCTTTCCATATCTAGGAGTTTATTTTGCTCAGTATCATTTTTTTGTGTTCATTTATGCATAGCTATTGAGCCATTCTGTTCATCTACTAGGACTACCCTAGATATTTCCTAGTTATTACAATTGAGGGAAACCATGGAATCTGTCTTTGTGTCTTGCTTATTTTTCTTAGGATTTTTTCAAGTCTTTCCATTTCCTTATGAATTGGAAGCATAGAATTCCTCCGTACATATATAAACCACATTTTGTCAATTCGTTCATCTAATGAGTGGTATATTGGTTTAAAACATGATTGCATGTAAGTATCACTTGAAGCCATTCAAAAATGACAGATGCCAACTCACCAGATATACTCATGTCATGATTTCCAAGTAAGATAGTATTTTATGGTGGTACAAGTGTTAAGATATCGGAATGAGTATAATGTATATCTTGCACTGAATTAAGCAGGAAGATATCCAATATCATATAGGATAAAAATGGTAGTGAAAAAATATTTCCCTTGAGAAAGATATAGGAGGCTGCCAGAAGTATGAATTAGTTCAGATAATTTTGAAGAATTTAGAAATGCAAGCTCAATTATGTCTCTTTAAAGAATAATTATGTAAGTGGAAGGGAAAAAGAAGGGTAAGAGAATAAAATAACTGACAGCAGATCATTGTCCCTAGTTAGAGTATAAAATGATATAATCTATAACTTCCAAGTTAAAAAGAGACCAGTTATGATCTGTCAATGGCGATTGAGGAATTTTCTATTTTAAAGAAGAATCAATTCGAGGAGTCTTCAGTCACATCAGTAAAGGTGTATGTGCAATCTAATACTTGGTGTTACTTATCCTACATTTATAATGAGTAGGCTGATAAGATATCCGAACATATCTAAATATATTTCAATAACATCCCAAACTGATATGGATAGATGGGTCAATAATTGGAACTATAGGACAAAGTAGACTTGTCTGTGTTTTAGTTCAATCTATAATCTCCTGGCTAAATAAAGTTTTCAAAAATGTTCAGAGAATACCTCTAAAAAAAGTTCATGTGTTATATCTGTATAATATTTCTAAGGTCAGGATAAAAGCATTTGTTCCCAACATTTAGAATCAACAGGACCTGTTGAATTTATGGATCCAGAATTTTATGTCTTCACATTCATATCTCAACATTTTATTAATATGACTTTCACCAAAACACTGTTCTTATTGAACTTGTCTATGTCCTTTTACTTTTCAAATCCAAATAGTAGATTTTCTTCAATATCTTCCTGAAAATTCTTTCCTTCCTTTTCTTCTGTAAATCTGTGTTTATTACTTTTTTGTTTCCTTATTTATCTCTTTACTCCAATCTTATCCACACTGATACTCACATTGTTCACACTTTCAGCAGAACTTTCCTTTTCCTCTTCCCTTTAATAATGTCCCTGATTTTATTATTATTTTTCATATTCATGTTAGTGGATATTTTGATGATGTTCCAACAGACCTATCTTTGCATCTGTTTACATAAACCTTAGAACAATCAGAGAGTTTTTTCCTCTAAATCCATCTTTTCCACCTGTAGTCCTTATCATCAAGAATGTAACTAACATAGTTAGGAGACAGACATGTGGAAACACTTTAGAGTTCCTCTTAACCTACCTCCACCCATTAGATGAACAATTAAGATTTTCTCAGTTTCTGTAACTAATGTAATTTCTATGTACTCCTTTTTATACCCCTGACACCAGCCTATTGCAAATACTCATCACCAGTCACTCAGTCCTAAAACAACTGTTTACAAAGTATGCATTTTTCCCCATAGTCTTTTCATATAGGTCCTCTCCATCACCAAATGGCTCTCCTTGTAAGCACACAGAGTGAAGAACTCAGACAAAAATTCTAGTACCATTATTTACTCACAACATTGACTGTTGGTCTTATATTTCTCATCTGTAAATGGATGTAATCTACTAGAAATATTGAAGAATATAAATATTGACTTCTAGAGCAAGGAAAAAGAAAGTAAACAGTCCTTACATTTTCTACCTTAGCTTACAAATAAGGAAAGAGTCAAATTCAGTTTGTTGGTATAAAGTCAGAAATAGTTTCATGAAGAAATAAAAATAAATTTTAACTCCTGGCTCTGCAGCTTGTGTCCTTTTATGGTAACTGCAGGTAAGTAAGTGGTATTATGTATATTGTGTCATGTATTTACAGCTGTAATGAAGAACATACTCTTAATATATCATTGGAAACATTGGTTATTGAGTAGTGTCTATATGAGAAAGTTATTTGAACTAATCACATTAAGTTGAAACCTACATCTTAGTCCATCAAAATATGGAAATAATAGATTTTATTTATAAGAAAATAATATCACCAAGAACAGTGAGTATACATTAGAAAGACTGCTGGCATAACATTAGGGTTTTTACTGTCTCTACCTCTTTATGTGATTGTATTTCTTGATATTGAAACTCTCCTCTTTTTATTCTGGTTTTTTTTTTTTTTGGTTCATCATGGGGCCTGGACTCTGGGCCTGGCACTGTCCCTCAGCTCTTCAGCTCAATGTACACTACCACTTGAGCCACAGTGCCACTTCCCGCCTTTTCTGCTTATGTGGTGCTGAGGAATCAAACCCAGAGCCTCATGTAGGCAAGGCCAACACTCTGCCACTGAGCCACCTTCCCAGCCTTCCTCTTGTTATTGTATGTCATCCAACGCAACGCTGTTTATAACTATGCACTCAATGTGGGAAATTTAGCTTCAAAGATAATTAAAGTTTTTTTTTTTTTCCTTTTCAATCACAACATCGTCATTGTTAGGCTACACTCCATCCAAATTATTATTAGCATCATAAGTGCTAATTATTGAACGTCGGATATGTGTCTATGATTTTACTATTATTTGTCTATTGATTAATAATTTTAATGTTACCACTGTGCATGCATCCATATTGAAATTTTGAACAAATAAACAAAAAAACTAAACCATATCAGGTAACTTGACTGTGTGCTTATTACAAATTATGGAATAGATTTTTTGAAGCATTGCAAATTCCTAATCAGTATTAATTAACTTCCTCTCTCTCCTTAACTACAAACAAATATTTAAGAGTTTGGGCAGAACCTTTTCAAGTAATATACTGTAAATGTAACTACAATATCATGTGTATATCTAAAATTCCCTTGAAAGTAATAAACTCTACTTTATATTGAAATATTAGTTATTTTATTCTAGGAAACTTTTAGAAAAATAGACTGTATATCTTTGAAATGAAAAAGGTAAAAATACTAACATAAATGTTTTAGAGGGAGTCTGTCATATATATATATATATATATATACATATATATATATATATGTTATGTGTAGAATAGTTCATTTTTAGAGATTATTTGTCATAAGAAATATATACATATATCTAAATTTATTTGCAGAATGATATACATCATAGTGAAACAAACATCTTAAAACATAATTATAATTAATAAATAACTTCATGAAACCAAGTGCCGGTAACTCACCCTTATAATACGAGTTATTCTGTGTGCTGAAATCTTAGAATTGTTTTCGAAACTAGCCCAGACCGAACAGTACTTGTTAGATTCTTATCTCCAATTAACCACTAAAAACAGGAATTAGCTCTTTTCCTCAAGTTATAGAGTGTTGTCTTTGACAATAAAAAGGCTTAGGGACAATGCCCAGGCCTTGCAAACAACACACACAACAACAATTGTATCACATTAATTTCACAAAAGCATCTTTTAACTGCTGTGAATATTTCTTAGAAACATGAATACATATCCCTGAAAAATGTTAAGTAAAAAAGTATAGAATATTTACGTCTATGTTAAAGACATGAATATTTAGATTGTTTAAGATATTTAGGTAATGATTACAAGTTAATTACAAGGTCATATATTGGGACTGGTTTTTTTATTCTATTTTACAAAAGTAATAAAATGATATTTATAATGATTATATAAAATTACTCTTGCTTAGTATTTGAATTATCATTTGATAAATATTTTTAAATGGTTTCCAAAGCAAAGGAGTCTCAATTTTTTGTAATTTCAAAACAATTAAGAAAATGATTTCAAGGCTGGTTCACTCTAAGTCTATGTTTGTTTTCTTCTTCTAGTTTTCATATGTTAGTAGAAATTAAAATTCCAAAAATTTAATGGATATTGGCATTCAGGAACATCTTCACATATACTAATATTGGAGTCACTTGAGTGGAATTGTTTTATTTCATTTGTTACTTTCACAAATAAATCAAGATGATTGTATATTTTGTTCTTTTCACTGCTTTTGGCTCTTATCTTGATAATACGTTTTTCCTAGTAAGGTAGAGATAAGCCAATTGATTGAGCAAGTAACATATGACTTTCATAAAATGCAGATGCATAGATGTCTTCTGTCATTTCCTAAAAGTTTCTTCCAGAAAAGTTCCTCAATTACTTAGAAGTTTTTCCCCTTCCCCTCTACAAATTATACCGACATCAAATACAGTGAAAGCAGGGGTTATACTGTGGGGGAGGGACATACAAAACAACAAAGTAATAATCTTATAAATGTTTTAGAAACAATTGCATGAAAGAAAAAAAAAATTTGAATACATATCTTAGGGTTCATTTCCTTAACATCACCTTATCTGAACTTTCTGCTTGACTCAGACATATACTAAATATTGTATATTTAGAATAGGGATACAGGTGGACCCATTGCAACAATGAGATATACAAGTCCTTATGTCAAAAAATGAACTTTACAACTTTGGTGGGGGGTGTAGGGAGGAGGGTTGTGTGGGGCGGCGGGGGAGGATGGGAAGGAATGGGAAGGGGAAACAAAGGAGGAGGCTACAATGCTTGATAAGAAATATACTCATTAAATTGTCCATGTAATTGTAACCCCTCTGTACAGTATTTTCACAATAAAAAAATAAAAATAAAAATAAACTACTTAGAAGTTATGCATAATTCCTAGGTATAGGTATTCCAGTTATCACATATACTTTTGGATTAAGTTATCTCTGTATAAATTCAAACGGACAAAATACCTTCAAAATAAACAGAAATCACATATTTGTTTTTTGGTTTTGTTTTTTTTTTTGGGTCTGGTCGTGGGGCCTGAACTCTGGGCCTGGGCACTTGAGCTCTTCAGCTCCAGGGTAGCACTCTACCACTTGAGCCACAGCCCCACTTCCCACTTTTTTTGTTTTGCTTATGTGGTGGTGAGGAATCAAACCCAGGGCCTTGAGCATGCAAGGCAAGGGCTGTACCACTGAGCCACGTTCCCAGCCCCACATCTTTGTTTTAAATGCAGTAGTTTAGAAAGAGTTTTTAGCCAACACCAAAAACATCCTTTTTAGCTATTCTGCATTGTGTGAAGAAGTTTTAACAATAGTTTTTTTTTTCCTGACATGTAATTCACTTACAATATATTATCACCTTTTATTGTATACATTTTAGTGCTTTGGAAGTAAATTGTACCTTCATAGGTTTTCAAAGCCTAATTTTCACAAACTTGCATTTCTTCAAATAGAAATGCTGTAAATTTTAGAACAGACATTAAAATAGATATAAAATTCAGTTACCGGAATTTGCCCAGCATACATCCTCTATATTTGGGGGATCATTTCCAGGGTCTCACACATACTATACAAGTTCACTGTCAATTAACTACATTCTCTGTCCAAAAATGTTTTTTACTTCTGTTTAATACATTCATAGAAGTGTAATGCGTGGATCCTATACAATTCTTTTTCACCTTTTGAAGGCTTGAAAACTTGTTTGCTAAAATGACTGCAGTATTATACAAATCGATCACAATGAGAAATATATCAATTTCTCCACAAATGCATTACTATATTTTGCCTCCTCTTTTTATATTATGGTCATACTAGTGAGTTTTCTTTTTATTATTTCTTAGACACTAAAAAGGAGCTTAATTCATATGCTCCTCCTGTTGGCTATGGATTTACATATGTTATTTAAAGAAATATCCTATTCAGGAAAAATTTATATAGATTAGAAGATATAAAAATACTTAAGTTTCAGAATCATTGTAGCATTAACATTGTAGCATTAACAAATACGTGCCCTCTGTTGGATATGTTTTCATTTCTGTTATAGTGTCCCTTGAATTATGAAAGGTTATCACTTGATATAATCCAGTTCTTGCTTTTCTTTAGCCAGTAATATTTTCCACGTCAAATTTTTAGAAACCTTTACTGATCAATGTCATGAATTTTTACATTTAGGTTTTATAGGTTTTTACATCTCACATTTAGTTTGATAGTCATTCTTTATAAGGTTTGAGGTAGGCCAGGTGCCGGTGGCTCACGCCTGTAATTCCAACTACACAGGAAGCTGAGATCTGAGGATCGTGGTTTAAAGCCAGCCCGGGCAGGAAAGTCCATGAGACACTTATCTCCAATAAACCACTACAAAACTGGAAGTTTTGATGTTGCTCAAGCGGTAGAGTGCTCACCTTGAGCTGAAGAGCACATGGATAGCGCAAAAGCCCAGAGTTCAAACCCCATGACTGACATACAAACAAAAAAACAAAGGATTGAGGTTGTAGTCTAAGATCGTTCTTTAAATCTAGAGAGGCAATAGTGCCAATACAACCATTTAAGATTCTGTTTTTATTTCATAAAATCATAACATCCTTTTCAAAATCTGTGGACCATAAAATTAAGAATTTATTTTTGACAAATCTGTTACCTTATTCTATGTGTCTGTTCTTATAGTTGAACTATGTTGTCTTCACTACTAAACATGGTAATACTATTCAATCTAGTATGAAGGCTCAAGCTACACCATTTTACAATATTGCTCTGACTGACCTGTATTCCTTGAATTTACATACGAGATTATTGAGCAGGTGGACCAATATTCTAGAGATATCTAAATATTTCATAGTCACTCATATTTCACACCTTGTGAAAATACACACCCCTGATATTATATATAGAAAATGTCTTTAGAGACTGCTCAATGCAACTAAAATTAATTAAGGAATGAGATAAGATTTAGATAACAGTACAGCATAATAAAGCTGAATGATAACGACTTGAGCTATACTGCAGAAGAGGGCGAGAGGGGGACCACATAGGAGCTGTATGTCATTGGTATTGTTTCAAAAAAACAGAAAGACTTCAGAGAAGACAAGGAGAAAAATAAAGTGTCCTGAATCTAGTTTCTTTTTAATCCACCTGATAGTTTGGACTGAAAGTCAGATAACATGGGAAAAATAAAATAGAAAATAAAGAATTGTATAAAGCTGTTACAATGTAAAGAAATTGTAATAGTAATATAATTCATTTTCAAAGAAATAAGAGAAAGAATAACAATTGCTAATGTGGATAGAAGATGGATCACATTTTATCATATACAATTTTGAAAAAACATACTAGGAATGAAAATTTAAAAGTCATAATTTATAATACAATTTGTATTATAACTTGATAGAATAGCTCAGTGGTAAAACATTGGCCTAACATATGTGAAGCAATTGTGTGATCTCCCAAACATTGCAAAGTACAGACAAAGCACACACACACAAAATTCACATAAACACACACGCACACCACATACACACATTTGGAATATTGTTATTATATTAAACAAAGGAAATTATCACAAATAGTAAAAGTATTTTAATATGTGAAATCATAGTATTGCTCATACTATTTAAAAGTTTAGTAGAAATAAAATAGTCACAAGATACTTGGATTCTTATAGATTGAGTAAATTGAAAATTGAGAAATAAAATACATGAGAACTTTACAAACAAGTTTTAAATAATAAACATTTTGAAATATTTGTCCTTTTAGTTTGACAAAAGATTGATGTTACTGGTGTTTTAACTCAAGATTTAGAAGATGATAACCAAGTGCTCTATATCTTGCTAGGGATAGCTATATCTCTAACCATTACACTCTGGAAATTTTATAATAAGGTCTCATAATTCCTCAATCTCTCCCGAATTACAAACCCTATTTACACTTCCCACCATAGTTAGTAATTTGAAACCACAAATTGCTATGCCCAGCTCAAACATTTTTTTTTAATTCAAGTACAAATATTTCCAAAAAGTGACCAGGTAATAAGGCCTTTTTAATAAAGTATGTGCTTCTTGAAAATACAGCATTTGTTACATGGACAAATATGTTTAGGACTATAACAAAATAAAATTATTTAAATTCACCAACCATATAAAATTTAAGAAAATAATTTTTTACATATTCACATGTTAACTATTTTGAAAGCAAAATATATGTCTGAATAATTTACATGTGTTATAATTATGCAAAACTAAATTAACTAATCTACAACTTTGAAAAAAGAATTACACTAAAGAAACAAAACAAAAGAAGTTCAAAATTTGAAATTTAGAAAATAAAGTGTATTCTTTAGTTGACTTAAGTAACGGTAAACTCTCTGTATATCAATTTTATAATAAAAAATGCATGAACAAAGAAAGAAAAGTATCCATTGGTCAATAACAACAGGAGAAACATCAGTAGTTTTTTTTGTGTGTTCAAAAAAATCAATGGAAGAGATAACAATGTTCCTTCCATAATAAATGTAGTCATTACCTTACTTAAGTAACTGTATCCCCTCTGTACATTACTTTTACCATAAAATTAAATTGAAATTAAAAATAAACTAAATAATATACCAATTAAGAATTTGTAGAGAGCTAGGAAGTTGGTTAACTGGTAGAGCGCTTGCCTTGCATGCTTGAGGCCCTGGGTTCGATTCCTCAGAATCACATAAACAGAAAAAAAAAGCCAGAAGTGGCGCTGTGGCTCAAGTGGTTGAGTGCTAGCCTTGAGGTAGCCTTGAGGGACAGCGCCCAGGCCCAGAGTTCAGGTTCCAGGACCAGACACCCCCCCCCCAAAAAAAAAACACAGAATTACTAGAAGCCATTGGTTAAAAACTTTTTAGAAAACTGCCCTAAGTACCCAAGTAATATAATTTGATAATAGTATTTAAATATTTCAACTTCAGCAGAGAAGCTAAAAGATTAAAAACAGTTACAAACTAAAGTAATAAATCAGAATACATTACTATTTATAATAATCATAAGATGAATTTATAGTTGTAGTTAAGTATGTAAGAAATGAGGCAATTTGCCATTCGTTTGCACTTAATAAGTGAGAAAGAATTTTCTAGGTCTTTTTGAATATATAAGTTTAATGAAGAAACGATTCTTTCACATCATATGATAATCAGATGAAGCTGATATTAGAACATAGAGCAGATTGTAGTAAGTTTTGGATGTTAATGTATATACTTATTTTGGTTGTGAGAAATTGTGTTCAACTTGGGGTATTGTTTTTGTTAGACTGGTTAATTTTAGGATAGGGGTTCCCTTTCCACAAGAACAAGCACCTGATCTGTCTTTTTAGCCTTCTCATTACCAATGGCATAAGAGTTGCAAACCAACTTGTCTAGATTCCTACCTTGGCCGGCCTGGATTCTGCAGTCCTTCCAATCTTAACCTGTAAATAGTGCAGGATGGTGGAAATAATACAATGCAGCTAGCTATAGATTGAGTAGGAAGTCCACTAAACTTTTGGCCTGGGTTCTGTTCTCAAGCCTCCTCAATAGTTAGTTCAGATAGAAGCCCCTACTGCCAAGCAGTAAGAGTATTTTTTTAAAGCAACTAGACATATATAATACTTAGGCATGTGAACACCTCAGGACAAGAATGAATAAAAGAGCATTGAAGCATAGAGGACAGGCCCAATGTTAACTAGCTACTTAGAGGCTGAATAAGCTTAGCTGGCTACTCAGGAGGCTGAGATATGAAGACCACTATTCAAAGCCAGTCCAATCTTGAAAATAAATGCGATTATCTCAAAAAAACAGAAGTGGAACAATGGCTCAAGTGTTAAACCACTATCCTTGGTGACAGAAGCTTAGGGAGAATGCCTAGGCACTATCAAGCCTCAGGAATGATGAATGAATGAATGAGCACTTGCACATGCCCCTGCGTGTATATGCGTGCATGTGTACACACACACACACACACTCTCTCTCTCTCTCTCACACACAAACACACACACACACAAATGAGTATTTCAATGCGAAGTTCTTTTTTTTTTTTTACCTTGCTGTAATCTATTTCCCAGTATTAGTTTACAAATTAACAAAATCAGCTAAGAACCTCTTTACATACAACTCATCTTGTTTCTCTAAAGTCAACTCTCTTTTTGGAAGCAGGCTTTTATTTGACCCAGATGTAAATTATTGAGAAGGTCGATTCATTTCCCTCAATTCTGTAGAATTAGATGATTGTTTAGCTTCCTCCAAGCAATATAATTTTGTGAAATCCTGCATCAAGCAACGTATTTCTTTCACTAGAAGGGAAGCCTGTCAAACAATTAATAATAGGTTTTTTTCTCCTTGCTAGCATCTGTAGTTTTATTATCTTCATACGTTTCATGGTCTGTCTGTGTATGACAAAGACTGCTGTGAAAATAAAAAGACCCTTCACAGCACTTATCATTTATATACCATTCATAGATATGAAGGTGTTTAAATATTACTGAAATTGCTTTGGAATGCAGCATGTTCACATTGACTATCGTGAAAAATAAGAATTGGTTTCTCAGAACATTAGGTAAGAACTTGATTGAAAGAAACAAAAGGAAAAGTGAGGAACAACTCAACACATACATTCAAATGAAACAAAACAACCCAAGGAAACAAATTAATTCATTACTCAAGAACTTGCAGGAAATAAAAGACTTAAAAAAACATCAGCTATGACAAGCTTATGAAAATCCTGACTACATGGGAGTCTACTCTTGTGAGGATAGAGGTTAAAGCCCAGACTGGACAGAAAGATATTTACACAATGCCATGCACCTGTTATTCTAAATTCCAGGAAGAATAACATAACGTGGACTGAGCCCAACATCATACACAGTATCTGAAAGATAATCAGGATAATTTAGGGCTGGAGACATGACAAAGTGATAAGAACACCCATTTAGGGGGCACAAGACACTCAATTCAAACTTTAACATTATGGGTATTAAAGTAAAAAGCTATGATTTTAAATAATTGGAATAATTGTGAGATTTGAGTATTTGAATGGAAAAATGCATGAGAGAGAATGAACCCATGGTGCAATGCTTTCAACTTAAGTAAAAATGTTTTGGGGTACTTTAGACAAAACAGAGTTACCTTGCAAATGAGCATGGTTGTGCATTTGAGTGATGGAAATATTTTACTTACACAAGTGTAAATTGAATAGATTTTATTGCGTAGATTGTTTTTCTTGAATTACGAGCCTGGATGATGTCCCTGAGATTGTTCTCTCAAGGCTACCACTCTACTACTTTGAGCCACAGTTCCAATTCTGATTTTCTGTTGGTTGTTTGGTGATAAGAGGCTCCTGGAAATTCCTGTCCAGGATGGTTTCAAAACATGATTGTCAGATCTCAGCCTCCCGAGCAACCAGGATGCCAGGCAATAGCCGCAGATAGTATAATAATTTAGTAAATTGTACAGTTACTGAAGTTATTCATTATCATTATAACCTGTGTAATATATGTATATATATATATATATATATCAATGCATATGGATATAAATATTTTAACATATTTTTGTATCTACAGTAGATTTATAAAACCATCCATTATAAAATAAAATGGAAACAAAAGTTAGTAAGGAGCAAAACAAAGGAAATTATCACATGTTTCTTGGTGCTGAATGGAATACGAATTGCGAGAATAAGTTTGGGAAAACCATCTCTACGTTAACAAAATGGATAAGAGGTATTAATTCCAATCAATTTATTTGCCCATATTGTGCAACCTCACACATGAGTGTCAAAATCAAACCACACTTTTTGTCTTTGCTTTTAACTCACTTGTTATAATTTACGGGTTAGTTGAAGTAATCAAATAAAGATTAAAATAATATTATGTGAGGCTATGAATTAGAGCTGAAAATGATTTTAAATGTGATAATACCTAATTAAATTGCATATTTCTTACTTTTACTCTGTCATGTCCCTCATTTCCACATTAGGAAAGTACATAGAAGGTTCTCACTAAATTATATGAACATTTATGAAATAATGTATTGAAAGAATATGGGCACAGTGTGGTTTTAGCTTATTGAGACCTGTAAGAGGAATTGTGTTTCTAAAGACTTGCAATACATTGTGATGAAGGTGAAGGGAGGGATGTGCTTATTCTGGAAAACCGGCTAGAGGATTGCACCGATAAAGGCAGTGATGAATTCTTCCAAAAAGTTACAGTAAAATCACTTTCACAACCATGTTCACTGCTGCAATATTCACCAAGTTACAGAAACAGCCCAGATGCTCTTTGGAGGAGTGATGGTTGGAGAAAGTGTGGCACCTATACAAAATTGGATTGCATCCATCCATTATGAAGACTGTTACATCATTTGCAACAAAATGGATAGATCTAAAACTATATCAATTAAACTAAGTCAGAACCAGACACACAAAGGACCCATGTTCTGTCTCATATTTGGAAGCTAGAACTTTATTACAAGTTTACACAAAAATATTAACCAAAGCATGCTATTTGCGGCGGGGTATTTCAAAGGTGTAATTTCTTATAAAAGTGAACTTTTAATCCAACAAAATATATATCAGGAAATTATCACTTGGAAGATGTGAGGGGAAGTCAAAAGGAAGGAATAAAGAGAGTTATGGAGGAAGAGAGGGAAAGTATAATATTCAATGTACGTAGTATGAAACTAGGAAAAATTAAGGTGGGGTGAGGTTTGGAAGGGTGTGGAAAAGTTATATAAAGATCCATTATACTTAAAAAAAAACTGATTTGTTGAATGGAAATTCCATTGTCCAAGTATTTAAGATAACAAAAATATAATTAAAAACAATGGAGACATCTGATCTTAAATTTTATTTCCATCTCTTTTAAAAAATAAAATTGTTTGCTCTATAAATTCATCAGAGGGATGTATTTTGTGGCTAGCTAGATCATTGCACATCTGTCTCTCTCTTCTTCTCTCCCTTTCATGGTTCACATAGGTAATATGATTGCTCCATAATTATCCTAATTTATTTTGCTTTTATATTTTTGGTTGCATCATTTCACTTTCTGCTCTGCCATTTCCCAACTAATTTACATAGAAGGTTTTATTTCCTATTTTCTCATTCCTAGAATAAGCTGCACATGAAGACACCACTGGTCCTCATTTTCAGTCTGTACCTTTGAATACGGAGGAAAATCTTTCCTCTGCTCTCTACCAATTCCCAACTCTCCAGTTAGAATAATTTAGAATAGTAAAAAGGATAAAAGAGAAAATAAATAATAGTGAAACAAACAGATGCAGAAAATTCACCGGATTTTTTTGACCAGTTCATCCAATGTGAACTATTGGGGAAATACATGGACACCTCATTCTCACTGGCACTCAAAGTTTCTGGCTAGGCAATTCTGATGAAGATGAGGAACAAGAAAAAAAAGTGAGATATGGTATCAATTGCAAGAAAAAATGGAGAAGGATTCAATCAAATTTCTTCTTTGGTCTGCCGAAAATAATCGCCTTACTACAGTGCAGAGACAACTTTCCAAAAAGGCCACTCATGTGAATACTAGGGATAACAATGAGTATACCCCTCTTCATCGAGAAGCCTACAGTGGACACTTAGACATTGTCCATGAGTTGGTGGCTCCAGGTAGATATTCATGTAATAATTGTCAATGGCTGGACACCCCTGCACAGTACTTATACATGGAATAATACTAGAGTGGTTTCTTTATTTCATCATGATGCAGATACCAATGGACAAACTAAAGGCCTCTTGACCCCCTTGCATCTTGCTGCTGGGAATAGAAACAGCAAAGTTATACTAGATCTCTTTCTCTTGAACCATTATATCAAACCAGGTCTGAAGCACAACTTGGAAGAAACTGCATTTGATATTGCCAAAAGAATAAGTATGTATCACTACTTCTTTGAAGTTCTGGAAGGCTGTACAAATTGTTCTCTAAAGTCCTAATGGTTTGGTTAAGTTTCTTAAATTTCAAAATTGCCAGTCCATCCTATGTGTCCATACAAAATATTTTAACAATACAAAGCAACAACAATATCTTACTTTAAAAATTCATGGATTGCATGGTATTATTCCAAGTGAATTGCCTGAGTTTGATGTCAAAATATATTCGAGTTGTTTGTATACTAATGATTTCTGTAGAGTTTTTTATTTTTTAATAAGAAATAATTTTAACTTATCTGTTGAAATGAGTAGTACAGAAACTAAAGATATTTCTGATGCTTGTCTGAAAAAAGTGTATTTTAAAATATTTAGTATTCTGTTTGTGTAATATCCATAATCTGTCTCATTTTCTCCTTGATATAATACTTTGAATTCGACATTGTTTTATAATATATAGGTTCTTAATAAACGTGTCCTTTCAGATTGCATTCGGTATAGAAACAGTTAAAGATTCCTTTAATTCCTAGGTCCTTATGGAATCTTATTTCTTTGGAATAAAATGACAATGTTATCTTATTTCAAAAGTTTTATAAAAGTTATGCTATGTAAAGGCCTTTCTGAAAAGGTGAAGATTGAATACATTGATGTCAAACTAACTTTTTTTCTATGAATTACATGTATTATTACACTTGTATATTTGTAATCAACTTTTTAATAACTGTTTTTCACTTCTTGCATACGAAGAATGAAAAATATGGAATACTTCACAAATTTTCATATCATTAACATGGCTCTTGCACAAGAGCATTGTAATTCGGGTAGACGTGCTGCTGAAGCATGTAGTATCCTGTAAATTTAAGTAGTTAATGATGCAATCTTAAGACAGGCATATATCCTTGGTTGCCTATTTGTAACAAGGAAACCTTATTGTTACCTAAATTGCTTGTTATTTTTTGTTCAATTGTTCACATTTGCAATGTTTGTCAATAACTATTTTAAGTCTTTTTCATTTGAAATTTGATCATACTTTGAAGCCTTTATAGCTAGGTCCAAAGGTGATGGCTTTTCAAGTACTTACTTATCAACTGATTTAGCTTTGTGGAGCTAATGGATTCAAAGTAAGCCTTGCTTAAGAACTACTTCTAAAATTCTCCAGCTTAAAAATGTCACAAATGAGGTCTTACTGGCACAAATGTCTGCCTGACCCATTACCCTTGCTCCATGTAGGAACAGACCAACCAGAATATCTTACTCTGACAGCATAGCTTGTCTTACTGGAGCAAAACTAATCTTAGTTATAAGGGATCATAGAGAGATGAACAGTTCAGACAGAACTGTTCAGACTAGAACGTATTTTAGTCAAAATATAATTATTTATTATCCCTACCATTTCAAAAGTAGCTAAAGCCAAGAAGGTGAAAAAATTTTCATATGCATGATTACCTAGTGTCCTGGCCTGTCTAAAATCCAACCAGGCAGGAACTTACACCACTGATTTTCTATCACCAAATATATTCCATAGCTCCAGGAGAAGTCCATATGTTTCTTCTCATTATTAGGCCTTAAATTGGTAATGTTTTAATCACAGTGTTTCCTCTTGCTTCTAGGCTGTACATGTCCAAATGGTAAAGCTTTAGGTCTAATTCTACCAAAACTGAGGTAGAGGTAATGGAAATATATTTTAAAACAGTTGCCTTTGTTACCTTAACCACAACAGAACAATGTAAAACATTTTCTTATATTATATATACTTATATATTTTATATTTTTATGTGCTGATTTTATATTTCACACAGTGAATCTTACAGGAATTAATTGATAATTTGACAAATTACTTGGTATTTATTCCAATAAATAGATTGGAATATAAATAATCAGGATTAGAATATATATTAAAATATAAAAAGTATCAAAACAATATTTTCGGTATAAACTGTGATACCTTCTAAGTGTTCTTGGTTTCTGAATTCACATGTTAAAAAAAATATTGTTTTCCTCCAATCTATAAGGGATTTTACTCTGCTGCTCTATTTTTTTAACTTGCTGATCCCAAACTGTTTTTTTTCCATATTTCTGAAGCATTCCTACTGATTATACCCAAATTTTGCTGATATGATACCTAAAAGGTATTTTTCTTCTACAGGATCCACGGGTCCTAGGATGCCAGGTCCCAGTTATCTGCATCATCAGATAACTAGGGCAAGAGTTCTTACCTAGGCCCATGCAACATGCCAACAGAAAGTAATTGAAGACCCATCTCAATTTCTCATTTCCTATATTTCAGGGCCCCAATTCCTTGAATTGCAGGAATTAGCAGTAAGCAATTGAGAAATGCAAGGCAACTTAAAATGCAAGATGAAATCACAAAATGTGAAAGTACAGTAATTCAAACTTTCAATTTCCAGATGACCATCCCATGTGAGTGAACAAGACCACAAATGTCACAAGATTATTTGTAATACCCCTCTCCTAATGATTAATGAATGATTTCAGTCCAGCATCATCAGGCCAAAAAATAGTTCCTGGAATGATAGATCCATAATTGGTCTACAAAGACTAGGAAAACTAGACATAGAAGTCAAATATAATTCAGAAAAACATTAATTGAGAAGATCCTTAGTGCTTCAAAACACTGGTACTTCAGTAAAACTTGGTTCTGTAGTATAAAAATGTTGTCATTCTCAAACAAATGATAACCTACATTTAATCTCCTGAAAGTATATGCCTTTTCAAATAAACTTTTTAAAATCACATTTGCCAAAATAACACTTTACAAGTAGATAATATTTAGTGACGTTACAAGTTTTTCAAGTGTAAGGAGCAAGTTACAATAGAGTTGATTTATTTACCCAGCACTAAGGCCAAACAGGTTCAACCATTCATTAAAGTGTAGAAATACTACCCCCCACCATTTGTGTTTTTCAGTAGGTGACTTCGAAAATTTGTTAAATACATCAGCCTCCCATATTTCAAACCAAAATATTAGCTAACAAAGTAAATTTCATCACATAATAAGTACATTTAAAAAAGTCATGAATAGTTGCCTTATCATATGGTGTTTTATGTTTTCCCTATGTGTCTAACAAAGTAAGAAATATGACTTTAAGTCTTAATATGGGTACTCATCAGAGATTTGACAAACATAAAATATGTCTTCTATTTCTATCATATTCCTCTGCAGTAGTAAATTTTAATTTTCTTCATTTTCCAAAACTTATAGGTAGTAGAAAATATTATCCCATGTAAAATAAAATAATCACAAACCATTGTACAACACCATTTACAAAACTTGTAGTTAGGAATACATTCTAAGCCATTTTTAAACTTTCTTGTTGACTACAGATTAATGTTCCAAATGGAGGGGAATAAAATCATGTCTAGGTGCTTCATGTCTCCACTTTTACAAATTGTTACTTCAGATGAATGAATTATGGAAATATAAGCTGACATCAGTTCAAGTATATGCAGGATATAAACTCCATGGAATGTATATAAACCTTTCAAAGTACTAGCAGACAGTTTAACAGAATGACTATCAGGAAGTTGAAACAAGAGAGGAATAATAGTAAAGATATAGAATGAATGGAAATGGAACAAGGAGCAAGTACAGCTAGAATACTCAATGTGCACATGTGAGAAAGGACGTGGTAAATCGGAAATAAATCTTGTAGAAGGGGTTGGTTGAGAATGATAGAAGGAGTGACTCTGATCCCGGAACATTGGACAATTAGATGGACATCTTTAATTGTAACACACTTGCACAACCTTTTGAAATTCTGCGAAAAAACACAACAGAAAACAAAAACACAACCAAACAGCAATCTCTATAAAGTATGATTATGACCTCTCAAAATTTTAAATAGTTAACGAAGGACAATCTTGGGAAAAGCATACAAAGCTGTTAAAAGTAGGCAGTTTAGGGTAGAGGAGAATTTTTAACAGATTTAAATAGATTGTCTAAGGTTATAAATGACCTACATCTGCTGCAAATATTTTCTTCTGCGAATTCTCTTGGCCTGAACTGGATACTCCAGTCCTGAGCCACACTTGATAGCTTGTGAGGACAGAATGGAAGAAACAATATCAAGATCCCATTACTCCACTGGAGAGAAAACAGTCCTCTATGTTTTCTCTCATTTCTCTTGACTACTTTTATTCATAATTTTAAGACAAGTGATTTTTAATTATATTTTTTCCTTCTTCGTTCTGGCAAAGTAATTGTTCAAAGTAATTTAATAAATATTATTTGCCATTTTATTCTATCATGCTTTTTACTTGTCCAAGTGAGTCTATTAAACTTTCCCCTTTCATTTGGGTGCCACGGAAACTCAGCATCAATGTTAATGAGGACAATCTCTATTGTAAAACTTTGTCTCCAAAATACCAGTCCAAGAAGCTGTGATCACAAATATTTAGCTTTACTTTTTTTCTTTTTTCTTTTACCTTAAAAGTCTTCTCGTGTCTAAAGTGCCCTCAAAAATAGGAACTCCACCACTTTTTGGTTCAATCCTTCTAACCTCAAAGATGTAATTTGCTAACACGATGCTTAGAGGAAACCGAAGAATACTTCACTTTTATCTTCTCTCTTTAGATTTCTCCCTAGATACCATATCAGGATCAGTGAAGTTATTCTTTCTAAAATTATTTCAATAGATCATCTTTCTCTCGGTCTTGCATTTGCTCAGAAGGATGTATGGAAAAGAATAGTGTTAAATCATCCATACCTTGGATGACAGTGTCTGTTACAAAAGGACAGTGCTCCTATGTCCTATTGCTCTGTCCTCCTCTTAGCTCTTGCCTGATTTCCAACTAATCACAGATTCTTGGCTTCAAGTCTATTGAAGGTGAAGGACTATAAGACCTTCCCCACTGCTACATCTTCATGGTTTCTCTTTTAAAAGTCTTATATTTGGATGTGGAATTTATTTTCATGTCTTCATTCAATCCGTTCTAAATTGTAGTGAGCTAAATAGGCTTTGTAAAATCACTTTAGGTAGCAAAAATATTAAGACAATATATCAAAATTTTGGCCTCCCTCCACTGATGAAACTAATATGCTTAGCTAGGGCCTCTAAGAACCCGTTTTCTTGCCTTTTCAATTTGCTCAATTATTTTCTGATCCCAAAACTTTTTGGCTTATGTAATAAGGGAAGGCTTCACTATCTCATGTTAATAAGGATATTATATATATGAGCTACTAAGAAATGTGAAATCATTGGTTTCAAGTATCCAATCAGGTTTTTTTCTGTAGTTCAGTGCTTCACGTGCAAAGACATTGTAGAAAGTATTACAAACAGAAAAGTGTAAACCCAATAACTACTTTAATTGTTGAAGGCACTTTCTCCCTAAATATATTGACCCAAATTATCTTTTTCAGAGAATTATTGTTTGCTAATTAAAGTCAATTCACAAATTTTGATGTCTCTTTTTAATTTAATTTAATTTTATTTTATTTGTGAACATACTGTACAGAGGGGTTACAATTACATGGGCAGGATAATGCGTACATTTCTTATCAAGCATTGCAGCCTCCTCCTTTGTTTACCCTTCACATCCCTTCCCAGCCTCCCCCCTCCCCCCCAATCCCAATCCTTCTCCTTACCCACCCTTCCCCTCCCCCCTCCCGCACCGACGTTGTAAAGCTCATTTTGGACATGACAACTTGTACTTCTCATTGTTGCAACACGTCCACCTGTATCCTTAAACAACTGGTTTTTCCCCATCTCTTCCACAAGTTATACTGACATCAAATATGGTGAAAGCAGGGGTTATACTGTGGGGGAGGGACATACAAAGAAACAAAGAGATAATCTTATAAATGCATTAGAAACACATGCATGAAAGAAAAAAAAAACATTAAAATACATATCTAAGGGTTCATTTTCCTGACATCACATTATCTGATCTTTTCCTCTTGACTCATACATATACTAGATATTGCAAATAAGGGAAACCATGGGACCTATGTTTCTTTGGGCCTGGCTTACTTCACTTAATATAATTTTTTCCAAGTTTTTCCATTTCCTAACAAATGGGGCAATGTCATTATTTCTGATGGAGGCATACAATTCCATTGTGTATATATACCACATTTTCTTGATCCATTCATCTACTGAGGGGCATCTGGGTTGGTTCCATATCTTAGCTATAGTAAATAATGCTGCAATAAACATAGTTGTGCTGGTAGCTTTAGTGTGGTCTTGTTTGTAAACATTTGGGTAAATGCCCCAAAGTGGGATTGCTGGGTCATAGGGGAGTTATATGTGAAGTCTTTTGAGGAACCTCCATACTGCTTTCCAAAGTGGTTGAACAAGTTTACATTCTCACCAACAATGAAGTAAGGTTCCTTTCTGTCCACATCCCCTCCAGCATCTGTTGTTGTTAGAGTTCTTGATTTTTGCCGTTCTAACTGGAGTGAGGTGATATCTCAATGTTGTTTTGATTTGCATTTCTTTTATGGCTGGGGATGTTGAACATTTCTTCATGTGTCTATTGGCCATCCTTCTTTCTTCTTCAGAGAAGTTTCTCTTTAAGTCTTTCACAACTGCCCAATAAATAAGTGGGCGAAAGACTTAAAGATGTCTTTTTTTTAAGAAGGTTGAATTTAAATTCTACTACAACCTTGTTTCACACAGTGAGTAGATTTCCTGGGTAAGGACAATTCTCAAGGCAACCTACAGGATTTATAGCATGGTTTCTGAGGTTTGTTTGTTTAGTGTGAAAATGAGCCATCTTCACCCACTTTGCTCCATCACAGCTAAGTCTCCATTGATTACTTTGCATGAAAGCCTATTTTCCCAAGCAATTTAAAATTTTCATAATAGGCTAAGTTGTTAAAACGTTTGAACAAATTAAAATTTACCTGCCATAATTTTTTGGGGGGTCCAGTCGTGGGGTGAACTCTGGGCCTGGGCGCTGTCCCTCAGCTCTTCAGCACAAGGCTAGCGCTCTACCACCTGAGCCACAGCGCCACTTCCGGCTTTTTCTCTTTTTGCTTATGTGGTGCTGAGCAAGTGAACCCAGGGCCTCAGGCATGCAAGGCAAGCGCTCGACCACTGTGCCACCTTCCCAGCCCCACCTGTCATAATTTTAAAACTCTTTTGAAATTCCTTTATTGGAACCGTGAATTCATCAATCCTAACTCCTCCTTTATCATCAAAAACAGTTAACATGTTGTTTTCCTGATATAGTGTCCATGAAACTATTATTTTCCAGTGTCTTTGTTATGCATATACATAACCTTATAAGCTGATGCTAAGCAAAATGAACTCCAAGATATGGAAATAGGAAGTTTTATTTGCGGTGGTTGTTTTTAATGTACTATGTGATTTCTATTTTCTTTTGGGTTTTTCCCCTATGCTTTATTCCCTGCTGTTTTTGATTTTGGTAGCCTGTGTATTGGGTATATATTTACCTTAATTAGGGAAGGGAAGAGGAACAACAAAATGGTGAGACAGATGACAAAGGCAAACCAATGCAATATCAATACTCAGAAGACAATATGTTGGAAATGTACATTACAACTTGTGAGGGCTATTGGGGTGAAGGAAAACTGAAGAAAATGCGGGAGGGGGTAACAAGTTTGACAAGTTATGTATTCACTAACTTAAAATTACTGTAACCCCACTGTACATCACTTTGACAATAAAATTAAATTTAACAAATAAGCTGCATGAAATCAAATTTCACTGTATTGGTATAGTACACATACTATTTGGTGTCTCATTTGAATTAATTACCCCTTTTTAATTAGAGGACCATCAACTTTAATGCTCTCTGACTAGACAATATTTTCACAATATAGTTGCCAATATTTTGAAAAAAGAATATAGTACTTTCTCATACTAAAAGCAGAAACAGTTTAATTCTATGGAAACCAATAACTTGTAAAAGTGAATAAGTTGTTAAGAAGACAGAATATATGTGTTTGTCAACATTCCAATGACTAGTAACTACTCATTTTCAAATTCGGAAGATTCCATACCAGAGAGATTCAAAACAATACCGGCTTGCATGTTATGTAATTCTGCAATAGATGTATTTTCCAATGGGGTGTTACAGATTGAGAGTCAACAGAAAAATAACCACATTCTGGTAAAGGATAAAACTATGTAGCATCGGTAATAATTAATTCTTCAAGAGTAAGCAATTGTTTATCACAATAAGCTATTATTTTTATGACCACCAATACCAATATTTATGATATAGAGTCATCCTAGCCCAAAATTTTCCAACTTTTAGGGTGCACCTCAAACTTCCCTTAATTCATATCATGAATAGCTTATCTCTATTATGAAAAAATACAACTCTGCTAATGTGATGCCATACATGTTCTGGTAAGAACACCACAATAAACTGGGTTGCATCATTTTCCCCCCACTGGTATTCTTGAGATCGGAACACTTGCAAATATTATTTATATTTATACTTTTTTAGCTATCATATAAATTCTGGATGCTAAAATTGGAAGATTAGACTTGAAAGCCCACCCAGGCAGGAAGATTCCCCAGATTCTTATCTTCAATAAACTTCTCAGCAAAAGCCAGACGCAAATGGCACTGAGATTGAAGTGGTAGGGCACGAGACTTGAGCATAAACAGACACAGAGACAGTGTCTAGGCCCAGATTAAAAGTCCTAGGACAAACCAATAAAACAAAAACAAAAATAAAAACAAACTCCAAACCTAACATTTTTCTCAGTGTATACAGGAGCAAATAATTAAGGAAATTGCTTCCTGTGTTACATACAGGTAGAAGAAAGAAGATGTAACATGATTAGTCTCTTCATAACATGTTATACCAAAGACTCCAAAAATTGCTCTTATTCTAAATTTATAAATTAATATCATCAATTTGTTGACAACTCTATCTACAACCTTCACATTATCATTTTATACATGAACTGTTGGAATTATCTATTAACTAAGTTCTAATTATAACTCTCTTGAAAGAATATTCTAGGCACATAGAATGCAAAATCATTTGTGAATGTCAATTAAACACTCTACTTAAAAAGAATTTTGTAGAATCCTATAGAATATAAAATTACAAACAAAACCAAAATATTTATTTTAAATCTAAATTCTAATTTAGCAAGATCTTCAAAATCCTACATTTGACGAACTTTGCTATTTTTCCAGGCTTAAGCTTTTGTAATTCTTCATCATTGTTTTGGGATACAATATAATGATGATAACTTACTTTTTCAAATTTTGGATGGGAATCATGAGTCATTTTGCATCTAGGAATGTTCTGTAATGAAGAGAAAATTTAAAACACAAGTGAGGATTAAGTATGAGTTGCATTTAAACAGGAAATTTGACTTCTCAAAACATAATGACAAAATTAGCCCAACCGTCCAACTACGTGTTCCTTTCTTGTTTGTTTTGTTTTACTAAGACAAAATTTTACACCTTGGTCCAGGGAAGGTATAACTATGTAATTCCATTCTCTAATCTCCTGTCTTAATTTCAGTGCTAGAATTCTAGGCTTGTATCACATTGTCCTGCAATAGTTTCTTGTTTTATTTAATCTAGATACAGACTACCAATTCTGAACTTCTCCAGTGATATTATACACCAGAATGACTACTTTGACTTTATCTACAATTTTCAAAGATGTTCTAACATTTGATACAGGATATGAACATTTTCAGACGCCCCTGCTGGATCTCTGATTCATTCCTCCATGGATCCTATCCCTTTAATAATGATTATTGACTCTCTTACTATCTCTGGTCCCTACCAATGTAATATTCTCAAACTTATTTGAAGGAAGTTCATTTGAGGACTTTCTAATATTAAAAATTACCACTTGATTCTAGTCTTATTCAGGACATATATTTATTGTTTTCTAACTTTTCTATACATTCTGAGAGTTGTTTCATTTGTGTGTGCACATATAAGTGCCTCTGGGTGTATGTGTATGTTTGTATGTATATATGCAAAAGCCTCAAGCTCTTATTCAGCAATCTTGCTCATGACTGGTATTCCATCACTTGAGCCATTCTTCCAATCCAGATTTGGACTGCTTAATTTTATATACTGTTGCAAAGAGTGTTATGCCCAGGCTGGATGCACATTGAACTTCCCAGACTCCTTCAAATTCTTAGGTTTTATTTCTCCAGGAGTATCAACCTTTAAACTACAAACATTTTTGTGAGGGCAACTTCTAAGCTGTAGCCCAGATTTTTATCTCAAGAATTCTTTTTCTTTTTGTTTTGGTGTGGGGTCTGGTCATGGTGCCTGAACACTGGCCCTGGGCTCTGTCCCTCAGCTCTTCATCTCAACGCTAGCACTCTACCACTTGAGTCACCGCGCCAATTTCGGGTTTTTTCTTTTTTGCTTAAGTGGTGCTGAGGAATCGAACCAAGGGCCTCATGCATGTGAGGCAAGCGCTCTACCACTGAGCCACCTCCCCAGCCCCTAACTAAAGAATTCTTATAAAGATAGATGAACAGACACATTACATATCTTCATGCTGAGATATGAGGATTGAGGTTCAAAGCCAGCCCAGGTAGGAAAGTCCAGAGACTCTTTTCTCGAATTAACTAAAAGAAAAGTGGAAATGGCACTGTGGATTAAGTGGTAGAGCATTAGCTTGAGCAGAATAGCAGAGACACAGCTCACAGGCCCAGAGTTCAAGTGCCAAGACCACCACCAACAAATATATATATATATATATATATATATATATATGTATATATGTGTGTGTGTGTGTGTGTGTGTGTGTGTGTGTGTCTGTGTCTGTGTGTCTGTGTGTATGTGTGTGTGTTCTAAAGAAAAAAAAGAAATGTAATCTTAGCCACCAGTTCATTGCTAGCATAACCCCTGCTCTCACAAGATGGACATTTTTCCAGCTAAATCCAAGCTCTTATGTCTGACTTGCATTGGAAACAGAATTATTCTTCCATTCTACTTTCTACAAAGTTGCATGATTAGCAAGCATGATTTAGAATGGGAGTGGCCTCATACTTCTTGTTCCATGTAGGTGTCTTGCTTTCTGTATATCACTCCCATAAATCTACATACTGGACTTGGCTTTATTGTTTCAATGTTGTCTTATTTGTAGAATCTTCTATAGTGTATTGAACCCTTACACTTAAACACAGAACTTCTCTTTCTCCTATTATTGCTATTGTTTCCCTTACTGTTAGCTCATGTACACTTGGGAAATAATGAACAGCACGTACACTCACAAAAAGAATGTTCTGAAAACCTTCTTCCCATTTAAAATTCGCCTTAATTTACAGAGAACTTACAAAGTTTGAACTCAATGTACTCATGTATAATGTATTTATAAGCAATATAAATTTCATATTTTCTCTTTACTAAGTTGTCTCTGAAACACGTGTTACCTCAGGTCCATAGGTGTTCTAGTGTTATTGCAGTGAAGCCAGAAAACATTCATTAAACCTCAAGCAGCATCATCGATTGTTACTGGAAGTAACTGTTACTGGATGTGGAAACTGACCCGAAGAGAGGAATGGAACATAGAGGAATAACAAAGTTCAAGTTACCTTGTGCTTTCCTTTTTACTGTACAAGAAAAGTATCCCAAGGCTTGAAGGAAACTCTGTCCCCGGCTTTTTCGAGTGTGTTCTTTACTCATATAAATTTTTTCTGTAAACTTCTAGTTCATAGTGTTATAAAAAGAAATAATGTACCATTTGAAGGCCAGCATAGAACAAAAGGAAGTAACGTTGTTTTAAAGGGTTCTCCTGTAAAGGAACAAAGACATGGAGGTTTTAAAGTGTCTTATGGATGGATATTTCACGCCTGAGATGATTCTCTTGATGCAGGAGTCAGTTATCAATTCCTTTGTTCTGGTACTGAGTTCTCCAGAGCAATAAGGATTCCAAAAAGCAGGATCCAGTCAATATGATCAGCAAAAGAAGCCTCTTCTCTGACCAGTACACCTTTAAGGAGGGTCCCAAAGAACTATCTGGGATTTTTGTTTGCTTGTTTGTTTATGTTGTGCTCATTCTGGGTCTTGAACCCAGATGGTGGATCCTGTCCCTGAACAGTTGTCTTTCCTGCCCACCTGCCCCCAAAGCTAGTACTCTACTGCTTGAGCCAAAACTCCACTTCTGGTTTCTTGGTGTTCAATTTGTGATAGGAGTTTGACAGATTCTCCTGCCTGGTTTGGCTTTGAATTAAGATAGTAAGAAAGCTAAGTGACATCAACTGTATAGACTTCTCTTTTGAAACAAGAAATATTAGATGAAGCTTATTGTAAAGCTAATATTTGACTATTTATAAAGGAAGACAATATATCTAGCAAAGAAGCCATAACTTAAATAACTCAGCATAAGTAGGTGCACTGAATCATTTTGAAGTTATTTTTTCTCCTTGAGAAGATTATTGATCTTGTCCTTCCTTTTGGGAAAACTTAAGGTAATATTTGCACTTTTTGTTGGTTGTGGGGCTTGAACTCTGATCCTGGACACACTCCCTCAACTCTTCAGCTCAAGTTGAGTGCTCTACTGCTTAAGCTACAGCACCACTTCCGGGTTTCTGGTGGTTAATGGAAGATAAGAGTCTCGTGGACATTCCTGACCAGGCTAGCTTTGAACCACAATCCTCTGGTCTCCTGAATAGCTAGGATTCCAGGTGTGATCCACCAGCACCCAGCTCATATTTGCCCTTATGTGCACTGAATGACACTATGTAGACAAATAATGGAAATTTGAATCAAATGATGGCATTGCAGCTTTTCAGAAAATTTGAGGTAACAATAAATATGTCCTCCTTTTCCACGTTGTTTCATTAATAACTCATGAGCTATGGGATCCTCAATAATCATTCTCTGCCATCTGTGTAGGTGTATTTAGTATCAGGAAATGTTCATAGAGAAATATAGAAAGACTGAGATTTTTAAAAAGCAAAGAAGTTAAGGTAAGATAAACCAGCACAGAAGGAGATACATTTATTACACAGAGATTAAGAAGTAGCCTAAGAGATTTAGAATGATAAAGGTAATGAGGTATAAGACTAGTTGATAAGTATTTGTTCAATAACCAAAAATGGTTCTCTAAAAAACTTTCTGGTATAACTTAGTTACTATCATTTATTACTTAACTTTGGAGTTATTCCTTCTCTTCTGTCACAACTGTTAATTTGCCTCTCCCGTTTTGGGGCCATGAATAACCAAAAAGATTTCCAAATCTCACTTAGACTACCCTTCTCATTGTGATTGGCAGTGACCATTCAAAACCTGGAATCTTCGAATTTCCAGAATTAATCTTCACCTGACATCTAAGCACATTCATGTCATTAATTGCTGTGACCTAATGAACAAAACTTTGTTTCAACACAATATCCTAATACAAGTAAAAGTACATGAATTAGGGACTATTGTCAGGTGTCAGTATGACAGGAGCAATTATATATTCCAAGTATGGGTTCTTTATTTTGCATTTACTAATTGAATGTTTTTTGGTTTTGTTTTGGTTTGGGTTTTTTTTTGCTTTTTTCTCAAGGATATCACTGTACCACTTGAGGCACAGCACCATTTCCAGTGTTTTTCTGTTTAAGTGGTACTGAGGAATTGAATTCAGGCTTTTATGCATGCTAGGCAATCGCCATATCATGAAGCCACATTCCTAGATCCCTAAATGACTTTCTTAATTTGACATTATATTTTCATTCAGTAACTATGTACCATAATATTGGCCAGGTGCTAGAAAATAATGTAGAAAAGAATACAATAAATCCAGTAAGGCTAGATGGAAAATGAATAACCCTCACAGTCTTGCAAGGGCACAGAGGGCTTATCTCATGGAGATGTATCAATACGCTGAATGAGACAGCTCCTGGAACACAGCCCACCTCCAGAATGAGTGGGCCATCTTGGGTTCCAGCAACCTGGGGAGGTTGGCCCACCTCCTACAGCACCCATTCTACCAGTTCCTGAGAGTGACAGTGACAGAGAGAGAGAGAGAGAGAGAGAGAGAGAGAGAGAGAGAGAATCAGTGGCATAAAACTCTAATCCTAACTACACTGGAGGCTGAGATATGAGGCTCATTGTTCATAGACAGCTCAGGCAGGAATGTCTTTGAGAATCTTATCTCCTAAGAACCACCAGAAAACTGGAAGTGGCACTCTGGGCTCAAGTTATACAGTGCTAGCCTTGAGCTGAGGAGCTCCGGAACAGTGCCCAATCCTAGAGTTCAAGACCCACGACTGAAAAGAAGTGGACTTCCCACCACAAGAAGTGGACTGAATAGCACCCATTGTCCTAGGGAGCTTGGTAGAGAAGTCAGGCCAAGCTTCCTGTGAACTTGAGGTCATAATTAGGTCACGTGGTTTCTCTGTGCCTCGGTTTCCCCAGATGCAAAACTGAACAAAGTGAAGGATCCCCTTCCTCATTGGGATAGGGTAATAATGAAAGAGAGTTATATTTCGGTTCATAATCCCACACCTGTTGCATGATTAATAACAGGCCCCACCTAAGCCCTTTCTGGTATCTTCCTGTCATATGCTCACAGAATTGCCAAAAACTTATCTGAAGGCTGCTCCCTCTCTGTCTAGCCATTTTCCAGAGATCGCTCTGTATAAAGCCCTTGTTTCCTCACTACTGTCCTGTGAGGAGACTGAGGTCCAATGGTTGAGGCCCTACCAAGAGCTTCATGTGTGGTCAAGAATCCGCTGCTATGGACTGAGTTTGGGATAATCTATCTAAACCGATGACTGAGCATGAGACCACATGTCTACCATCCCAAATACAGAGGACCAGGCCTGGTGGAGCATACCTTTCACAGGAGGACTGCGATCCAGCCCAGCCAGAGCATATTTTTAGTTTCTATCTTAGAAATCCTCAAGACAGAAAGGTGGCTCATCAGAGCTGGGGAGAGGAAACAAGCAGGGGGGTCATGGTGCCCCCAGAGGGGTGTTTGACCCAGGGTAGGTTGTTGTTGGGGCGGAAACTCACCTGTGCTGCTGAGAGAAGCTGTTGACAGCTGCTCCAATTGTGCCAGCCTCGATGGCAGCAGCATTGTGGACATATGGGCCCAGAGCAGAAGACTAGCGGCAAGGACCAGGTCGATGATTTAGGCCGGCTGGCAGCACGACCTTGCTTGAGGTTTGAAACCTGGCTCTGTGTGAAGGGAGGGGAGGGGCCAGGTGGCCTCGAGTCCCTTCCTCATCTCTCAGCAACCTCTATCTTCCTCAACTGCTGGTAGTGGTGTAAACTAACATAGGGAATCCCAGTGGTACCTGGCAGCATGGAATGTGGGCGTGGCCACCATTCTTGTATCCCATTGGTCAGAAAGAAGCATGAAAGAATGGGGGTGTGCCCAGAATCCTGTGAAGCAAGGAGCATGGGCAGAGTCAAGATGACAGAGATTCTCCCAGCCCTTTTCCCAGGGAATTCTGTCCAATTCAGTTGGAGACAAGAGGGTAACCTGCTTTAACTGGATGGCTACACAGATTGTTGTGTAGTTCTGTTTGTTGTCAGTCTCAGACTTTGAACTCAGGATCTGGGCACAGTTCATGAGCTGCTTTTGCTCAAGGCTGGTCTTCTACACTAGAGCCACAAGGCTTCTGGCTTTGTTGGCACTGAAGTTGGACAGGGTTCTCAAGAATTTTCCTGCTTAGGGTGACTTTGACCAGGATCCTCCTATCACAGCCTTGTAAGTATCAAGGAGGACTGCTGAGAGCGACTGGTGCCTGCCTAATCATTGGTCTTGTTGACGTTCTTGGACAGACTGGTCAGTTCCCTATCCTCTGGTTGAAGTGGCGGGAGCTGGAGCCCACAATTTGAATCCTGGTCATGCCACCTCCAAATGGTAGGAGATCCTAAGAAACTTCTTCCTGTCCATATGATTACCAACGGAATGTGATGTAAGTCATGATTGAATGAACAGTTCTTGAATGATTCTAGGATAAAATTATACACAATTATATTACACGACACTGATTGATTTCAGTTAATATTTTATTAAACATTTAAGCAATCATATTCATCAAATGGAGGCATAATGAAATACCTAAGAATTGGACCTCAAATACTATGAAGGTGATGTTTTTTTCTACCAGGACTGGGATTGGAACTCATAATCTGGGTAACTCTGTTGCACTGTGTGGGAAGAGGAAGCTTGCCTCCTTAAAGTCAAGAAATTCAAGTCTGTTCCTTAGGCCTGAAATTGATCACCAGCACTAGAAAACCCCCTATTCATGTACAATTTACATATATGTTTTATATTTTTATATATATGTTGACTCCATATTGCATTCAGTGTAGTTATTTTATTTTTTCTTTTATTCATGTATTGACCATTTATTGTATTGACTATTATACCACATAGAACATTGACTACATAGGATATAGGTCTACATATGTATTCCACTTCATACCTGACACACAGAAGATTCACAGAAAAGGAAACCATGTGTCACCATCAGCTTCTTACTCCACGATTCATTGTTTGGGAGCACTGACATCTGAACTCATGGCCTACAAGGTCAAATTCATGAATGGGTGAGTGCAAACATGTCATCCTGGGGGAAATTGAGGTGACAGGTTGTTCCCAGGACCTGAGAATGAGCCCCAGGGGTTAACCAAAGAAGAACAGGTTGACATGCAAATGGAAGTATGCTAATATATATATATATATTTACATATATATATATATATATGTTTATAGAGTGCCAGAGATGTTTATACATTATTCAGTTATATAGACTATATTCCTACCAATTCCTGGGTATTTATTATGTGTCCATGTAATTAATGTTATTGTTTTCATCCTTAAAATATTAATGAAAGCACTCAGTGTCCTGAAATTATTGTGTTCCTGTAAGTAAGAATATTCTTTTAATGCTTCATAATTATTAAATAAAATCAACAAGCCTTCTGAAATGATGCTGTTTAATTTTATAGGATCATCATTTACGATCAACTCATTCAACTGTGACATTGACAAAATTCCAGTGTTATTCCTTTGGATGGGAACCAGTTTCTTAGTACCTCCTGCCATTGGTTGGTGTCAGTACGGGGATTCAAAATGAGGGCCTATGTTGCCTCGTGGGCCTATGGCTTCGCTGATAGTTTGCCAGCCTTCAGCAATGCAAGGTGAAGTACCCTTTGCAACAGTGTCATTCAGACCCAGAAGGGTCACTATGCAAAGGAAGAAAACATAAAAGGCCAAATTTTTTCTGTGCATTGTTTTTCCTGCAACACGTGGGGGTGTAGGATCCCAGAATCACCTGTGTGTCCAGTGGCTGCACACCATCTTAGGGTGATCTAAGTGGAGGCAGAATTGCCACAACCTGAGTTCAAGCCCCATGCTGAGAAAAGAAAATTAGCTCCCTGGCTTGCAATTCACACAGTTTATTCTTACAGGCTTTGAATTTGAACTCAGGATCTGGGTAAATCTGCAGCAATATGGATAAAGGAGAAGATCACCTTTCATGAACATAAAAAAGTCAGGCCTGTTCACTAGTCCTGAATTCAAGACCCAGCCTTGGAAACATACTATTTCTATATATTGTAAAGATAGGATTTATACTTACCTATAGATGTTCAGTCCATACATGTTTGGTGTGGTTGTACCTTGTATCTTTTGTTTTATTCATTTATTCACACATTCTGTTTATTACATTGATGATGACCTATGACAGAACACTTAGATTTGTAGAAATGTTCTCCATCATGCCTGACCCCCAACATTCTCAGAGAAAAGGAAAAAAAGTTTCACACTCTCCTTCTTACTCCACGATCCACTTGTTGGTAGTGCTGGGATCTGAAAACAGGGCAGAGCAAAACCAATTGGCCAATCAGTCAAGGTGATCATACGAACTTGTGAGCAACTAAGGAATGAGGCCATCCCAAGAATCTGACATTGACCCCAGGGTGGTCCACTATAGTCAGAAATTCATAATTTAAACATAGGATCTAAATTGACATACATGTGTAGACAGCATCTTGTGTTCAGTGCAATTATTCTCCTTATTTTGTCTCTAATCCATGGAGATATTGTGTATTTTAATAAGTATGTTGACAGATATAACAGTGCTGATATGGATGACAAACTATTCCTAAGGTTACAGTGTTGTCTATGCATTCTCTATCGTATTTGAGACCCAGGACTTTCACAGGAGAGGATGAAAGGCACAAAGACTGTCTTCTGACATCAGTATGAATCTTTTGTCAGTGCTGGGATTTTAGCTCAGGTCTGGGTAACTCTGTTGCACTTGGGAGAAGGGGAAGCTCAACATCTTTGAAGAGTAGAATGTCAGGCCTGGTGCAGGGCCTGATTTGAAGCCCCAGCACTGGACAAAATAAAAAGCCCACATTTTTAAAACATAGGATTTCTCTTTACGTACAGGTGTGGTATGCATCTTGCATTCAGTGTAGTTATTCTTTCTATTTTGTGTCATGGATGTATTGTGTATTTTATTGCGTATGGGGTGACAGATATAACTGTGCTGACATGGATGACAACCTTTTCCCATGGCTAAGAGTTGCCAATATAGCATTATCCATCCTCAATGAAACCCAGGACATTCACAGGACAGGAAAACCTGTGCCACCATGGCTTCTCACATCAGAATGAATCTTTTGGTAGTGCAGGAGTTTGAATTCAAAGCCTAGCAGGCCCAATTGGTGAATGGGTCAAAGTGAGCACACCAGGCTGTGAGCCTCTAAGGAACTAGGCCATTCCTGGGACCTGAGATGAAGCCCTGGTGGGGGCCAATATAGTAATAAATTCATAATTAAACAGTGGATATATATTTCCAAACATGGGTGGGCTGCATCTTGCGTGTGGTGTAGTCATTCTCTTTGTTTTGTGTTTTATTCATTGATGTATTGTGTACTTCCTTGAGTATAGGATGACAGATATAACTGTGGAGAACTGGATGACAACCTATTCCCATGAGTATAGAGTTGTGTATACATTCTCCTTCCTAGCTGAGCCCCAGAACTTGCACAGTGTAGGAAAACATGTGCAACGACTGGCTTCTTACATCAGGGTGATTTTTTGGCAGTGCTGGGATTCGAATTGTGGGCCTAGGAAGCCCAACTGCCCAATGGGTCTACATGATCACACCACACTGTGAGCCACTAAGGAGCTGGGTCATTCCCAGGAACTGAGATCGAGACCCAGGGAGGCCAAAATAGTCCTCAATGATCATTGAAACATGGGATGTATATTCACATCCGTATGTGGACTGCATCGTGCATTGAGTGTAGTTATTCTCTTTACTTTTTATGCTATTCACGGGTGTATTGTGTATTTTTTTGAGAATATGATGACAGGTATAACTGGGCTGACATGAATAACAACTTATTCCCATGGCCATAGGGTGGCCCAAGCAATGTCCATCCTAGCTGAGATCCAGGACTTGCACAGGAAAGAAAACAGGTGCAATGTTTGACTTCTGACATCAAGATGAATCTTTTGGCAGGGCGGGGAATCTGAACTCGGTGCCTAGCAGGACTAAGTGGCGAATGGGTCCACATGAGCAGACCATCCTTTGGAAACTGCGATTGGGCCCCCCCTCCCTCCGAGGGGAGAGCGGGGAGCACAACAGTCATCCATTCATAAACTGAAGGAAGTATGCAAATAAGTACATATTTGTATAGAGTAGGAGAGATGGTAACCTGTTGTGGAATCCAATCTGCGTAACTACTGATTCTTGGTTCTTTCCTGATGTGTCCATTTCATGACTATGATGATTATTGTTATGCTTCATCAACTTCTTTACAAATAATCGATACCCCATAAGTCTTGCCTATCATTTCCTACCTGCATCATGCAAAAACTATTCATTCAAGGATGAGATTGATCACATTCCATGACTCTTCCCAGGCCAGAAATGAGTACCTCAGGATCTCCCGCCATTCCCTCCGCATAGGGGAACTGAATTCAAGCCTCAGGCCTGGAAAAGATACTCCTTATATAATTTTTTTGGGGTGCACTTGTGGGCCTAAACTCTGGGCCTGGGTGCTGTCCCTCAGCTCATCATCTCAAGGTTAGCGCTCTACCACTTGAGCCACAGCACCACTGTTTGCTTACTTTTCTGCTTATGTGGTGCTGAGGAATCGAGCCTAGGGCCTCATTCATGCAAGGTAAGAGCTCTACCACTGTGCCACCTTCCCAGCCCTCCTTATAGATATTTTAAAGATAGTATTTATACTTCCTTACAAATGTTTAGCCCATATTGTGTTTGGTGTGGTTATTTATTTTATTTCTTGTGTCATTCATTTATTTAGAAATTATTTTATTGACTCTGATGACATCTATGCCATTTATTATATTGTTTACATCCTGTCACATAACCTCTAGATGTTAGATGTGTTCTCCATCATGCCTGGCAATGCCAGGATCTGAACTTAGTGCCTAACAGGCCTAATTCATGATTGAGCTTGGCAGACTCTAGCCAATGAAGATATCAGGTGGTTCCCAGTCTCTGAGCTCGACCCCCAGGTTTGGCCAAAACAGCGATACATGGATAGGCAGACGGAGGTATACAAATAAATATATATATTTGTAAAGAGTTCCATAGCCATCTATGTATGATAGATTGACACCCACTATGTTCCTACCAACTCTTAGGTATTTATTAAACCGCCATTGAAGGAATATTGTTCTTTTCATGCTTAATAAACTATTAATTAAGCTCAATCAGCATTCTAGGATTACTGCATCCAACTTTAGAGAAGACCGATGTATAAACTACTCTTTCAATCAGTATTCATATGCATAGGAATAGTCTCTTGTGATCTCCTGCGATTGATGTCAGAACTGCGATTTCAACCCAGGGCCTATGTTGACAGGTTGGCCTATGGCTTCATTGATAGCCCGCCAGCCACCAGCAATGGCAGGTCAGGTCCACTTTGCAGCTTTGTCTTTCAGACCCAGGATGGTCACTGTCCAAAGAAAAAATTCGTAAAATCCCAGCTCTTTACAGTTCGCTACTTTTTGTGCTTTCCAACCATTTTTTCTTCCTGAAAGCCCTCTTAGCCCAGGATCCCAGGATCGGCTATGGGTCCAGAGACTGCACCCCAGCCAAGGGAGATTTAAGGTGAAGTAGAATTTCCACGACATGTGTTCAAGACCCATGCTTGGCCAAAATCAATACATATAGATATAGGTATGGATATAGATATATAGATATATATAATATAGATATATGTAATATAGATATATATATAATATAGATATACACACACACACACACATATATGTGTGTGTGTGTGTGTGTGTGTGTGTGTGTGTGTGTGTGTGTACAATTATTTAACTAAATTAAAAAAAATAAAGCTCCCTGGTTTGGAATTTCTGCAAGTTTTCGTTTCTAGCCTGGGAATTGAACTCAGGGTCTTGGTAACTCTGTAGAAATGTGAGCGAAGAGTTGCCATTACTTGAGTTCAAACCCCATGCCAATCAAAAATGAAAAAATAAGTCACTGACCTCTGAGCAGGGGGAGGTAGTTGTGGAGATGGGAGGGAAGGGATGGTAGGGGGAAAACACAGGAGGAGTAAACAATGCTTAATAGGGAATGTACTCATTACCTTGCTCCTGGAACTGTAACCCCTCTGTAGAACATTTTTACAATAAAAACATACAAAAAAAAGAAAAACAATGTAGTTCTCAGAGAAGCACTTTGGAGGTAAGGGAAGGATGTTTGAATAGCTGTACGAAACTCTACACTGCTTTTTTTAATGTTCAGTATGGAACTGAGTAATCATAACTGCTTCCACTAAAAAAATTAAGTCACTTTCTTGGAACTGGGGCCAGTATTTCTGCCATTGCTACTTTTTGAGCTCACCATCCAGGTAACTCTTTTGTACCATGGGTGAATGCGAAGCTCATTGTCCTTGAGGAAAAGAAATTCAGGATAGAGTTCCCAGGGCCTGAATGATGGCCCTGCAATGGAAGAAATATTTCTATACGTGTGTAATACATGATATATACTTATATATGTATGTTAATTTCATATTATGAATTTTATTATTGATTTTGTATTTGATTTTTCTTTGATTCATTTATTGATTTTTGTATTTAGTATTATTATGCACATAATATTATATTTCGCACATCTATTATAAAATTGTACACAATAATTTAGGACATTGACTCATTTTTCATTAACATTGTATTAAGTGTTGAAACATGATACATAATTAAATGGAAACATTTGTCACAGTCTTCACATGTTTAGAGTCTCTCCCAAGTATGAGCTTTGAGTTCAAGCACCAAGACTGACAAAAAAAATTGAGCCTGGTGAGACATATTCTTCTGGGACTCAGAGGAGGTCCGAGGTTATAGGTAAGAGGTAGGGTAGAGGGCAGTGCTGGTGGCTCACCCCTGTAAGCTACTCAGGAGGAAGAGATATAAGGATCCTAATTGCAAGCAGGAAAGTCAATTTAAGAAAATTTGCTCCAATTAAAATTCCAAAAAGCCAGAAGAAGAGCTGTGGTTCAAGTAGTACAGTGCTAGCCTGGAGCACAAAACCTCAGGGATACGATAGCATCCAGGCCCTGAATTCAAACCCCAGGATTGGTACACACACACACACACACACACACACACACAAACACATACACACACACACACACACACACACACACACACACACACACACACACACCAATATAGAGCATTTGCCAATCAGCCTGCACAAATTCCATCTCTAGCAACTCAATATTAAAAAAAAAAAAGATGGAGAAAGGAAGGAAAGACTTGCTCCAGGAAGTGATATACCCTGTGCCAAGATTCCACAGTAGTTCTAATATGGGGTACAAGGCAGAGAGCCTCAGGCACAAAGTATAGCATGGACAAAGGTCCTGAGGTGTGTTGTAACATAGGTGGTGTGAATGGTATGAAGGTTTTATCGCTTCAGAAAAGTCTGGCAGGATATTCAAGGCTAGGTCAACGTTTAAATGAGTCACAAGGCAGAGGGTGGGGTCCCAGAATAGCGTCCAGGGGGAAGAATAGCTTTTCTTTTCGCCAGGGACCCAAAGCCATTTCCTCTGTTTGGAAACCTGTTTTCACAACTCCTTTCCCTCATGACGCCTTTGCATGGAGGAGTCAGGGCAAACGCAGGGAAAACCTCTTGCTTTAGAAAAGCTTCTAGGCCAATGCCACCAGTGGCTCAACCCCTGTAAATGCTAGCTACTCAGGAGACTGAGATATAGATCGAGGGTCAAGCCAGCTCAGGAGAGGAAAGTTAATGAGACCCTTCTTGCCAATTAACTACCAAAATCCAGAAATGGAGCTGTGGCTCAAGTGATAAAGTGGTAACCTTGAAGGAAAAATTTAGAGACCAGAGCCCAGACCCTGAGTTCAAGCCCCAAAAACTAGCACAGGAAAATTAAAGAAAAGATTTCAGGAGCTCCTACTCCACTGTGGTGGAAGGCCATATCATCCAGGCACAGGTGGCTCACGCCTGTCCTCCTAACTCCTCAGGAGGCTGAGATGTGAGGATCATGTTTCAAATCCAGCCCAGGCAGAAAAGTCTGGAAGACTCTGATCTCCAAGGAACCTTCAGAAAACTGGAAGTTGCTATGTGGCGCAAGTGGTAAGGTAAAGAGCTGAGGGACAGCGCCCAGGCCTAGAGTTCTAGCCCTATGACAAACATCTGGCCTGCTTGGACTTTACTCTGTGGCTCTAGGAAAAGTACTTTCCAGTGGGCCCCTGAGGGTCTCCTAATGTCTAGGTGTCCTACAAGTCTTGATAGCAGCCTTGTTTGGAGGCCATTGCCTACAGAGCAGGCCACAGTACCAGATAAGTATCAAACCTTGGGGCATGAAGATCATCAGAATGGCATATGTCATGGGTGTAATGTGGATCGGAATAGTAAATCACTGTCTCAGACCACGATTCTGGGCCAGGAGGGGCAGGAGCTGCAAGATGTCACACCAGATAATACCCACTAACGGGAGTATCACAAGAGTGCAAATTTGTCAGTCAGACCTTGGACAGGTGTTGAGTTGGGCTCATGAAAATTTTGTAGGAATCCACAGCCAACTGGCTGCTGCCTGTAACAGTCATTATCCCAGGAGTCCGAGGGCTCGGTGCCCTGCTTTCCTCACCAGTGCTTGGGGAAGGGAGGCAGATGAAGGTCTGCATACATGGGCCAACTACAAAGGAGCATCCCTAGTGTCCTTCCCTTGATCCTGTGGCCCCGTGTTGAGATCGAGGGGCAGGATCCATGGAACTTACTGCCATGGCCCAAACCCCTCAGCCCAAGAAGGACTTAGGGAGAAACCACTTGATCTGGCTTGAGAGTTTACTGTGACTATGACTCAGGACTGCCCCCAATTCTAGCTCAGCTCATCCAGGTCAAAAATAATGCCCCAAAACATTGAGATACTGGCCATACCAATCTCTCATCCCTCAGTTCCCTGACCCTGGAATCTAAAGTATATGCCTCTCTATTATGGGCATCCGGAATTGTCTAGAAGGACCTGAGAGGCCCACCTGGGGCCAGAAGAGAGATTTGCCTACGATAAGGTACGTTGACATTTCCTAGGCATCCAACAGTATATCCAAGCCACCTTGGCCTCACCTCTTATGTAGCCACAGATCATCCTTTATTGGGGAGCCTTCAGTCAGGTATCAAGGTTGAGGTGGCCAGAGGGACTGGCAACCACCCTTCCCCCACTCGACTGCCAACCTGCTGGGAGTGGGACATGCAGCCAGGGGCCCAGCTGAGAAAAGGACAGGACACAGCATGACTGACCCTGCCCACGCAGAGGCAGGAGAAAACGTATGCCAGCCAGCACTGCTGACCCAGAATCCCCTGGATGAGGACAAATATATGGACAGCCGAACTTGTGTCCCAAGGAAAAGCTGGAATATGCACGTTTCTGGCAATTTAGGATTCATTGTAGACAATGATAGGGGGCTATAGACAAGGTTTCTATTGAGGAAGGGCACCATCCAAGGTCAGGAAGAGGCAGACAAGCATCCAGGAAGTGGGCAGAGAAAGATGAGGGAAAAATACACACACACACACACACACACACACACACACACACACACACACACACACACACACACACACACACACGGGTAGCCCAAGGCCTCAGTAGTCCCTGAGCAACTGAACATCCCACCTCCGAGAAGATGGCACTACCATCCTCAGACCAAATGTTGACAAAACTCAGAGCCTCTCACACATCTGGAATGGCTCATAAAACAGCATGATATTTCCTACTATACACACCGCTATGAAGAAACCTCAGCCACGTTATTTTTGGTCGTCGGTCATGGGGTTTGAACTTTGGGCCTGTGTGCCATCCCTCAGCTCTTCAGCTGAAGGTGTGTACTCTACCACTGGAGCCACAGCACCATTTCCAGTTTTCTGGTGGTTCACTTGAGTTAAAATCTCACAGACTTTCCTGCTTAAGCTGGTTTTGAAACGTGATCCTCAGATCTCAGCCTCCTGAGTAGCTAGAATGACAGTTCTGAGACACTGACAGTGCCCGGTTTCAGCCACCTTTATACAACCAGGGGAAACCCAACTTGTCAGGCCATAAAGCACATGTAACCCTACACTTTCAGACTTTGACACCAGCATCCAAAGCCAGTCTTCCTTGGTTGGAGAGAATATAATTGACATTAATCTCCCACACCTGCTCCCATCCGCCTACTCCCTGCTTAAGACAGGCCACAAGCTCTGCAGTTCTTGGTAAGACAATGCCCACCCTGCTGTAAATTCACACTCGGGCAAACTTGGGGAGTTCTTAGACATGGGTGTACACTGAGGCCAGAGCCTGGTGTCCCAACCACAGCAACCCCACTCCTTCATCATCTCTGGCAAGCAAGTGGTGTCTTTCTTTCTTGTTTTTTTGGATGAGGGGCTTGAACTCAGGGCTTGGGTACTGTCCCTGATGATGATTTTTGCTCAAGCCCAGTGCTCTTCCACTTGAGCCATGGTACCACTTCCAGTTGGAGATAGGAAATGAGACTGTCATTGGACTTTCCTCCCTGTACTGGGATACAAGAACCTCTGGATCTCTGCCTCCCGAGTAGCCAGGATGACAGGCATGAGCCATCAGCGCATGGCCTATGGTGTCTCATTCTTTACAATTTCCAACTAGTCTGCCTCTAGACACTATCACCTAGACACTCCTCTACCTCCCTCAGAGACAGCAAAGGGAGCTTCAGAATCTGGGAAGGGCCATAGGAATAAAAGGGGCCCCTTCACATCACTAGCCCTTTCTAAGCTCCCATCCGCTTCCTCTGGATGGCCTGGATGTTTAGGACTTCTTAGGCCTGCCCTGTATCCCCCCGTCACACCCAACTGGTACCTGAGGATTTCTGGGGCCAGCTGCTCTATGTCCCAGTGGGAGACTTTGGGTGGGTTGCTGATAACTGGGTCCAGGGGTGCCTAGGGCAGAAGGAGTGTCCAAATCCTCTTTGTCAAAGAAGGAGACACAAAGCATGAATGGATCTACTAAGAGCTACAGGGCACAGCCATCTACCTGTCACCCAGGTCCCTTGGAGTGCAGTTTTACTTTGAAAATGCTGGGGCTTGAACTCGGGGTCCAGGCGTTATCCCTGAGCTTCTTTTGCTTGATGTGAGCACTCTTCCACCCAAGCCACAGTACCACTTCTGGCTTCTTCTGTGTATGCGGGAACTAGGAATCGAACCCAGGGTTTCCTGTGTGCTAGGTGAGCCCACTACAGCTAAGACAAAATCCCAACATTGGATAGCTGTTCTTCTGTGATCCCTTGGGCCTGTCTCGGACAGTCTTGTCCATCTTAACTGAGTTTCTAAACAGCAGCCCTGTCCGAGAAAGAACACGCTCCCCTATGTTGTCCTTTATCTATGGCATCTTTTCTCTTTGTGCTTCCTGTCACATTCTCCTTGTTAAGCAAGAACTCCTTTCAAGTGCTGCCTCTAAGAAGCCCGCTCCAATCACCCTGGCAGAGGGGGATCTTCTCTGCTCTGCAGGCTGTTGGCCTTGTCATGCTCTGCCTTCCAGCTGGTGTGGGTTGAGAGCGCACAATGGTGAAGGCCTGGCTTTCACCACGAAATTTCTGAAGGCTCTGATACACTATCCAGGAACCAGTGTGGCATCACACTCTGTGAGAGGGCACTTGAGGATCAGGCAGTCTGGGGGCAACAAATTTGGCCATTTCTTTTTTGGGCTTGAACACGTCTGGATTTTTGGTGATTCCATACAGAGAAGAGTCTTATCAGCCTTCCAGCTTATGGCTGGCTTTGATCTTTGATCCTCACATCTCTGCCTACCGAGGAGCCAGGATGTCAAGTGTGAGCCTGAGCCAGACAGGCTCCAGAACCTTTCCTTTGAGCTTCTGTTTATCTTGTGTCAACTAGCAAGCCCTAGTTAAAATAGTAATTTATAGGGGATCAAGTTCCTCTCCTAGGTCAGATAATCCAAGGAGATAAAGTATCTTTAGAAAAGGCTATTCAGAGTGGGCCTAGGTGAGTGTGTGTGTGTGTGTGTGTGTGTGTGTGTGTGTGTGTGTGTGTGTGTATGTGTGTGTGAGTAATAGTTTCAAGGATACCTACCTCCATCTCTCTGGTGCTTATTTCACCCAGTGGTGAGTACATCCAGGATCCCCACCCCATGAAAGGCGGGTAAGGAAGGGTACTTAAGGTCACATCAAGTGGGATGATCTGAATTCTATCCTGCAACTGAAGACAGGGTGATAATAGAGAGAAGGAGAGGTTTAGAGGAATATCAAGGGAAACCCCTTACCTTTGGCTACAAGTACCAGAGAGAAGAATGAATCCATCCATTTTGGTAGTAAGATAACAACTGCCCACTATTCATTTATTTTATTTTTCGTGAGTCCAGGTCTTGGATTCAGGGACTCAGTGTCATCCCTGGGCTTCTTTTACTCAAGGCTGAGGCTCTATCACTTGAGCCACAGCACCAAAACTGGCTTTTTCGCGGGGGGAGGGAGTTTGTTTATGGGAGATACGAATCTCACAGACTTGGGGCTGCGAAGGTAGCTCAGTGGCAGAGTGCTTGCCTTGCGTGCCTGAGACCCTGTGTTCGATTTTTCAGCACCACATAAGCAAAAGAAACAAAGCCAAAAGTGGCGCTGTGGCTCAAGTTGCAGAGTGCTAGCTTTGAGCTGAAGAGCTAAGGGACAGTGCCCAGGCCCACAGTTCAGGACACACGCCTGGACCAAAAAAAAAATCTCACAGACTCTTCTGCTTGGGCAGGCTCTGAGTTACGACCATCAGAACTCAGTCTCCTGAATAACCAGGATGACAGGCGAGAGCCACTAGCACCTGACCGTCACCATCCATTTATAGCTCCCTAGGGCCAATGCTGAGCTACCTGCATTGCACCTCCTTGTTGTGAGTGGGAAGCAGACCTGGGTGTGTTTGATATTTCAACAGCCTACCTACCTTTGAGCATTGTTCTGGCTCAGTCTGATGCCAGCTTCCTCCTTATCCACAACACTGACTTCGCGCTGTCACAGAACAAATGTCCCCCAGGAGGTGTCCGACCTGGGGTCGTTCCTCTGCACACTGCCTTCACTCCACTCCCCGAAATGACATACTACAGCGACGTGAAGTAGACATAGAGTGAATTCAGTTTCTTATAATCAGGGTCTGGCCAGATAGTGGCAGTGAGGATCAGAGGCTCAGGAGAGTGCTGTGCAGTTGGAAAATGTGATGCCTCCTCATCCACTTTCCTTTAACTGTCTTAGCAAAGGGTAGTGGGGAAGTACTCACCAGACAGACTGACAATGAGTAACCATAACAGTTTATCCCAGGCACAGAGGGGCTTATCTAAGGGAGCTAGTTCTACAGGCTGAGCAAGAAAACTCCTGACCCACAGCCTACCTCCAGATTAAGAGGGTTATCTTGGGTCCCAGCCACATGGGGACGCTGAGGCACCTCCTCCAGCACCTTTTCAACAAGTTACAGAGAGAAAGAGAGAATTACACGTAAGCGGGCTGCCGGTGGCACAGGCCTACAATGATAACTACACAGGAGGCTAAGATATGAGGATCATGGTTCATAGCCAGCCCAGGCAGGAACGGCTGTGAGAGGCTTATCTCCAAAGAAACACCAGAAAACCGGAAGTGGTGTTGTGCCTCAAGTGGTAGAGACCTAACCTTGATCTGAGGAGCATGTGGAGAGTGCCCAGTCCCAGAGTTCAAACTCCACGATTGACAATAAGTGCACTTCCCACCACAAGAAATGGACTGAATAGCACCCATTGTCCTAGGGAGCATGGCAGAGAAGTCAGACGAAGCTTCCTGTCAGCTGGGGGTCATGAGTAGGTCATCCCACTTTTCGGTGCCTCGTTTTCCCCAGCTGCAGAGCTGAACAGTGAAAGATCCCCTTCCTCATGAGGAGAGGGTAAGAATGAAAAAGAGCCATGTTTTGTTTCATAATCCCATACCTGTGGTATGATAAATAACAGGCCCCTTCTGAGACCTTTCCAGGTGTCTTCTTGTTATATGCTCACAGAATTGCCAAGAAACTTATCTGATGACCGTTGCCTCTATGCTGGCCCTGCCCCAGAGTTCTCCTTGTATTGATCCCTTGTTTCCTCACGACTGTCCTGTGAGAAGACTGAGGACCAATGGTTCCAGGCCGAACCCAGACCTTCAACTGTGGTCAAGAATCGGATGCTATGGACTAAGAGTTTGGGACAGTCATCTAAACCGATGACTGAGCATGGAACTACATATCTACCATCCCAACTACAGAGGACCAGGCGTGGTGGTGCATGCCTGTCACAGGAGGACCATGATCCAGCCAAGCCTGAGCATATATTGAGTCTCTATCTCAGAAATGCCAGACAGAAAGGCTTGACTCCCATGGAAGAAGACCTGACTGGAAAGCCTAAGGATTTGACTTCCAACCCTAATATACCAAAAAGAATCCGAGGCCCAGTGCCAGAGGCTCATGCCTATAACCCTACCTACTCAGGAGGCTGAGATCTGAAGAACACAGGTCAAGGTTTAAAGTAGGGTTGGCCTTGCCCATCAGACGTCATGATGAGAAGACCCAGAGTCTGACGCATACCAATACGATCCATACTAACAGGACTCAAAGCCTTATTAAGTGCTGACCACTCTCTCTGTCCCCGTGGGGAGCCATCCCTTGTTGGCCCCACCTCCAGATCCATCCACACTCCTCTGCCACCAGCCAGGCCCACGGGAGTAGACAGTTCCAGGGCACAAAGTTCCCTTGCTCTTATAATTTAAGGGTGCTGAGTCCCCTTCAAGCGTTTCACCCTTCCAGAACCCCATACCTCAGCCTCAAAGCCCATGCTGCCCCCAAAGACAGCGCTTAGAAGTTACTAATGGGTCCAGCACTGCTTGTTACAACCAACTTCTACACACACACACACACACACACACACACACACACACACACACACACACATAAAGCTAATACAGGTGCCTCCTGTTTGTCATCCTAGTTACTCAGGAGGCTGAGGTCTGAGAATCACTGTTCAAAGCCAGCCACGTAGGAAAGTTTCTGAAGCTCCTATCTACACTGAACCACCAAATAGCCAGAGGTGGAGCTGTGGCTCAACTGTCAGAGCTCTAGCTTTGAGCAAGAATCCTCAGGGACAGCATTTAGGCCTTGAGTTTAAGGCCCAGTTCTTCTACCTCCAAACACACAGATACAGACATAGACAGACAGACAGACAGACACACAGACACACACACACACACACACATACACACAAACATACGGATAGCCCAAGGATTCAGCAGTCCCCGAGAATAGAAACATGAACTCCCTCAATTATGAACACATCCCACCCATGAGAAGGTGGCAGTACCGACATCAGACCCACTGTAGACAAAACATTGAGCCTCTCACATATCTGGAATGCCTCATAGACCAGCACGGCATTTTCTACCATGCATACTGCTATGCGGAAAACTTAATCACCTCTTTTTGTTGTTGTTCTTTAAGGGTCTTGAACTCTGGACTTTGGTCTTTGCCTTGAGCTCTTCAGCTTAAGGCAAGCACTCAATTGCTTGAGCCACAGCATTGCTGCTGGTTTTCTGGCAATTCCTTGGATATAAGAGTCTCAAGGTCTTTCCTAACCAGGCTGGCTTTTACGCATGATCCTCAGATCTCACCTCCTGAGTACCTAGGATAAAAGCCATGAGCTACTGGTAGCAGGCCAAACATACTTTTCCATTCCTGTCATCCTCTCCCCCCAGGAGACTGAAATCTGAGGACTGCAGTTGGATGACACTTAGCAGCAAAGCCCATGAGAACTCTTTATCTCCAATTAAACACCCCAAAAAGCTGGAAGTGGAGCTGGGATTCAAATGGTAGAGTGCTATCTTGGAGCATAAAAGATAAGATCTATGCCCTAAGTTGGGACATTCAAGTACAATCGCATACTGAAGATCCCCTGACCTTATCAAAGACTCAGGTTCTCTCACTGTACTGCCTCAGCACTGGGCAGTGAGGTAAGGTCTAGTTATCCAACCACATGATATGGGACCCAAAGGGATTCCTGGTCAAGGGACGGAGACTGGGGAGATCTAGGTCCCTTTTGGGGAGGTGAAAAGGGCTGCTCTATCCCAGAAATGTTCCTATGTTGTGAGTATTATCAAAGAAACCACCCTGTTCAGAGCCCAGTGCCTCTGGGTTTCCCACCAGCCTCTACCCAGCTCTGCCCCACCTTCAGCCTGCCCTCTCTGAATCCCAGATATGCCATGTAGACTAGAGTGAGCCAGCCAAGAGAACCATTTCCTGCCCTCATTCCCAGGCTGTCCTGTGGCAGTGGAATGCATACCTCAGTCTTTGGTGGAGGAATGAACACCGGGGGTGGTATCATCAGTTTGAGCCCTGGAAAGTCCTAGTCCCCAAGGATGTATTGCTCAGGCATCCTGCAGTGAATGAAAGACAGGTCGTCAATGATGAGACCAAGGTGCCAGGACATTTAATAGAAGTGTGTCTGGTTCAAACACTGGTAGTCTATGTTGTCAGGTGAGGCCATGGCTCCAATTTCCTGACACACCTGACCTGGGACCATCCTCCCTTTTGAAATTCCTGCTTATCCCTTGGCCCCCCGTTGAAACTCTAACCCCAATACCTCCCTAGCCCTTGGAAACTTTCTTCTTATCTGACCAGAAAATAAACTCGATGTGGCTGAGGTTAGTTGAAACCTGGTGACCCACCCTGAGCCCTAGGTTCTACCAGAGGCTGGTTCCCTCTACAGTCGGTGACCACATATCTCTGGCTGTCATGAAGTTGCTGAGAGGTCAGTGGCTTGGTCCTACATACTGGCTTTAGGTTCTGAAACTGTCCCCACAGAAATTGTGAATAGTTGGCTCCCTTGATCCAGGGACTCCAAACCAAGGCTTGCATGTTCTCACTTCTTCCTTTCTTTCCTCTTTTTCTCCTTTTGTCCTTCCCTCCTCTCTCTTTACTTTCTTTGTGTGAGTCCTAGGCCTTGTACTTGGAGCATAGGTGCTGTCCCTTAGCCTTTTTATTCAAAGCTAGCAGTCTATGGCTTGAGCCACACATCCACTTCTGGCGTTTTGTTTTTGGTAGTTAATTCAAGACAAGAGTCTTACAGGCTTTCTGGCCGAGACAAAAGCCTCAGTTCTCTGATCTCAGCTTCCTAAATAGCTAGGATGACAGGCTTGAAGCACTGGCATCCAGATCAATCCAAGGTTTCTTCATGCTCTGTGGAACCAATCCTGGAACTTTTCATTGTCTGTGACCCCCCCAGAGCCTGGTGCACACTGCAATGGTTTGTTGCAAAATAAATGAGCATCTGTCTATGACAATACTACAGAACAGTTCCATCTGATTCAGGTAAGAATCCTCTGTGGGGGAGTGGGGACGAAGCCTGATGTAGCTCTCCCTCAGTTCTCCCTCCTCCCTCTTACCCCCTCCTGGTGCCACCACACTTAACTGTTTTGGCTCTGAGGATGTGAGCCACTATGTACTTGCTACATTCCAGGGCCTCTGGGATGCCTGTCTTCTCAAAGATCTCTGTCCAGCAGCTGACAAGCTCTGTGGCACTCAATATCCCATGTAGGTGCGAATAAGGTTACTGTGAGCTGAATGCCTGACTCAAGGGGCCTCCTCTCCTCCCCCTGGGGCCAGTCAGGATTACCACATCTGGCCCCCAAGATACATGTTGCAGAGAAAGACTCCTCTAGGTATCCCTGTTTTCTGAATCTCCCAGAGTCCAGTGCAGGTGCTGGGAATCATCTCTGCTCACAGCTGGCAGGCTAGGGATGGTGAGGTCACAATCGCTGCTCCCCAAGCAGCCTTGACTGTGGCGGTCACCCTAGAGAGGGCTGGAGGAGAATCAACAGCTGCCAAAGAAAGTCAGTCAAGGCATGACGTTCATTACAGGAGACCATCTGGCTTGGGAACTCTTCCTATGCTGCTTTGAACGTTGTCCCAATCAAACTTGAAGGGTTCTAAATTCAGTGGTCTGCTTTTTCTTCCAGACAGCATACAGCAGGTTATAGAAAGTAACCTTCAGAGAGCCCAAGCTAACTGCCAGGGCAGTTAGCAAGCAGGCTCCAGCAGGGGGAGCGCACTTGCTTACCACTGCCCAGCTGGAAATGGCCCAGGCCAAACACAGACTGGAGTCTGCAGGACTCCAAGGAGGACTGCCCACCAGTACCTTGCCCCCTGAGGGAATCCATGCCACCAGAGGGGGCCTGGAATCCCCTGCCCAGATGCCGATGGACACAGTCAATGACCTGGGTAAGTTTCCCCTCTCAGTCTCGGTTGTGGTGAACCATCTGCCATGTCACAACATTCACCACTTCCCATACCCTCCTAACCACAGCCCCGGCCCTACTGCCCCCCCCCAATCTGTTCCCTAATTACGTTTGGCAGACACATTCCCAACCCTTGAATTAGCTCCAACTATAACACTAGAGCACACTGTCTGGCTAGAAGAGTACGGCTGTGGTCACAGTTGCCTGTCTTCTGGCTGAAGACAGAAGGACAGGTGTCTACTCTGGTCTGTGGTTCACACAGGCCTCCTAGGGGAGACCCACACAGGCCCAGCAGCTACTGTGGGCTACAGGAAAGGGAGAAGAGAGAGGTGGAAAAGAACATGTACTGAAACCTTCCCCAAAGGAGCCATGAAATGGTGAAAGAGAAAACAGATTATCGCTAGTCATGTACTTGGCATTGATGAAAAAAGAACAACACACACACACACACATACACACAAATAAAATGCTTTTGCTCTTTGTAGACACGGTGCCTTGAATATGTTTTCATTGTTCTCATCTCCCTGTTCTCCCAACACACACACACACACACACACACACACACACACACACACACACACACACACACACACACACACACACAAATCCAGAACTGTGACAGAAGATTAGTCCATGCAGCACCTGTAATTTGCCAACAGATCACTCACCTGAGCACAGTCCGGCTGTATAAGGAGAAAGATGATCTGTCTGTCTGTCTGTCTGACTGTCTCTCTCCCTCCCCCCTCTCTCTCTCGTGCTCCCTCTCTCTCTGTCATGCACACACACACACACACACACACACACTCACACACACACACACACACAGACTCAGAGCAGTGCCTCTTCTGAGTTTGTTGGTTCCTCCTTTGGGACAAGGTACAAGCTGGAGCATAAGGGTTGCCTGGTCAGAACAGGAGATCCAACAAAAGGGAGCATCACTCTAATAACACAGAACAACCTTGCCTATCCCTTTCTCCAGGGCCAGACACTTTCCCTTGGGAAAAACCAGCCTTGACTCCTCATTCACAAAAACCCTAGGCCAGGACACTTGGTGAAGGTGTCCGAGATAGGTGGCTCCTCAGCCGGGGCTGAAAACAACCAGGGGGTCATGGTGCCCCAGAGGGGTGTCTGACCTGGGTTTGGGGCAGTGTTGGGGAAATGGATGGGGTCTTAAAGGATACATACATAGATGGATTCCCTACTTCCAGCCTAGATGCTTCTGGGTGATTTGGTGGATTCTTGGGAGGGATGAGGAGACCAGATGGACAGGGAGCACTAGCAGATGCTGGGAGAGCTGGGAAATGTGATCACCCTGTGAGTACTGTTGTCAGCTGGGATGGGGGGAGGGCAGACAGGCTGGGTGTATGTGGGTCAGAGTGGGTATATTCCTCCCAGATATTCACCTTCTGTCTGACTCCAAGTGCCCTCACATACCTAGTGGGCTCTTCTGGGACCCTCCTCAGGTGATACGGTGACCAAGCACAGAAGACAAGGGCTCACACAGCAAGGAGGGCCTATCTTCTGCATCCAACACCCACCACCCCCAGCAAAAAGAAAAAGACTCAAGAAGGCAGGTGTGGAGGTGCTGTTCCCAACATCTGATTAAAGCCACTAGGTTCCCACCAGAGAGAGGAAGGGTGCAGATGTGTGGCTGTGTGGCTCCCACTGCTCCAGGCCAGGTGCTCTGTGGCAACCCTCCTCACCCATTCCTGCATCTCCCTGTTTCCTGGGACACTGGCCACTAAGGATCAGGGTGGGATCCCCAGGTCAACACACACCCCTATCCCCGACCCCTGGGACACGCTTTTGACAGGGTCATGCAGACTGGGGGAGGGGGGAGGAGGGTGGACTCGAGGAGGAAACAGGAAAGGGCAGGCAGGAGGTGCAGGTCAGTGTCAGTGGTTGGTTGGCCAGAGCGTTTCCAGGCTGTGGGCCCTCAGATCCACCACTCACGTGTACTAATGGGAGAAGCTGTAGGAGGTGGCTCCAGGTGCACATGGGCCCGGAGTCCTAGGACCAGGGGTGGCGACCAGTTCGGGGCTGCAAGCCAGCCAGGGGTTTGCCATCTCCTCTGGGCAACTGTGAGAGGCGCAGCTGGTAGGAGCCAAAAGTGCCATGTTTGAAATGCAATGCTGCTGGGAGGGGGCAGGAGCATCTGTGGGCACATGGCAGGGCTGCATGTGGCCTCTGCTCCTCTTCTTCAGTGAACACCACCCCCACCTCAGCTGCTCCTGTGCTCCCTTGCCGGGACCTCAGTCTCAGGGCCGCCATGGCCACCGTGCCTTCACGTGGCTGCCCGTGGCAATGTGCCTGCTGCACCAGCTCCATGTGTTCTGTGCTCCCCACCAGAACCTGCAATATGATCAGCGAGGCCGCCAGCTGATGAAGCCACTTGCCCTTGTGTATACTCACTCTTCTCTCTGCTCTCTCTCTCTGCTCCCACTCCTCTCCTGGGCTGTGTTGCCCCTGCCAGGCATGCCCACCCCCTCACCCTCCCCTGAGTCATGCCCCTGGCCACTGCTGCCATGGGAGTGTGCCTTGGGCCCCACTCCCTCCTCCTCTTGGCCACCTCACCCTCTTCCCCTCAGGCCTGGCCCCCACCCCTGGCTGCAAGCCAAGCCCTGACTGGGACCAAAGGCTTCCAGGCCATGGAAATTATAGCCTCACCTCAGCTCATCACTCCCTCCCAACCCCAGTACCTGCCCTGGGTATCAAATCTCCCCTCAGCTCCACAGCTGGAGGAGACTCTCTTCCATGACCCTCCAACCCACAAACCAAAATCCACACACGGTGACCCTTGTGTGTACGTTTGTGTATGTATGTTTGTTTGTGTTTATTTTTGTGTGTGTATGTTTCTGTGTGTTCGTGTGTGTGTGATTGTTGGGGATAACTACCTCTCAAGGACTCAGAACATAGTACCTTTTTAGATGAGTCAGCACACAGCACACTTCAAAAAACAGCACAAAGCACCCTGTGTAAAGGACTCAGCACACAGCTCCCTTTGAAGGACTTAGCATATAGTACCCTGTGTAAAGTACTCAGCAAACAGCACTCTTTGAAGGAGGGAGTCCATAGCCCACAACGTAATGGACTAAGTGCATGGCATGCTTTGAAAAACTCAATGCTACCATTCTTTCCCAGGAACTCAGTACATAGCACCCTGTGTTAAGATCACACAAAGCCCCCTTTGAAGGGCTGAGTACGTAGCACACTGTGTAAAATAGTGCACAGCACCCTTCGAAAAACTCAGCACATAGCATAATTTTGAAGGACTCAGCACATACTACCCTGTGGAAGGACTCAGCATATAGCACCATTTGAAGGACAGTACAGAGCACACTGTGTAAAGGACTCGGCACATATCACTTGAAAAATTCACCTTATCCATCTCTTCTCAAGGGCTCAGAACATAGCAGTACCCGTACCTTTTGGGATGAATTAGTACACCGCATCTTTTGAAGGACTCAGCATACAGTAGCTGTATAATGGACACAGTGCACAGCACCCTTTGCAAAAACCACCAGGGCCCAATCTTCTCAGGGATTCAGAACAGAGCACCCTTTGGGATGACTCAGCAAACAGGACTTTTTGAGGACTCAGCACAAAACCCCCATGTCAGAAGGACCCAGCAAACAGGACCCTGTGAAGGACTCAGCACATAGCTGTATGTCACAAGTTCAGCTTTATTTAGAATTAGGATGCTTTCTTCAGTATCACCATTCTTCAGAAACACTTGAAAAATCCTACTAGTTCATATTTAGCTAAACTGGGGGAGGGTCAGCTGAGGGTCTTGAACTCAAAGCTTGGGGGCCCTGTCCCTGCGCTCTTTGATTCAATGCTAAAGCTCTAGCACTTGGAGGCACAGCTCCATTTTTTTTGTTTTGTTTTTTGTTTTGGTTTATTCTTTGACAGTTCTTACGGTGATTAGGAAGGCCAACTTGGGTATCCGTGGGCAAAGGCTCTTAGCTCGGCCTGGAGCTGACCTCTCCCTTCCTTGTGCCTCTGGGAGCCGGGCCTCCTGGAGCTCTCTTGGCCTAGGGTGGAACATACCTGCTCTGGAATCAGCACTCAGGGTGAGCAAAAGTCAGCTTGGCCCTGGTCACTTACCCCATTTGAACTCTAGAGGACGATGACACGGGGCTGCATGTCCCACGTCTGGCCACGAGGAGGCAGGAGTCACCCACCATAGGGATTGTACCTGTGAGTTATGTTTACTCTTACTGCTGTGGAGCCCGCATCAAGCTTTGAAGCCACCCTGGACAGGAAAGTCCTTGAGATTCTTATATAAAATTAACCATCAAAAATCAAGTGGGGTTGTGGCTCAAGTGGCAGAGCACTAGATTGAGCAAGAAAACTCAGGGATAGAGCCTAGGCCCTGAGTTCACACACACACACACACACACACACACACACACACACACACACACACACACACACACACACACACAAAACACATGCAAGCAAAATCAGAGATTTCTACAATGCAATCTTTAGGTATTCTCCACGTTTTCCCAACTAAGGCTCATGGGTATTGGCCTAGGTGTTGGATGCATACAAAACCACCTGGCATCTTTAATTTTGGGGAACAGTCTGGCTAGAAGGTCAGCCTTCCCCCATCCCAGCTCCTTGATTGGGTTGTGGTCTATCCAGGACCTTTGTGGCTCCTTATACAGACTCTGCAAGATGCCTTCAAAAGGCATCACATGCTGGGCACTGGTGGCTCATACCTGTCATCCGAGATACTCGGAAGCTGAGATCTGGAGGATTATGGTGCCAAGCGAGCCAGGACAGGAAAGTGTGTGAGATTCTTATCCTCGATGAATTATCAGGAAACAAGAAGTGTCCCTGTGGCTCAAGTGGCAGAGTTCCAGCCTTGAGAAAAAGAGCTCAGGGACAGTGCTCACAGCCAACAACAACAAGGAGAGGCATTGCATGTTGGCTTTGGGATTGGTATGGGTCAAATATAATTGGAATTTTCAAGTGCTCCAAGACAAAGCAATACCTCCTTTAGTCCTGTCTTCCTCCATCTCATCTCACACTCTGGCCTTGGCCATGCTTTGGTTAGCATGACTCTGGCTTGACAGGAGAGCTCCAAGAAGGAAGATCTCAGAGCAATCACCCCCACCACATCCTTCTGCCCTGCTCACTCTGTTGCTTCTGCTCTTTGCTACACACCATCTTCCTGGAATCTATACATGAGGTCATTGCCACCAGCATTATGGTGAGTGGTGAGTCTGGCCTAACTCAGGGCAGTCAGAGATGGAAGTTGGTCTGGGACTAGGAGCTTCTACCCTGTGTGTGGGCTGAGTCCAGGGCCGACATTTATTCATCCTGAGCATTGAAGAGATTAGGAGACAGTGTAGAAACCACATTGAGTCACCTAAGTTTGGAATCTAGAGGACCACTTGTGTGAGGTAGGCTGTGGGGTCTGGGGGCCACTGTTCTTGGTACTCCTCTCTCGAGACTCCCCCATCCCTCTCTCATCCCTCAATGGTAGAAGAGAGACTTCAACTAAGTCCAAGAGGGGGCAGGGGAGTATTTCTGTGTGAACCAGACTGTGCTTCATATTCATCCTAGCCCCTACTTCCTATTTATCTGAGGAATGTCCATATGGGTTTGGGACAGGGGAATCATCCTAGCTGAGAATGTGGCTCAGTGGTAGAGTGGTTGCCTAGCATGCCTGACACCAGTGGTTTCATTCCACACAGAAAAAGCTGGAAGGGGAGGTGGGGCTCCACTGGTAGAGCACCAGCCTTAATCAAAAAGACCTCAGGGACAGTGGCCAGGCCCTGAGCTCAAGCCCCAGGACTGTAAGAACAAATCTTTGTTGGAGGCTTTTCTTCCCTTTGAAAACAATTTATTCTTTGTGATAAGCATAACATGGGCCTCTTCCCTGGCCACCAATGGGCCATTAGATGTCCGTTGAATTTGGGCAGCTTCCTGGCAGCCTCTGCCCTACCTGGCCCATAGTTTATCCCCATCTTGTGGCAGATAGAGGCCTGAGAAAAGGCCACCTGCCACCTACTTCTGGTGGCTGCCGAGGCTTTTGAGAGTCAGTATGTCACATAGAGAGTTATCATCCACATCAGTCTACAGAAGAAAGGGAGGGAGTGCTCCTTGCCTGAGCCCTCAAGCTGTAGGTGGCTCTGGATGTGAGGCATCTGCTGCAGGATGTGCTCCATCAGGGAGTCATCTATGGGGTTGGAACCCCAACCTCTCCTCTGGCAGTTTCCAAGCTGACTTGAAGTTACAATTCTTCAAAACCTTTCTGCTCCTCCCTCATTTCGCCTACCCTCGTGCCTGAGGCGTCTGAAGCAGTGGGGGAGGGGGGCTCAGCCTGTGCTGGCATCTGGAGCCCGCTGTCCGCGCCTTCACCTGCGAGGACCCACAGCAGCTCCTGAAGCTCTCTCTTCTTCTCCATCTTCTCCTGGGAGAGCCAGCACACGTGCTCGGCTTTCTCCTGACACAGCTTATCCACGACAAAAATCTGCTCTTTACATGCCATGAGGGACTCCACGGTGGTGCAGATGTGTGCTGACAGCTGGCTACATTGATGGTGGAGCTCATCCACTGGACTCTGGAAGTCCACCTCATCAGACAGGTCGTGGATGAAGCAGATTTTCTTCTCGGATGCCCACGTGTCCCACTTGCCATCCCCATGCCAGCTGTGGTGGCAGCTCACAGATCAGGGGGCCTGTAGCTCCAGCTCTGTCTGGTACTGAGCTGCAAGTGGGCTGGATGCCCCCAGCAGGGCCTCTGCTCCTTCAGCAGGAGATTTCCCCCGTGGATCTCAGCTTCTGAGAGGGCTCGCAGATCCTGTCCCTCTAGGTCTGGGGCATGTCTCCATCCTCTGGGACGGTCACGTCGGGGGGGGAGTAACCTCCTCTCCTTTTCTTCCGCAGGACTCACACTTTCCACTTCCCCAGAGAAAGCCAGGAAGCTCAGCTGGACTTGCAGGCGCTCCTCCTATGGTCTGGTCACTTCCAGGCACTTGAGAGTGTCCTGCCACTTTGGGAGCACCACCTGGCCCCCCCAGTTGTTCGGGCCCTGCACTTGTTTCAGCAGCTCCAGCAGCTGGGTCTGCCTCTGCAGGTGACGCTGCAGGGCCTCCTTCTCAGAGTTCAGCCACTCATTGGAGGCAATATGCTGCTCAAAGGTGGCTCTGAGCACTTGCAGCTGGGCCAGGGACTGCTCCTGCTGCTCCTGCAGCTCCCATGATGCTTGGCACTCTCTCTCTCTCTCTTTCTCTCTCTTTCTCTCCTCCCACTCCCTCCCTCTCTCTCTTTCTCCCTCTCTCTCTCTCTCTTTCTCTCTCCCTCTCTCAGCTACCTCTTTCCATTCCTCTATCTTCTCCTTTGAATGGTCTAGGTATTCTCACAGTTCTTTTTTCACCTGTTGCTCTGAGTCCAAGATGTTGGTGAGCTCTTCCTTCTCACCGCTCGCCTTGTGGAGAGTGTTCCACAGCAGGGCCAGCTCTTCCTCTGGCTATGGGTCACACACACACACATGTGCCTTGTGGGGTCTAGTGTATCTCCTGCAGATCCTTGGCCTTTTCCTCCAGTCTCTGCAGTTGCTACTGCTGCTCTGTGTTCTGGAGACAGAGCTTCTGGTTTTCCTGGACCTGGATGTGAACTTGTTACTCCAGTTTTTTCAACTCCTTCTCTGTGCAGTAGGCCTAGGCCTGCAACACAACTGCAGCTTCACCTGAGATGGTCCTGCGGGGCGCCATGGCTCTGTCATCTTCTTTCTCAGTTCCCCCAGCTCATTCTCCAGCACCTGCCTCACCCTTCTCTCCTTCTCCTCCGTCAGTTGGTTCACCTGCTCGTTCAGCCACTGAGTCTCCTCTTTACATGAGGACCTCTCAATGCTCAGGTCCTCTGTGAACGTGTCTCTCACCAGACTTGCTGAGATCACCATCCAGCTCAGGTTGTCCAGTAGTCTCTTCAGTAACTCATGCCCCACCAGCACTAGCTGGAACTTGCAGATTATGTTCTTCTGGTGCTGTTCTCTGTCCAGAGCACTTCCAGCTTCTCCTACAACTCTGTGTTCACTTGCTGCAGGTCATCGAATCTTGTGGTCTTTTCCTCAAGGTGAAGGGTCACATCATTCAGTCGTTCAAAGAACATTTCAGTCTCCTTCTGTGCAGCAGTGACCACAGAAGCCACCATATGCAGCTCTGCCACACACACCGCTCTGCAGCCTGCAGGTGGCTGGTAATAGCTTCATGCTCCAGTTATCTGTCATTGGCCACCTGCTTCACTTGGGCTGGTGCAGATTGTAAATCTCTTTCTGCTGAAACCAACCTCTGTATGGGTGACTTGTGGATCTCTAGCTCCGTTTGTGGTGCTTCATGTAACTGGGCCATCTTCTCCCTCTGTTTCTCTATTCGATCCTGCAGGTCTGTCTTCTCCTGCTTCAGTGGTGGAATCTTGGCACTGAGTACCTAGATTCTTCTTTGCTGCAGTCCAGGGTGAGCACCATGTGTCACTACCACATCTGCAGATCCTTGATGTTATCAGGACCCTTGATACTCTAGCCCCTGGTGCCTGTGATTGTGTCCAAAAGCAGGGGAGGCCCACGGTCTGCATCACCTTTGGCCAGACCCTCTGTTGAATCACACTCCTCAGTGGTGTTTGTCTTGGGGATCCATCCCTTTTCTGTGTTCTTTGTGTTCTTGAATGTTGCAGGTATGATGGGAGGATTCCTTTGCTGGTGTTCTGGAAGTAGTTTCTTGCCTGTAGCTCTTTCACGGAGTCCTGTTATTTCAGACATATGAGCACTGGGATGGAAAAGATTGCCTGGCCATGTTACCAGGCTCTGCGAAATCCTCTATTCTCCCACTCACTGATTAGGACATCAATTTCCTATTCTACTCCAAAGTCTCTTCGAGTCTCCTGCTCACCACTCAGCCACCTCTACCTTTGTCAACTGCTGGTGGTAGTGTCAGCCACCAAAGGGAATCCTGGTGCTGGGCATCATGGAATGTGGGTGTGGCCACCATTCTTTTATCCCACTGGTCAGAAAGAAGAATGAAAGAATGGGAGTGTGGCCAGAATCCTGTGATGCAGGAAGCATGGGTGGATTCAAGATGACAGCAGCTCCCCCAGCCCCTTTTCCAGGGAACTTTGTCCAATCCAGTTGGGGACAAGAGGGTGACCTGCTTTAGCTGGATGGCTGCACATATTGTTGTGTATGTCTGTTTGTTGCCAGTCCCTAACCTTGAACTCAGGATCTGGGCACAGTCCATGAGCTGGTTTTGCTTAAGGCTAGCCCTCTACCACTGTAGCCATATGGCTCTACTTCTGGCTTTGTTGGCACTGAAGGTGGACAGGGATCTCAAGGACTTTCCTGCCTAGGGTGACTTTGACTATGATCCTCCTATCACAGCCTTGTAAGTATCAAGGAGGACTGCTGAGAGCCACTGGTGACTGCCTAATCACTGGTCTTGCTGATGTTCTTGGACAGACAAGTGAGTTCCCTATCCTCAGGTTTAGTTGGTGGGATCTGGAGCCTATAGTTCAAATCCTGGTCCTGCCATCTCCAAATGGCAGAAGATCCTAAGAACTCATTCCTATCCATATGAATACCAGTGGAATGTGATGTATGTCATGATTGAATGGGCCGTTCTTGAATGAATCTAGGATAAAATTATACATAATTATATTGTAAGACACTGATCAATTTTAATTAATACTTCATGAATCATTTAAACAATTACATTCATTAAATGGAGGCATAATGAAATACCTAAGAATTGGGCATCACATAGTGAAGAGATGCCATTTTTCTGCCAGGACTTTCTTTAGTAAATTGGTATAAACCATTTTCTGAATGTAGTTTGGTATATGAAACTAGGATATATTATACCTGACCTGATAATCAATTATTCAAACAGTTTTTATCAGAAATGCTTATATCCAAATGTAGAGGGTAATCCAAATTATGTATATTTGAAGACAATATTGGTTAGTCCTCTTCTCATATTATCCATTCCCTTCTTGAGAACAATACACATTATAAGGAAATGCTTAGAATATTTTGGAGAAATTGGTTGACTTCAAACCAGTGAGTTACTCTATGCTGAATTTTGTTTACTTTATATCCAGAAAAGCTAAATTCTTACTTTATCATTTTCCTTAGGCTTTATACTCAGATTATATCTTTGATCAATGACAAATAAAGATATAAATATTTTTAACAGTAGCAAAATTCAGGCTGAGGAATCTAGGTACAATGATACACTCATGCAGATAGGCCTCATCAGTCATGAGACCATGATATCAAAATGTTAACCAATGCTTACTGGTGTCATGCTTATGAGATTTTGTGTATTATAAACAGTGGTTATTAGAATTTTTGTAATCAACATCATTTCATTGGATAGGAACTGAAGTGAGACATTATACTCCGAACGAAATTCAATGAGGCATCCAAAATTAGTTACTAATATATACATCATGTAACACAAAGGAAGCTAAAGGAAATAATTAATGAAAAAAAATCAGCATTTACAATAAACACAGAATCAGTATGACTGATTTTTCTTTTACCCCAGTTGCAATACTGCTTACATGATGATTTTTCTGGTTATATGTTTAGTTAAGTCTTGATATTTAGTTGGAGAAGTTCTTTCATATATTCATTTGTCAGATCGAAGAGGAAATGAATTCCTTGCTAGAGTCAACACCCATAATAATGTTACAGATGTATACTGATACTTTGCCAAAGTTTCAAATCTGCACGAGTAACTTGGGGTCTTTTTTCGATCTAAATAAATAGATATGCAATTTTGTCAGTACTAGAAAGATTTTGACCACAATTTATTAAACTATTATTTTCCAGAAACCACTTCTCTCTTTTCATGAGATTTTTAATTTCATTCATATCATGCATTGATGTTTTCCTTTAGATAAGCCACATTCAGTCTTCTACAAAGTGTAATTTGGAGTAGTTTAAAATTATGTACATTCATGTACAATGCTCAGATTCAACTATTTGCATATTTTTTCTTGTTAAATCATTAGGAATTATTTCTCAATATGGATACTATTGGAGTTATTAATTACATTTCTGAATTTTTTAAGTATGTCATGATTTTATTTGATTCTTTTAAATATTTGCAGATCTCACTCCGCATACAGTCACAATTGTTTTAAACAATTTGATCCGTTCAAGGGTTTTGCTATATTAAGTTCATCTAGATGAATTTAATTACAAATTAACACAACCGTATTTCTGAGACACAGTTATCTTTAAGGCTCTATGCCAAGTTAACATGTATTTGAGGTTTTTGTGCTTAAAAAAAATAAACTGGGCACAACATGCTTTTGTTCCTGGGCGAGTTCTACTTTGTTAGTTTGTTTTCCAATTGTGACTTCAACGTATGTGTGCATTTTATTTCAATTGTTTTGTGTCTATATTTTGTTTCCTATAACAGAAAGTACAAAAAGAATCAATGATTTAGAACTTTTCCAAATAGAATTCTAAGATAGACACTTGAAATTTTGTGACAATTGGGAATAGGCAGGTCTTCATACAGAGACATTGTTTGACAGGATTTGAATTCTTCCTCCTTGCCGGGCACCGGTGGCTCACGCCTGTAATCCTAGCTACTCAAGAAGATCACGGAGATCTGAGGATCACGGTTCAAAGCCAGCCTTGGCAGGAAAATCTGTGAGACTCTTATCTCCAATAAACCACTAGAAAACCAGAAGTAGAGCTGGGGTTCAAGCGGTAGAGCACTTGGCTTGAGCTGAAGAGCACAGGGACAGGGCTCTAGCCCAGAATTCAAGCCTCACGACTGACAAAAAAAAAATGATTGAATTCTTCCTCTTCTTGCCTCACTATTTCCAATAGTATTACTGCAAAGTCATAAGTGGAAAGAAAATAATTTTGTCTGTATGAATTCAGAGTTTTTTGTTTCAATTGGGACACACTACACATTCATACTTCATTTTAACTAGAAAATCTTCTTTCCTTCGTTTAAAATCACAGGTGTGAATTTATAATGCTAAAATAGCAGCTACTAATTTATCTGAAATGATCCAAACTATTTTCAATTCACATTATATGTAATATAGAGTGTAATAATAATAGTAAGTAATTTAGTATGTAATAATAGCGTTGGGGAAAGTCAATAACTGGATTTTTGTGAGATACTGAGTAATAGTAAAGATTAAAAAATTCAGTTTCATCTAAAAATAAATCATAGATATAAACTAATGCTGAAAAATTAAGATTGTTTATTGGAAAAAGCAAGAAGTTTCAATAAGCTTACTTTTTAAAAATTGTCTTAGATCTGGACTTTGTTGGCTCATGCCTGTAATCTTAGCTACCAAAAGTCTGAGATCTGAGGATACTGGTTCAAAGTCAGCTTGGGCAGAAAAGTCTGTGAGACTCTTATCTCCAATATATCTCTTGACAACTAGAAACGGCACTGTAGCTGAAGAGATACAGTGGTATGCTTCAGCCGAAGGGAGGAGGGACAGTGCCCAGGCCCAGAGTTAGAGCCTTACGACCGATAAAACAAGATTGACATTAATTTCACTTTATTAGTTTATGATTTTTTATTGTGAAAATACAAACAGAGGGTTTACAATTACATGAACAAGGTAATGAGTACATTTCTTTTCAAGCAATTTTGCCTCCTCCATTGTTTCCCCTTCCCATCCCTTAATATGTCCCCTTCTACCACCACACCACCCCCTCCACACCAAAGTTTAAGTTCGTTTTCAACATAATGTCTTGTACATGTCATTGTGGTAATTAATCCACCTGTATAATAATTTGTTTTCCCCTTGCCATCCCCAAATTATGCCAACATCAAATACAGTGAAAACAGGGGTTATACCGTGGGGGAGGGACATAAAAATCAACAAATAAATCATGTCATAAATATGGCAGAAACAATAGCAAGAACGGAAAACAATTTGAGTCCTTATCTTAGGGTTCATTTCTCCTAACATCAACTTGTCTGACAGTTTCTGTTCATGTCAGACATATACTAGTTATTGCAAATAAGGGAAACCATGACACTTATGTTTCTTTGGGCCTAGATTACTTCACTTAATATAATTTTTTCCAAGGCTTTCCATTTCCTAACAAATGGGGCAATGTCAGTCTTTCCCATTGACGCATAGAATTCCATTGTGTATATAAACCACATTTTCTTGATCCATTCATCTACTGAGGGGCATCTGGGTAGGTACCGTATCTTAGCTATGGTAAATAATGCTGCAATAAACATAGTTGTGTTGGTAGCTTTAGTATGGTATTGTTTGTAATCATTTGGTTAAATGCCCAAAAGTGGGAGTGTTGGGTCATCGGGGAGCTCTATGGAAGCTCCATATTGCTTTCCAAAGTGGTTGAAAAAGTATACGGTCCCACCAATATCCCCACCAGCTTCTGTTGTTATTAGAGTTCTTGATTATAGCCATTCTAACTAGGGTGAGGTGGTATCTCAATGCTGTTTTGATCTGCATTTCTTTTATGGCTAGGGAGTTTGAGCATTTCTTCGTGTGTCTATTCACTATCCTTATTTCCTCCTCAGAGAAGTTTCCCTGTAAGTCTTTAGCCCACTTATTTATTGGGCAGTTGTTTCTTTGGCGATTTGTTGTTGGGGGATATAATTTTTTGAGTTCCAGGTATATTTTAGATATAAGACCCTTGTCTGTTGTATGGCTACTGAAGATCCTCTCTGAATCTGTGGGCTTTCTATTGATCTTGCTAGCTTTGTCCTTTGCCAGGCAGAAGCTATGCAATTTCATTAAATCCCTTTTGTCGAACCTTTCTTTGATTTTTCGTGTTTCTGGGTCTCTATTAAGAAAATTTCGGCCTGTGCCAAGGAGACCTAGGGTTTCTCATATTCCATCCTGTAATGTTTTCAGGGTGCCTGCTTTGACTCGACGTCTTTGATCCATTTGTAGTTGATTCTGGTGCAGAGTGATATATGAGGATCTAGCTTTAGTTTTCTACAAGTGATTAACCAATTTTGCCAGCACCATTTACTGAACAGGCTGTCTTTCTTCCATTCTGTTTTTTTTAGTTCCCTTATCGAAGATTAGATGGCTATAGGTCTGTAGGTTCATTTCTGGGTTTTCAATTCTATTTCATTGGTCCTGAGGTCTGTTCTTGTACCAGTACCAAGCTGTTTTGATTACTATGGGTTTGTAGTAGAGTTTGGAATTTGGTAGTGATATTCCACCAGCACTGTTCTTTCTGTTAAGGATCATTTTTGCTATTCGGGGTCTTATATTGTTCCATATGAATTTTTGGATTGCCTCTTCTGTTTTCTTGAAGAATGAGTTTGGAATATTGATAGGTTTCACATTGAATTGGTAGATAGCCTTGGGAAGTATTGCAATTAGCACAATGTTGTTCCTTCCAATCCAGGAGCATGGGAGGTTTTTCCACTTTTTAAGTTCAGTTTTGACTTTCTTTTTCAGGCTTTTAATGTTTTCATCATAAAGGTCCTTCACTTCTTTGAATAAGTTAATTCCTAGGTATTTTATTTTTTGTGGGGCTATTATGAATCCAGTTGCTTTCCTGATTTCAGCCACACTTCTCATTGTTGGCATGCAGAAAAGCCATTGTTTTTTGAGAGTTAATTTTATACTATGCTTCTTTGCCAAAGTTTTTAATCAGCATGAGTAATTTGGGAGTGGAGTCTCTGGGGTTCTTTAAATACAAAATCATGTCATCTGCAAAGAGGGAGAGGTTTACATCATCTTTCTGTATTTGGGTCCCTTTTATGTTTGCATCTTGTCTTATTACTGTAGGTAGACATTCTAATACTAAATTGAGGAGAAGTGGGGAGAGTGGACATCCTTGTCTCGTTCCTGAGTTAAGAGGAATTGGCTTCCATTTTTCACCATTAATTATAATGCTGGATGTAGGTTTGTCATATACAGCCTTTATTGTATTGAGGTATGTTCTCTGGGTTCATAGATTCTCCAGAGTCTTCATCATAAAGGAGTGTTGGATCTTGTGAAATTATTTTTCTGCATCTATTGATATATCCATGTGGTTCTCATCATTGCTCTTGTTGACGTGATGAATTATATTTACTGATTTTCATATATTGAACCAGCTTTGCATCCTGTTTGATCGTGGTGTATGATTTTTTGGATGAATTGTTGAAGTTGATTGGCCAAAATTTTGTTGAGAAGATTTGCATCAATGTTCATCAAAGAAATGGGTCTATAGTTCTCTTTCTTTGATGAGTCCCTGCCTGGTTTGGGATAACCGTTATGTTGGCATCATAGAATGAATTTGGTAGTGAACTTACTCTTTCAATTTTTTTGAATAGTTGGAGGAGGATTGGTGTGAGCCCTGCTTTGAATGCCTTGTAGAATTCCACTGTAAATTCATCTGGTCCTGGACTTTTCTTAGATGTGAAGTCTCTTATTGCTGTTTCCATTTCTATGCTTGATATGGGCACATTAATTTGATTTAAATCATCTTGGTTGAGCTTCAGAATGTCCATTTCTGCCAGGCCATTTCTTGGCCTTTATCTTGTTAGTTTTCAATGTGTAAGATATCTTTAAGTACCTTTGTAGCTCTGGTTTTCTATGTGTAAGATATCTTTAAGTACCTTTGTAGCTCTGGTTTTGTGGAGATATATTGTTTCAATTTTTCTTTGTTATGGACAATTTTTATTTGACCTTCAGTTATGAAGGAGAGTTTAACTGGGTACACTATTCTTTGTTGTGGTTTTTCTTTAGGGCATGGCATACATCATTCCAGGCTCTTCTTGCTTTAATCATCTCTGCTGAGAAATCTGAGGTGATTCTAATTGTTTTCCCTGTATAGGTGATTGGTCTTTTCTCATTGACTGCTTTAAGGATCCTTTCCTTGGTCTGAATTAATTCTGTGCGGATTATAATGTGAGGGTGACATGTCCTGTTCTGTTCTAGTCTATTTGGGGTTCTGAAAGCTTCTTTAATCTGAATAGGCCATAGGCCTATCTTTTTGCATGTTCTCTGCTAGGATTCTGTTAAATTTCCTAGACCATTAACTTCTGTCTCTAGGTGCTCCTCTATCCATTATCCTCAGATTAGGCCTTCTGATGGTGTCTTCCAAATATAGAATAGTTCTATCATATATCTTGGATATTTGTATGTTATTTCTCTATAATATCTAGGCTGTCTTCAATCCCCGAGATTTGATCTTCTGCCTGGTCTAACCTACTGTCAAGACTTTCTATTTGTTTTTAATTTCTTTTCCTTCTACTTGGTCGGCTTTGATGGCTTCAAATTCTTTGTTGGAGCTTTGGTTTAGATCTTGTATGAGCTTTACTTCCTTAATTTGGTGTTCAGTGTTTATTCTCAGATCACTTAGCTGATTGGTTATGGTTTCCTTGGACTCCCATTCCTTCTGGCAGGTTCTATTCTACATTCCCTTTATGGTCTCCCTGAATTGTTTCAGCTGTCTCTTTTCTCCTTATGGATTTTTTGAATGCCTCTATTTATTTCTGTCTCTTCTGATCACACTCTCGCAATTCCTGTTTTACTCTTTGATTAGTTTCCTCACATTACAGCAATTCCTGTAATTTTCTATGACTGTTCTCAGCCTGCTTATGCAATTCCTGTATTAATCTTTAAGTAGCTTCCTAATGCTCACAAGATTCCTGTACTACTATTTGGATTGCCTCCTCTTGGTCCCTATCACGTTCACACTGAGACCTTTGCAAATTTTCAATCATTACATTCACCATGTTTACCAGTAGTGTTTGTAGAGCTTTTGGGGGAACTATTTATTATTATTATTATTATTATTATTATTATTATTATCATTATTATATTCATATCATATTATTCATATTCATATTATTATCATTATTATCATTACCATTTTTCTTGTGTTTTCCAGCTTGTTCTGCTCATTTGGTATGAAAGTAACAGCAATTTTGTGCTAGAACACTATTTTAAGGTAAGCATCAACCAAAGTCCTTCAGTTGCACAACCAGAATGGCTGCAGATACAATCTAGTTCAACAGATACAATCTATTCTAAAGCAAACAACCATGGATTAAGGGGTTAAGAATAACGAAGAAGGATTTGGCAAACCAGAAATTAATAGCTTCAGGGAGAAATGTGGGGAAAAATAGGACTAGAGGGATGTGGAGAGGTAAAATGAGAGTAAATGTAACCAATTCCTAATCTCTGAGAGGGTAATGGATTGGACAGAATCATAGGAGAGAAATTTTAAAAAAAAAGAAAAAAATGGAAAAACTAAAATTTAAATTTAAGAAATGAAACACTTAAAAATTATGTAAGTTTACATAAATGATATTGAGAGAAGAAAAGGATAGAATGAGAGGAGGGGAGGGATAGAAAGGAAACGTGAAAACTATAAAATAAAAATTTTAAATTAGTTACTTGAAAATTATGTAGGTATAAAGAGATAATACTTCTATGAAAGAAGTTAAGGCTAAGAGGTTGTGAACTGAGTAATAAATTTCTGGCTTAACTATGTACATAATGGGGGAGAAGGTCTAACAATTGATGACACGTATGTATCTGGAGTTGAACAGAACAGCCATTAAGTCATGCAAAAAATAAAGAAAGAGAGAAAAAATTAAAACAATAAAAAAGGACCAAAAAGTCAAAGAGATTAAACATGCACACACACACACACACACACACACACACACACACACACACACACACCAAAAATAAAAATTATGAGAAAATAAAGATCAAGAGAAAACACTTAAAAAATAAAAATTAAAAAAAAATAGTTCTTTGTTTTGGTGGTTTTTTTTGGAGGGGGAATGGGAAGAGCCTCTATCTCCCCTGTATCTATAACCAGTGTCTTGGTGGAGTCTCTGGTCTGCTTGTGGTGTTTGGTTTTCCTATGACTTGATTGGTTTCTTAAATCAGTTTGGTCAGGCAGAAAATGCCCTGTGTTAGGCAGGATTTTGTGATCCTCCTCCCATGCTAGTTAAGTGCGTGGGAGATCTTTGAGTATCACAAAAGTGGGAGATGGCTGTTTCCTCTAGTTTGGAGATGCTGTGATGAGGCTAGGTTCTGGGTAAGGTTGAAGCCTTTCAGCAAACAGTAGCTTTTCCCTGAAGGGCTACCTCCTGAGACACTCACAGAGCCCAGCTTGGAGCAATTCTCAGGGTTTATGTTTAATTTCAATTGTTGTCTAGGCTTCTGTAGGGTGGGGCAGCCTCTGGCTCTGTTTACCCGGTGAAGAAAGTCTCTTCTCCGAGGGCAAATTTTACTCTGCCTGGGCAGAGTGAGTTTCCCCTGTTGGAACTGAGTCTGGCAGGTCACTTCTAGATTCTGTGACCTGCAAAATGACTTTTGTTTTTTTTCCAAGGCCTGAACTGAAGCTATCTGCTCAACTGGGCCTTTGTCAGTATCAAAGATGGAGACCTCCGGTGGTGGTGAGGGGAGGGGCGGCCTTCCCACATCTGCTCCCTGAGAAGGAGTCAGGAAGTCAGGGTTCTACTCACGCTGGATTCTTGGTTCCTGGACCCTCTCTGGTCTGAAATCTGCAGGATCAAGATATCTGCTCCTTCTCAGTTCTTGCTGGTGTTGAATAGAATCTGCAAGTCTACTGTGTCTGGCCCCTTTGTCCTGGACTCTCTGTTGTAGGTATGGTGTCTATGGCCACCGCCACTGCCACCCCAGCCCTTTCAGCCGTGGCTACTGGCAAGTGCTCAGATCTATTTACTTGCCTGGATTTTCCCTCTCTGGCCATACTTTTTGTATGGTGATGGCACACTTGGGTGTGATTGTCTAGGCTAGGACTGTTCACAGGAACAATAAAACTGCTTTCTATGCGAGCACTTGTTTTGAATCCAACCTCTCTTCAGCAATCTTCTTCTGAACTCCCTTAACACATTATTATGACATGATATTGTTACATCACATTGACATTGCGATATCACTGTGCCATTCTGTTTTCACAAATCTATTATGACATCACATGTTAGAAAATTCATGGGTTTTAGGACTTCTAGCTTCTTCCTTGAACTCTTGTCCTCATTGTAAACTAGTAGCAATTGAAATCAGACATGTGATTGTAATATTACAAACTAGTAGTGACATCACTATTCCATGGGTGACCTCATTACCAAAGTGACATCACAAACCTATTGCAGCATCACATTGCCATTGTGACATCACAATCACATTGTGGCATTTCAATCGGTTATGAGCTCCTTTGAAAAAGCATTTGGCCTTTGTGACATCAAAGTTCATTTGTTTACCCATATCATCATTGTGGTCTAACAATTAAGATCAGTTATACCATTGTAATATTACAAACCCTTGGAGGCAGGATCACCAGTGTGACATCATTAACCAGTCCTTTCCTCATAACTTTGACACGATGCCCTTTTGATACATAGGCCTTTGTGATCTCATAATGTTTTTGACTTCATATTTCAGGTATGATGTGTGATATTAGAAATGCACTCTATCATGAAAATTGTGTCATCACTGTCAGACATCATAAGCATTGTGTTACATTGTGATATCACATAACTGTTGGGAGTTCATCACATTTGGGCCAATGCATGACTTTGTAGATCTCACAATCTCATTCTGAATTCATATACTCATTGGGGGTTAATGAAAATTGAAGTCCAGCATGCCATTGTGACATCAACAACCCAATTGTGACATCATAAATCTATTGTGAACTCATCAACATTATGGAATCACCAACTAATTATTACATCAAAACATTATTATGACTTGATATTGTGACATCATATTGCCATCACTGTCCCATTCGGATTTGCAAACCGATTATGACCTCATAACATTTTACAAATTTCATGACCTTTGAGACTACTAACGTGAACTAGTATACTTATGATGCATAAAACACAAGACAATCCAATGAGGCACATTGAAAATAACTTCATTTACACTCGAAATGGACCTTCATTTACCTTTTCCTGGGCTGTACACTCAGTGACAAGCCAGCCCTAAACATCAAATCTCAGTCCTCCAATGGGCAGTCAAACATAGTTAATTGCTCTGCAAAGCACCAACTCCCTAAATTATCATCTCCAAAGCTCCAAACTTCAATAGGTAAGGTATTGTCCTTTTCCCTTACTCCCTTCTTCTTTATAGACATTCCTTCATTTCCCTTTTTCCCTTGCATCACTTCCTTTTTTTCTTTAGGCCTCTCCACTATCCACAGGCCTACACTTCTCTGGCCTGGTGGCCAATTGGCATACTTTCCTTCCTACTCTCCCTCAAATTCCTCTTCTCCCAAGTCTTTCCCCCCTACTGTCTCACCACTTTCTTCCCTTGATTTTCTCCAATTCCATTTTTCTGACCATGCAGCGTATACATAGGTTGAACCCCTCCATCTCGCCAGTGGGTCTCCTGCCTAACAGTTTTCAACCATCTCTTCACAAACTGCCCATTCCCCGATCACTTTTTCACAGCTAATCATGTGAGGATGACATCCTACCCTTTCCAACAACATACTCTGGCCCTTTGGTAGTATGTCCCATGCACTCCAGGGGGCCAGGACATGGGGCCACATTGATTAGTGGGCCCTGCTGATTATTAGGGCCCACTGCTTTATACACCACCCACTGGTTTTCATGTCCAATCAAATCCTTGATTCCTTCTTACCAAATCCTAAAAATTCCCTTCTCTCCACCCAATGAACAGGCTTAAAATGTAAATTTAATAGAAAACAAGTAAATTATAGAAACTAGTTAGCAGTAATTAACACTTAGTAAGTCTTATCCTTAAGGGATCATCTGAGTGTCTCTGAACAGTTCTCCTTGCAGCCTTCTCTGTATATTGGTCCTAGCACCACCAAGTATAGTCCTTGCCACTTTGGTTCTAACTCAGGAGCATGATAAATTTTTACCCACACCACCTGTCCAGGCAAGAAAGAGTGGGTGGTTTTTTTTTTTTTTTTTTTTGTATCTCCATTTCTTAGTTTACTTCACTTACTTGAGGTCTAGCTTTTGGATTTATTGCTGAAGGAGACTTGCTATAGAATAACCTATATTACTCTCCCCAATTTGCCTTCCAATTGGATTTAATTTCTTATTTTATATTTGAACTTATCTGTTGCCATCCTGTTTATTTTTTAAATACTTTTTATTGTTATTATTTTTAAGTAGTTGTAGAAAGAAGTTCCTATTCTACAAAACAGTACATGAATATAAGGTGTCTGACAACATTGTCACCCATCCCTCATAACCCTTCCCTTTCACAGTTTTTTGTTAACATTGAGATAGGTGATTACATATATTTCACATATTTCACAATATTGTGGAATTGTGATACTTAGTTAAAGTCACAAACACATTTTAACCTTGACAAGGCAAATTATCGTTAACATGGTCTAAAGTTTTTGTTATTATGACTCTATAATAGAGCTTAAAGTCCTGTATCATGATCCCTCCTGCATCCTTTCTTGTGCCTATAATTGTTTTGGCTATGCTAGGTCATTTGTTGTTTCATATGAACTTTTGGAATATTTTCTCTATTTCAGTAAAGTAAGTTATTGGAATTTTAATGGGAATTGCATTGAATGTGTTTATTAATTTTGGCAGTATGGCCATTTTCTCCATATTAATTCTGCCTATCCAGGAACATGAGTAGTCTTTCCATTTCCTGGTATCCTCTAAGATTCCTTTTTTAAGGCTTTTTTAGTTTTCATGATATAGACCCTTTACATCTTTGGTTAGGTTACTTCCTTAATACTTTTTTTTTGAGGTTATTGTGAATGAGGTTGTTTCCTTGATGTCCATTTCTATTTGTACTTTGTTGGTTTACAGAAAGCCGACTGATTTTTGTGGGTTAATTTTGTATCCTGGTATTTGCCAATTGGGTTTATAAGCTCTAAGTGTTTGGGGATGGAGCTTTAGGGATCGTTAATTTATAAAAATAATACCATCTGCAAAAAGAGAGAGTTTATATTCTTCCTCTCCTATGTGCATCCCTTCAATGTATTTTTCTTGAATTATTTCTTTGGCTAAAATTTCCAGAACTATATTGAAGAGGAGTGGAGAGTGTGGGCATCCTTGCCTTGTTCCTGTTTTTAAGGGAATTGATTGTAGTTTTTCCCTATTAAGCATAATATTTGCTTTTGATCTGCAATGTAACGCTTTTATTGTCTTATGAATTTTCCTTTTATTCCTATTTTTTCCAGAGCTTTCAACATAAATGAGTGCTGAATTTTATCAAAATCCTTTTTCAAATCAATGGAGATAATCATGTGGTTCTTGACCTTGGATCTGTTGATGTGATGGATTACATTTATTGACTTACATATGTTAAATCATCCCTGCATCACTGGGATGAAGCCTACTTGGTCATAATGTATGATTTTTTTATATGTTTCTGGATTCTTTTGGCTGCAATTTTATTGAGGAGCTTTGCATCTGTCTTAATCAAAGAGATTGGTGTGTAGTTCTTTTTTTGTTCGGTCTTTCCTGGTTTGGGGATGAATGTGATATTGGCTTCATAGAATGAGTTTGGAATTTCTTCCTCTGTTTATATTTCTCTGAAGAGGTTGAGGAGTATGGGTATTAGCTCCTCTTTAAAGGCCTTATAGATTTCTGTAGTAATCCATAAGGTCCTGGGCTTTTCCTGTTGGAAGATTTCTTATTACTTCTTCTATCTCATTGTAGGTTATTGACATTTGTAATTGATTTATTTCTTCTTGGTTCCGTTTGGGCCATTTGTATTTCTTTTTATTTTTTCAGGCAGGAAAAGAAGTTCATTTACGAAAAGGCTGCCCCCACCATGCATGGTGGAGAACATAACTATAAAGGAAGGGCTGTCGACCCACCCCTGATCCAGGACTTATCTAGGCCAGGGACAGGAAGAGGTGTGGCCAGGTGCTGGAAAATTGTGGCCACATTGGATCCGGATGTGACCTCAGGGTCTGGAACCCTCCGAAGGTCAGATGGGAGGCATGTGACCAGAGGTGGCCTAGGATGTGACCTAGCAGGAGAAGGTGATTCCTTCCAGGTCTGCCAGTTACCTATGTAATAGATATTGGGTGGGAACTTAGCCAAGAGGGAGGGAGGTGTCCCTGTTCAGAACTTACATTCCAGCCATTTGATAATTATGGAAAAAGGTGAAGATTCTCTCTGGCTACTTCCTGTTTGCAAGTATTGACAGTAAGGGTAAAAGGCTGATATGTGGTCCCATCTGGGAGAAGGCAGAAGGCAACAGCTGTCACTTGGGCATTGAGTCCTTAGATAAAGTCTGGAAGAGGCAGGTCTCTTGGACAAAGTCTGGAGAAGTCTCATGACTCATTGTGGGACTGAAAAAAAATACTAGAGAGCAAATAGATGGCAGGAGGAAGGACTTGGGGCTGAAAATGTTGGTAGAAATGTCCCTACCTTCTTCTGACACATGGAGACTAGATAGAAAAGAAGTCAATTAACAAGGGCAAGAATATGAATTCCTGTCCAGTTGAAAGGTAGACAGGTATGGACATTAGATGGGCAGTCTTCTTACTTCTATTGACCTACCAGATCTTGTTAATTTTGATAGGGCAGGCACAAAGAGGATGATGTGATATCATCTCCTCTTACTCTTCCTCATGCTCCTTTGTTCCCCAGACTGGTTGGGTCTAGGTGCTCGTTGCTGAGATGGTTAGTCCCAGTTTGTATTCAAGGAGGCTTGAACTCAAGGCCTGAGCATTGTCCCTGACCACTTCTGCTCAAGGCTAGCACTCTACCACTTTGAATGATGGTACCACGTGTACTGTTTGCTGGTTAGAGATAAGAGGCTCGAGCCATGTTTCCAGCCTGGCTCTTTGCAGGTTAGTTGGGAGATGAAGTTTGAGGGATTTTTCAGCCCAGGCTGGCTTGCACTGCAATCTTTTCCACAAAAGCTCTTTGTTATTTCCAATTAAAGCAACAAGGAGATCAAATAGAATAAGTAGAGCTTACCTGGTGCTTATCAAGAATTGACCAAATATTCTGGAATGACAAAACTCGTTAGATGTGAGAATCTTAGCACAGATATGCCCAATATGTTAGAATCACATAGTACTAGACTACACAACACAAAACAAAAAAGTCAAAACTCAACACTTAAAATTTTTGACAACAATATTTAGACATCTTTGCTAACAAAGCACATCAGATGATTGGGCCTCAGTTACCAAGGTCTGTGAAAAGAGCAACTTGTTAGCAATGCATATTAGAATAGATGGATGGAGGAGTTACAAGCTTTGTGGAAGTGTACGGATTGGATGGGGCCAAACCCTTAACCCACCATGTGGCCAAGGTGGTGAACTCAAGATGGCGAATTTCTGAAAAAAATGCAAAGAAAGCCTGAACAAAAAATCAAGCCTAGTTTGGCTAGCCTTTTTGAGGGAACCTATAGGGATTCCCCGGGAACCAGTCCATGTTTCACTCTTCCGGGCACAATCCAAAAAGTTGTAGAGATATAGAAAGTTGGACATGAATAGCAGAGAGCAAAGACAGCCTGATAGTAAAGAGACTTCTGACCATGTACCATTGCAGAGGCATAAATTGTCTAAATCTGAGAACAGCAAAAAATATTAGGTCATCTGGAAATCCAGGGAGCACAGGAGGCATGTCAATGGGGTTTCACGGCTCAGACATGACTCACAGGACCCCATTAAATGCATTAGAGAGTCAGTTTGGTGAGTGAAGGAGAGCTGACCAGGAAGAAGTGGTGTTCCGGCTTGCCCCAGACCCCTATAGAGAGAAATGGTTAAGCCCCCCAAACCAGGCATTCTCCACTTCAGAGATGACCATCCTTTCTGCTAAAGGTTGTGGGAGCTCTCTGGAATGGTGCCACATCTGAGCAGAGATTGAGCAACAGAGAGCCGTGGAGAGTATTTTCATTCACCAGAGTAGAGAAGTTGTGTGGACGTGGATGTGAAGGCCAGCAATGGTATTGGTGAAAAGTCTCACGTGGTGTCTCGAGGCAGTTTGATTTGCAGAAAAGGGGTGTTTAGGAAATTCTAGCATTTCCAATTCAAAAACCTCATACCAGTCATGGAACAATTTGTAAGGCATATTAAATAGGTAGGTTTTATTAAGTAGCCCATGAAGAGAACACTACACACTATTCAGGCATGAAAAGAAGTTTATTTACCGAACTGCTCCCCCCACCATACATGGTAGAGAAGAATGGCTGAAAAGGAAAGGGGGGATAGCAGTTTGTATTTCTGTATAAATTCATTCCTCTCTGCTAGGTTTTCCTTCCTTTGTGAGTAGAGTCTGGAATTATTTCTTTATGATTGTTTTGATTCTTGGATGTTTGTTGTAATTTTTCCTGTGGTACCTCTGATATTATTGATTTGGGTCTCCTCTCTTATTTTGTTAGTTACTCTTGCCAGTGGTCCCTCAGTTTTAGTGACTTTTTAAAACAGCTTTTAAAAATTAATTTTATTTATAATTTTCATAGTCTCTGTCTCTTTAATTTCAGCTCTTATTTCGGTTCACTATCTAGCAACTTTTGTTTCAATTTTTTTCTTTTTTCTCTAGCAGTTTTAGTTGCATCAAAAGATCATTTACTTGTTCCATGTTTTCTTGATGTGTGCACTGAGAGCAATGAATCTCCCTCTCAGGACTGCTTTTGCTGTATCCCATTGGTTTCTTTGTGATGTATCTTCATTTTCACTGAATTGCAGGAACTTTTTAATTTCTTCTTTAATTTCTTCTGTGATCCATGTGTTCAACAGAGTGCTGTTTAATTTCCATGTTTTTTTTTCTACTTCATGCATTGTCATTGAGAACTAGTTAGATTCCACTATGCTCAGATAGAATCCAGAGTATTGTTGATCCTCTTGTATTTGCTTAAATTCCATGTATGAACTAAGAAATTTTCTATTTTAGAAAACGTTATGGGGGTTGCAAGAGGAAGACTCTACTGGTATGATACCTTTAATCCTAGCTACTCAGGAGGCTCAGATCTGTGTATTCAGGTTCAAAGCCAGCCCAGGGAGTCTTTCTGGGGTTGCTCAGCACCACACCCTGCCTCAAGTCTAGGGTTGTTCACCACCTTTGCCACCATTGGCTGCTTATGCAAACCAGTGTGGAGAGGCGACACAACCACTACGGGTCCATAGTTGTTTGCTTCCGCTGTTGATGCCACTGCTGCTGCCACAGCTACTGCCACTGCCCCACCTGCTGCCACTGCCCCAGGATCAGCTGGACCCCTTATGCAAGCCAGGCACCCCACCACAAGTCAGATGTTAACCACTGCTGCTGTCTCAGGTTAGGCTGGGCCACTTACGCAGGCCAGTATGGAGAGGCACAAACCACCACGGGTCTGGACGTGTTCACTGCAGCTGTCCGCACCTCAGCCACCGCTGCTGCCCCAGGATGGTCTGGGCAAGTGCCAAGAGGCATTTTGCCCCAATTCTGGATGGTTTGCCACCACTGCCAGCTGCTGCTGCTGTTCCAGGTTAGGCTAGGCTATTAACACCAGCAGGACAGAGGTGCCACCCTGAGAGACTAGGGTCATTTGCCACTGTTGACAGCTGCTACTGCTGCTGACTGGGCTGGGCTACTTATTTCAGCCAGGCAAAGGTGCTGTTCCAGGGAGGGTAAGGGGAGTCTTTGTTCCAGCTCTGCCTTCTGAGATTTCTGTTTGTATATTCTGGGTTGGCCCAGGTCTTGGGAGTCTCCTTGGAGACTTGGGATGCTTGTGGGTGTGTGGGCTTCAGAGGGTCCAGACCCTGGGCACTTAAGCAGCTTTGCACAAAACCCCTTCACCTAAGCTGCGCAACGTGGAACCCCATCACCAACAAAGAGTGGGGTGAGGGTCTTCCCACTTTACTGTCTCTGTAGGTTTTTCCCTTTTCTTTTTGCACTTCCTTTATCTCTCTGAGTAATTGCCTTTTTTTGTGGGTCACTTGGAGAAACAGAGCATTGAAATCCAAACTCTGTATTTGGTGGAGAGAGCTGTGGTGTTTCCCTGCTGTTCCATCACCTTCTTGGTCCCACCCCTTCAGGTGGAGTTTTTCTTATCCAGCCATTGGGCCTTGGTTACCAAAGGATAGGTACATAAAAGAATATGTTGTACAGCCTGCAGATTGTAGTTAGACATTTCTGTTAATAAAGCCTTCCTAATTTTAGGAACCCAAGGGGGTGTTCTACACTAAAGTATTTCAAGGGATTGAAACTTTTAACATAAGGCCTACATCTTGCTCAAAGGAGAGTGAAGTGGAGGAGGCTTACCTAGCCATGGCCAGTCTCTGTATTTAATTTAGTTAAAGTTTCCTTTAAGGTCATGTTCATTCTTTCTAGTGCTTGAACTCGGAGGCTTATAAATGGACTGTAACTTCCAATTTATTCCTAGGGCATTAGTTAATAATTGAGAAGTTGGGCCATGAATCAGGGCAATCTTTGGACCCCACAGCTAAGGGTAAGCCAAATCAAGGTATTATTACATGCCTCAGCTCAGCCTGAAAAAATGTCCACTATTACTAACAGATACCAATAGCCATACTTTCGAGGCTTTACCCCTGTGGAGTCCACTTTCCCAAATTCACCATCTGAGGTTCCTCACATATGAATTCTTTCCATGTGTTCCAGAATTTCAGCATTTACCTGTTGGAAATTAACTACACACATTACAAAGTATTGTCAGGCTGAGGCCCCACCGGTTTCCAGAACAGTTTTAGGCAGTGTCCTTGGGCAATTTACCAGGTTGCAAATATCTACATGTAAACTGACAGAAAGCTTGAGCCTGTATGCATTTTTCACAAGTTCAGTGTCAACAATTGCACACTTATTACCACTGTTTTTGCTTCTTCCTTTAATATTGATGACTAGTAGCTCTAGAGAAACAACTTCTTTTAGACTGGTCTCCCAAGCTACCTGATCAGCTCAGATGTTTCCCTGTATCTTAGGGTCTCTAGTTTCTTTAACTCCTGTAAAGTACTCGGAACCTTGGAGATTTCTTCCATTTTATTCTTCTCCTTTTATCTCAAACTTGTTTTCATGATCCCACTCTCTTTCTCAATGTGCTCCTTAACCTGCAAATGATTTGGCAGGGTCACAGGAGATTTCCCTTGACTGGCCAACTGCTGCTCCTTCTCACAACACCTTTGCTTGCTCTTCAGCTCCTCCCTTAAGTTCACAAAGGCGCTATTGAGAGGTATTTTTTCCCACCTCCACCTGTTCCACAGGGACACAATGCTTCTGCATTACATTTATGGTGAAGATCTCAGCAGTCTTTTGGGGCTTTTACTCTAGTTGTTTCTCTTTCTAGTTTTCCACTTCTGTGTATTTTTGTGACAGCTCTTTCAACTGTTTGTTTAGCTCTTCTGTTTTTATTCCTAATGCTCTTTCCCTATCCATGGCATTCTCTATCAAAGCAAGTGATCCTTTAACTCTTTCTGAAGAGAAACAATCTCTTTCTTGAGCCTGATATTTTCCTGTTGTCTTTTCTTGGCCTCATCTTCTATGACACAGCACTTTCCCGTCTTCTCTGCTAACTACTCTTTCCTTCTTTCTCTGTTGCTTTGAATTTCTGGTGACACTTTTCAAAGCTTATAATTGACATGTTCTTCAACCTAATATATTCTTATATCAGGTCCAGCTCCTTTTTCTTTTTTTTTTCCTTTTTATTTTGGGTCCGGTCGTGGGGCCTGAACTCTGGCTGGACACTGTCCCTCAGCTCTTCAGGTGAAGGCTAGCGCTCTACCACTTGAGCCACAGGGCCACTTCTGGCTTTTTTCTTTTTGCTTATGTGGTGCTGAGGAATCGAACCCAGGGACTCATGCATGCAAGGCAAGCACTCTACCACTGAGCACATTCCCAGGACCCCAGCTCCTTTTTCATAGCCATAATTTCTTAATGGAATTCAGAGGTCCTTTGCATGATTCTCCAGAGCTATGAACACATTTTCCATGTGGTTAATGTGATTACTTAACCTGTCATTTAAATTTTCCAGGTGGTTAATGTGCTTACTTAAGCTTTCATTTTTCTATCATTCTCCTATTTGGACATTCCGTTTCTTAATGTCCATTTTGCTTGCATTAATCTCACTGATCTAGTCCTAGAGGGTCCTACTGCCATTTTCTAATGAATTGTACTGTCTTTGCCAAAGGTTTCTTGATCCCTATTCTGGTGCTCCTACCAAAACTAAAACTCCCTTCTTAGACTATTTTTTTTTTTTCAGGGTGTCTCTGTTATCCAACATCAATCGGGCAACCACTTTATCTCAAAACCTTCTAACTTTTCAAGCTTTCTTCTAATATCTGTGGCTGACTGCATAACAAAGGCCATATTTAGGGCTCTTTGATTCTCCAGGACTTAAAGATCTATAGCCTATAGGTCCTACAGCCTTCTGGGAGAAGTTCAGATAAAGCATTAGGGTATTCACTGAGGAACAGTACCATCTCACTCACCTTAGATTGAAGACTTGGCTTTCTAGGCACTGCGGCATCCCTGCTAGCTGAACCTGGAAATAAATGGTAAGCACCTCCATACCTCAACTGCTGTTAGTCTCAACTTGGGTAAGTCTGAGGAAAGACTTGTTCCAAATAGTCTGGTTCAATTGTGGGGCTACTGTCTGGTCCAAGGAACACCGTCAATCACCGACAGTATTCACTCCTTTTTCTACCAGGTGAAAAGCACCTGTAAAATTTGAGGACAGTCATCCCAGATGTGCTTGTGTGTGAAAATTACTGTCTCTAATGAGGTAATGAGTCCCTGTTTGTTTGTTTTTTTCTGAAAAAGATGGATTTTTCTGTTTCCAGTTATACAGGTCACTACTTGTAAAGGGAACATATATTAGAAAGGGGTCCGGCCCACCATCTCCATGTTCCTCTCTCAAGGGTAATAAGGGTAACATACCACATTGTACCACGTCAGTCTGGTACAAGTAACCACTTTTGGTATGGGAGGACTTATTAGAGTTGCTGATGCAAAGAATAGGAAAGAGAGCACATCAGTGCATCTTCCTCTGAGGGATTCTGTAAACCTGGGGGAGAATATTTTTTGGATATGACAACCTAAGGCCTTGTTCTCCCATCCTGAGAAAAGGAGTAAACAGGTGCATACAGGACACAGATAGAACTGTCAGCATACATACAAAGACCAAGAGCCACAGACACTTAACCCACATGTCCCATACCTCTCAATGTTGACCTCTACAGGAGGTCCCAGATGACAGAGAGAACATCCCAGATTGCCTCTTGAGGCAGCCACAGATGACCTCTGGAGGATGTCACATATGTCCTCCCTAGGAGGCCCTAGATGACCTCTCATGGAGGTTCCAAATGGATTCCCAAGGAAGTGTCAGATGATCTCCAAAGGAGTTTCCAGATGTCTTTTCAATGAGGCTGAGATTACCTCTCAAGAAGCTCCAAGATGGCCACTCAAGGAGGCCACATATGAACTCCAGAGGACGTTACAGATAACCCTCTTGAGAAAGCAACAGATGACCTCCAGAGAAGGTCCTATATAGCTTCTCAAGGATGTCCCAGATGATGTCCAAAGACGGTCATAGATTTCTCATCATGGTAGCCTGAGATGACCTCCCAAAGAAGCTCCAGATGACCTTAGGAGGTGGTCCTAGATTGCCTCTTAAGAAAGCCCCAATGACTACTTTTGAAGAGGTCTCAGGTGGCCTCCTGAGGAAGCCCCAGATGACCTCTGGAAAAAGTCCAAGATGGCCCCTGGAGAAGGCCCCAGCTGACCTCCAGTTTAGGTCTCAGGTGGCTTCTCAAGAAAGTTGCAGATGTACTCTTGATGAGGTTCCAGATGGCTTCCCATGGAAGCCCTACATTATCTCTCAAGTAGGTTCCAGATGGCGTCCCAAGGAAGCCACAAATAGCTTCCAGAGGGGTCCAAAACAAGCTGGCAAGCCTGCCAAGATGCACCTCTAGAGGTACATAAATGACTTTTGTCCATGTTGGCCCTCCAGAGACAAACACTCGAGGTAGACTCTCAACCCTGAAGGCTGACACTCTCATCTATGGGGATTTTTTCCTGGGGCCAAGGCCTGATGCAATCCAAATGGATTATCTCGATGGAGTCTTCAAAAATAATGATCTCTATAGTTCAAGAAAATCCATCGAGACACGTTTTCTATAATAAATGTTCTCCCAACCACCAACCCCCAAAATTATGATATCCAAAGTTCCCAACATCAAAGGGAAAGCCTCTTTTCCTTTTCTCTTTATCTCTCCTTCGCTACAGACCTATACTTCTTTTGAGGTCTTTTCCTTTTTCCCTTCTTCCAGTTCCTTCTTCTCTTTAGGACTCTCCACTCTCCACAGACTTGAACTGCTTTGCAAGGCTCGTCAGTTGCCATCCTTCACCTTCTGCCCTCCCTCAACTTCCTCTCCACCCAGGGTTTCCCCTTATGCTATCACACCACTTCTTTCCTTCCAGGACTTTTCCCTTTATCTCTCACCTTCTATTGCTCTGAACAAGCAGCCTATATAAGTCTGTACCCCTTCTCCACTCCAACTGCCTGTTTTCAACTATCACATGCCAAAATGCCCACAGCCCAATCATTTCTTTACAGCTCAACACGTGGTGATTAATGCACCAGTCCCTCCCACAGGATGCCTCACCTTCTTTGCTGGCATTCTTTGTCCTCTCCAGCTGGCCAGGAGATGGGCCCATACTGATTATCAGACCCTGAAGATAATCGGGCCCTGCTGATTATTACAGTATCCTCCTTGTGAACTAGTAGCAATTGAAATTGGAAATTTGATTGTGGTATTACAAACTCGTTGTGACATCACAATCCCATTTGAAATCATCACCGCCACGACATCACAAAGCCATTGTGACAACATTGTCATTGTTACATCATGATTCGATTGTGACATCTCAAATCTATTAGACCTCTTAGCTCCTTTGAAAATCACATACCCTTTTCAACATCACAGTCCCTTTGTGTATCCATATCCTTGTTGTTATGTAATGACAATTGAGATCAGACATGCCATTATAACATCAAAAAGTGTTCGTGACATCCTCAACAGTGTGACATCTCATTTTCATTATGAGAGCATCAGCTCATTTTGACATCACCAAACAATGACAGAATCGCATTTTGACAATTCTCGTTGTGACATCTTAGACACATTGTGAATGCCTATTCTGTGATTTCATTGTATTTCAAATGTGGCATGAGAGTTGATACGAGAAACGCAATTTTGTGCCTACAAACCACTTTGACATCATAATCACTTTGTGACATCATAGTTCCATTGTGATATCACTAACACAATGTGACATCACAAAGCTCTCCTGTCCTCATAACTTTTGTGACATGCTGACATTGTGATATCTTAGACCTTTTTGCCCTCATAATTTGTTTTCAACCTCAAATTTCATGTATGACTTGAGATAACAGAAATCAACTGTGACATCATGACCACTGTGACATCACACTGACAGATGTCATGATCATCGTGTCACATTGTGACATCACAAAATGTTTTGATTTCACCATTAATTGGTGATGCAATACGGTAAGGGGTCTATGATATCACAATTGGTTGGTGATATCCAAATGGCAAAATAGATCTCATTTGTCATGAAATCACAGAGAATATGAGTTTACAACAGACTGTGGTATCTCCAAAGTCATGTGTTTTCCCAAATGTTATGAAGTCCTAGGAGGATTGTGATGTCACAGAGTGACACAATGTTTATGATGTCTGTCAGTGTGATGTCACAATGGTCATGATGTCACAGTGGATTTCTGATATCATATATTATAACTGCAATATTATAAGGTTGAAAACAGATTACGAGCTCATAAAGGGCCTAAGACATCACAATTGCTGCACATCAAAGACTTATGAGGACAGGGCAGGTTTGTGATATCACAGTGTGTTAGTGATATCACCATAGCACTGTGATGTCACAAAGTGATTGTGATGCCATATATTTATGAGATCACAATATATTTCTGACATCAACCCACATGCCACATTTGAAATAGAATGAAATAAGAGAATAGGCATTTACAATGTGTCTATGACATCACAATGACAATAAATGCCATAATGCTATGAGGTCATTGTAAATTGGTGATGTTGCAAGGAGGTAATTGTGTAACAATGAATATGTGTTGTCCCACTGGTGATGGGATCACAAAGGGTTTGTGATGTTACGATGGCATATTTGAATTCAATTGTCATGTATTCACAATGAGGATATGGGTACACAAAGGGACTATGATGTCACATATGAAATGTGTGTTTTCAAAGGTACTTAGGGGTCATTATAGCTTTATGATACACAGATGTGATGAGGTCACAATGGGATTTTGATGTCATAATGATTTTTTAATATCTCAAACACAAGTCCATTTTCATTTGTTACTATTTCACAATGTGCATACAAATTCACAGACTGAGCTGGAAGTACTAATGGACATGAATTATTAAAAATGTTAGGAGGTCATAATAGGTTTGTGAATGAACAATGGGACAGTGATATCACCATGACAATGTCAACTCATTACATCATGTCAAAATATTGTTTTGGTGTCACAATTAGTTGATGATTCCACATTGGTGGTGAGGTCACAAAATATTGGTGATGTGTTGTGCATGTCACAATGACATGATGATTCTCAATTGTCCTAACTTACAATGAGTATATGAGTTCCCAAAGGGACTGTGGTTTTTCCAAAGGTATGTGTTGTCACACATATATTGAAATCCTAAAAGGTTTGTGATGTCAGAATTTGACACAATGGATATGACCTCTGGCAGTATGATGCCACCATGGTCATGATGTCACTGGGAATTTTTGATATCAAATGTCATATGTTAAATCTAATGAGGTCAACAACAGATTATGAGGACAATAAGGCCTAAGGTATCAGAATTGCAGCATGTCACAAATGAGAGGATAGGTTAGTAATATCACAATGGCAACATGATATACAAAGGAATTGTGATATCACAATGATTATGAGTTCCTGATTTGTTTATGATATTAACCTACATGCTACATTTGAAATAGAATCAAATCGCAGAAAAGGCATTCATAATGTGTCTATGATGTCACCATGACAATGTAAAGTTATAAATCTATCATATCATTTTAGTTTTGTGATTTCACAATGAGTAGATGGTATAAAATGATAATGTGATGTCACAATTATGATGATCTCACAAACTGTTTTGGATGTCAAAATGTCATGTCTGATTCTCAATTGTCAATATTTTACAGTGGGGCTTTGGGTACACAAAGGGACTCTGATATCATAAAGCTATGTATTTTTCAAATGTTATAAGAGGTTATAATAGATTTGAAATGTCACAATGTGATCTTGGTATCAAAAACAACAATGTGAATTCACAATGGGTTTGTGATTTCACAGTGGTGATGAGGTCACAATGGGTTTGTTATGTCACGAGTTTGCAATATCAAAATTATTTGTCCAATTTCAATTGCTACTAGTGTCCATGAGGACACTGTAATAACCAGCAGTGCCCTATAATCCACGAGAACAGATAGTCATCATGGCCTCCTAGTCTGGAACAATTGAAAGGGGAGGTTGCATGACACTGCAGGGGGCAGGACATCCTGCTGAAGGAGACAGGATGTCAAGCCCCACATAGTGAGCTGCCAAGAATTGATTTGAGCATAATTGAATACTGGAAGGCAAGAAATTATTGCAGTTGGGGAAGGGTACAGCCTATATATAAGCTGCATTTTCAGAGCAAGAGAAGGGGAAAGAAAAAGGTTACAGGCCTGGATGGAAAGAAGTGATGGGACTGTTGGAGGGCAAAGACCAGGGAGGAGAGGAAATTGAGAGAGAGCAGGAGGTGAAGGACAGCAACTGGCCACCTGGACAAGGCAGGGCAGGCCTGTCAAGAGCAGAGAAGCCTGAAGAGAAGAATTGAATGGTGGAAGGAAAAAATGAAAAGACCTGAAAGTTAGGACAGATCTGTAGAGAAGGAGAATGAAGCGAAAGGAAAAAGCCTTGTCCTTTGAAGTGTGGAGATTTGGAGATCATTATTTTGGTGGTTGGTTGTTTGCAGACCAGTCGACAAATGGCTGAACTGCTCTTTAGAGGTCTGAGGGTTCATGGTTGAGACTGAATTTACCTCTCCGCATCCAGCCCGGCCAAGGTAGTCACTTGTTACAAAATTTATGAGGACAAGTCAGGTTTGTGATGTTACATTGCATTAATGATATCACAATGTCAATATGAAGTCACAAAGGGAATGTAATGTCAAAATGATGGTGTGGTCACAATGGGTTTCTGAAATCAACCTATATGCCACATTTTTGATAGAATGAAATCACAGAATAGGCAATCGCATTGTCTCTAGGACCTCACAATGAAAATGTGATGTCATAATGCCATGATGTCATTGTCATTTTGGGATGTAACAATGGGCTGATGGTATTATAACAACAATGTGATCTCACTCTGGAGATGATGTCACAACACGTTTGTAATGGTACACTGGCATGTCTGATGTCAGTTATCTTTGTTCATAATGACAACATGGTTACCCAAAGGGATCATGATATCACAACACCATGTGTTTTTTCAAAGGTGCTAAGCGGTCACAACAGTTTTGGGATGTCACACAGTGATCATGATATCACTGTAGCAATATGATGTCACAATGGGTTTGTGATGTCAAGTGGTGATAAGGTCACTCTTGAATAGTGATGTTGCAATGAATGTGTAATATCACCATTACATGTCCAATTTCATTCTACTAGATCACAATGAAGATACGAGTTCACGTAAGGAGCTAGAAGTCAGAAAGGCCATGAATTTTGTAAAATATTATGAGGACATAATAGGCTGGTGAAAATGCAATGAGACAGAGATATCCCACTGGCAATGTGATGCTACATTACATGAGATAGTATTCTTTTGAAGTTACAAATGGTGATGCCATACAGGTGATGAGATCACATAGGTTTTTGATTTCACAATGGGATGGTGATGTCACAATCTCCTGCCAGATCTCTAATTGACAATGAATATATAAGTTCACAAGTGTTAATGATGTATCCAAAGGCATATGTTGGCACAAATGTAATGAGTCTTAACATATTTGTGTTGTCCTCATGTGACTCAGTGGTCAAGAAATCTGGCAGTGTGATATCACAGTGGTCATGATATCACAATGGATTTTTGATATCACATGTCATGCCTGAAGTATTATGAGTTAAACAATTTATGAACTCAGGGAGGCCAAAGAGATCACACTGGCAGCATGTCAAAAAATGTATGAGGATAAGACTGTTTTGTGATGTCACAATGGGTTAGTGATATCATAATGGCAATGTGGTGTCATCAAGGTATTGTGATATTATAATGCTTATGTGGTAACAATGTATTTCTGATATCAACCCACCAGCAATATTTGCAATAGAATGAGATCACAGAATAGCATTCCAATGTATCTGTGACATCACAAGTACATGTGATTTGATATCATTGTTGTTTTATGATGTCATAATGGGCTGATGTTATCATAATGACAATGTGATATTACACTGGTGATGATGTTACAAAGGTTTTGCGATGTTAAAATGGCATGCCTGATCTCAGTTGTCATTAGCTCAACATGAGGATATGAGTACACAAAAGGCCTGTCATGTCACAAAAGCCATGCTTTCTTTCAAAGCTTCTGAGGTGATAATAGTTTGGGGATTTCACAATGTGATCATGTTGGTACAATGGCAATGTAATAACACAATGAATTTGTGATGTCTCCGAGGTGATGAGGTCACAAAGAGTTAATGATGTCTCATCAAGTTTGTAATATAACAATGAAATATACAATTTCAATTTCTTCTAATTCACTATGAGGATAGTATAATAACCAGTGGGGCCAGAATTATCTGTGGGAGCTGATATTCATTGTAAATTCTTGGCTTGGCCCCCTGGAGAGTGTGGGGAATGCCGCCAAAGGTGGAGGTGTCAAGCCTCACACAGTGAGCTGTCAAGAAGTGATTGAGCATTGGGCAGTTTTGGAAATGATGGTTGAAAACTGCTAGGCAAGAAATCCGTTGGAGGGAGGAGGGGTACAACCTATATTTAAGTTGCATTTTCAGAGCATTGTAAGGGGAGATAAAAATGGGAGTTACCTGGAAGGAAGAAAGTGGTGAGACAGCAGGAAAGGAAAAACCTGAGAGGAGAGGAAGCTGAGGGAGAGCAGAAGGTTGGCAAGTGGTCACTGGGACAGAGTAAGGCAGGCCTGTGGGGAATGGAGAGACCTGAAGAGAAGAAAGAAATGGTGGAAGTGAAAAAGGAAAAGACCAGGAAGGAATGACAGGTCTGTAGAGAAGGAGGGAAGAATGGAAAAGAAAAAAACCTTGCCCATTGAGGTTTGGAGCTTTGGAGATCATAATTTTGTGGTTGGTGGTTTCCAGGCCAATTAAGAAAGGGTGGGGCTGCCCATTGGAGGTCTGAGGTTAGGTGGTCATGGGTGCTCTTGAACCTGGGTATCCAGTCCAGGATAAGGTAATCACAGTCCCCTTTCTAGTGAAAAAATTGTTTATTATATTAAATGTGACTGGATGGTTTGTCTCCTCGCCTTAGAGGTCATATGTACATGAGTTCACAGAAAGAGCTTGAAGTCTCAAAGTCCATGAATTTTCTAAGATCTGATGAGGCCATAACAGGTTTGTAAAAACATAATGGGAGAGTGATATCACAACAGCAATCCACAATATCATGTCAAAATTATGATTTGATACAACAATTAGTTGTTGATGCCATTCTCGTGATGAGGTCACAATAAGTTTGTGATGTCACAATGGGTTCACAGTGTCAGAGTGGCATGGGAGATCTCAACTGTCATTAATTGGCAATGAATATATGAGTTCAAAAAGGGACTGTAATGTCTCCAAAGGCATGTTTTGTTAGAAATGTGAGGTCACAATGTGACAAAATAGTCAGGACAACTGGCAGTTTGATGTCACTGGGGATTTCTGATATCACCTGTCATACCAGAAATATCAGATTGAAAACAGATTATGAGCTCACAAAGGGCCTAATATATGGCAATGGCAGTGTGTCACAAAACTTATAAGAACAGGACTGTTTTGTGATGGCACAGCAGGTTAATTATATCACATTGGCAATGGGATGTTACAAAGGATTGTGATATCACAATGGTTATATGGTCAAAATGGGTTTCTGATATAGAATGAATTCACAGAATAGGCTTTCACACTGTTAAGTCTATGATGTAACAATGTCACTGTGATTTATATTGCTATGATGCCATTGTCGTTTGGTTATGTCACAATGAGCTGATGGTGTCATAATGGCAATTTGATGTCATTGCTGATTTATGATGTTACAATGGTTATGAGGTCACATTATGTCTCTGATATTAACACGCATGTCAAATTTGAAATAGAATGGAAAAGCTGGGCGCCGGTCCCTCATGCCTGTAATCCTTGCTACTCCAGACACTGAGATCTGAGGATCGCAGTTCAAAGCCAGCTCAGGCTGGAAAGTCTATGCGAATCTTATTACCAATAAAAACCATTTGAAAACCAGAAGTGGCTCTGACTCAAGTGATAGAGCGCTCGCCTAAAGCTGAAGAGCAGGGACAGTACCCAAGCCCAGAGTTCAAGCCCCACGACCAACAAAAAAAAATATTAAAAAGAGGCATTCACGATCTTTATAACATCACAATGACAATGTGATCTCATAATGCTATCTTGTCATTGTAGTTTTGTCATGTCAAAAGTAGTTGATGCTGTCATAATGACAATGTTATGTCACTCTGGTGATGTCACAAAGGGTTCATGATGTTAAATTGGCATGTCTGATATCAATTGTCAATTCATAATGAGGGTATAGTTCCACAAAGGAACTGTGTTTTCATGAAGGACATGTGGCTTTTCAAAGGTGATAAGAGGTCCTAATAGGTTTGGGATGTCACAATGTGATAGTGATGTCAAATGGCAATGAAAGCTCACAATGGTTTTGTGATGACACATTGGTGGTGATATCAAATAGTTTTGTGAAGTCACATCTCATAATCACATGTCCAATTTCACATGTCCAATGAGGATATGAGTTCACAGAAGAAGACAAGTATAAATGGCCATGAATTTTCTAAAATGCTATGAAGACATACTAGGTTTTTGAAAACACAATGGGACAGTGATATCATGATGGCAATGTGATGTTGCAATAGGATGACTTAATATTTTGATATCATAATTTATGATGCCACACTGATGAGTTCACAAGAAGTGTGTGATGTCACAATGGGTTGGTGATATCAAAATGACACATGTGATTTCAATTTTCATTAACTCACAATGAGTACATGAGTTCACAAAGGGACTCTGATGTCTCCAAAGGCATGTATTTTCACAAAAGTGATGAAGTCCTAACAGGTGTGTGTTGTCAGAATGTGACAAAATGCTCATAACATCTATCAGTGTGATGTCACCATAATCTGGATGTCACACTGGATTCAAGTATCACATTTCATACATGGATTGGATTTGAGAGGATTGGAATTTCACAGTGGCTTAGTGTTATCACTATGGAAATGTCGGGTCACAAAGGGATTGTGCTATCACAATGGCTATTAGATCACAATGTGTTTGTACTATAATAGGTTTGTGCTGTCACAATTGGTTGGAAATGTCACAATGGCATGCCAGATCTCAAATGTCATTAATTCACAATGAAGATATGAGTTCACAAAGGGACTGTGTTGTCTCTAAAATCATGTGTTTCACAAATATGATGAAGTCCTAACAGATTTGTGAGTACATAATGTGCCACCATGGTCTTGATATATATCAATGTGATGTTACAATGTTCATGATGTCACAATGTTCATGATGTCAGGGTCAATTTCTGATATCATGTCATACCTGAATTATTATGAGTTTCAAAAAATTATAAGCTTACTAAAAGCCTAAAAGATCCTAATCACACAAGTTATGACTTAGTTATGACCTCCTCATCAGTATGGCATCACCAATTGTGACATCAGAACATTATTACAACATGATGTTTGGACATCACATTGTCATTGTGAAATCACTGTCCCGTTGGGTTGTCACAAAGTATAACCTCACACTATGAAGCTTCTTCTATCAAATGGTATCCTCATATTGAAATATGAGTAATTGAAATTGGATATATCATTCGGATATTACAAACTGTGACATCACAAAGCCATTGTGAACTCATCACCACTGTGACATCAAAAACCCAAAGGGACATCTCATTCTATTGTGACATTATGGACCACATTGTGCCATTCCAAAACTATTATGACTTATAACCACCTTTGAAAACACACATGGCTTCTGTGACATCACAGAACCTTTTTTGTATCCATAACCTCATGGGGAACTAATGACAACTGACGTCAGACATAACAAGGAAACATAACAAATCCTTTCTGACATCATAATTGTGATATCATGTTGCCATTATGACACCATCAGCTCATTTTGACATGTAAAACTACAATGACATCATAGCATTGCAACATCACATTGTTATTGTGATGTCATAGACACGTTGTGTTTGCCTATTATGTTATTGATTCTATTTCTAATGTGGCATGTCAGTTGATATCAGAAACCCATTGTGTGTTCATGACCATTTTGATATCATGATGGCTTAGTTCCATCACATTGCCATTGTGATGTCACGTTGCCAAAATGATGTCACAAAGGGATTTTGATGTGACAATGGTTGTGAAATCAAAATGAGTTTCTGATATCAACTCACATGCCACATTTCAAATACAATGTAATCACAGATTAAGCATTCATAATGTGACTATGATATCACAATGATATAATGGCAAATGTTATAATGTCATTGCCATTTTGTGATGTCACCATAAGCTAAAGATGTCATAACAACAATGTGATATTACACCAGTTATGATGTCACACAGGGTTTATAATGTTACAATAGCTATGAGGTCACAAGGTGTTTCTGATATCAACTGACTTGCCACATTTTAAATAGAATGAAATCACAGGATATACATTAACAATGTGTCTAAGACAGCAAAATGGCAATGCGATGTCATAATGCTATGTGGTCACTGTAGCTTGTTGATGTCACAATGTGCTGATGGTGTCATAATGATTGATATCACACTGGTGATGATGGCACAAATGGTTTATGATGTCACAATGGTATGTCAGATCTTAATTGCTATTAGTTTACAGTGAGGACATGAGAATAAAGTTACCATGACATATACAAATGAACTGTGATGACACAAACGCCATGTTTTTTTTGTGAAAAGTGCTAAAGTTCCTAACAAGTTTTGGTTGTCAAAATGTTAATGATATAAAAATGGGTTAATGATGTCAAAACTAGTTTGTAAGATTACATATTATTTCAAATTTCAATTGCTACAATTTCACAATGATACAAGTTCACAGAAGGAGCTTGATGTCCCAAAGGCCATGCATTTTCTAAGATGTGATTAGGTCCTAATAGGTTTGTGAAAGCATGATGGTACAGTAATATCACAATTGCAATATGATGTCAAATTCTAATTAATTGGTGATGCCATAATAGTGATGAGTTCAAAATTGTTTTGTGATGTCGCAGTAGATTGATGATGTGACAATGGCATTCCAGACCTCAATTGTCATTAACTCACAATGAGTATATAAATTTAGAACGGGCTTGTGAGGATTCCAAAGCATTTGTTGGCACAAATATGATGACGTCAGAACAGATTTGTGGTGACAATATGACACAATGGTCATTACATCTATCAGTGTGATGTAACTATGGTTATGATGTCAAAGTATATTTCTAATATTTCATGTCATTCTTGAAATAATATGAGGTCGAAAATAGATTGAGCTATCAATGGGCCTAACATAACACAGTGGCAACATGTCACAAAACTTTTGAGGACAGGATATGCTTGAGTTGTCACAGTTGTTTAGAGATATCACAACTTCAATGTCACATCACAAAGGGATTGTGATGTCACAATGGCTATGAAGTCAAAATGTGTTTTTGATATGAACCCACATGCCACATTTGAAATGTAATGAAATCACATAATAGGCATTCATAATGTATATATGATGTCACAATGACAATGTGATGTCATAGTGGTATGATGTCATTACAGATTTGTGATGTCACAATGAACTGATATTGTCACAATGACAATGTGATGTCACACCGATGATCATATTGTAAATACTTTGTGATATTTCTTTGGCATATCTGATGTCAATTGGCATTTCACAATGAGGATATGGATACACAAAAGGACTGTAATGTCACAAAGGCCATGTGTTCTTTTTCAAAGCTGCTAAAGATGATAATGGGTTTGGGAGGTCTCAAGGTGATTGTAATGTCACAACAGCGATGTGATATCACAATGGCTTTGTGATGTCACCTTGGTGATAAGGTCACAATGGACAGGACCAGTTTGTGATGTCACAACAGGTTACTATCACAGTGGCACTGTTATGTCACAAAGGGATTTTCATGTCACAATGGCTTTGAGGTCACAATGGATTTCTGATATCCACCAATATTGCTCACTTGAAATAGAATGAAATCACAGAATAGGCATTCACAATATGTCTATAATGTCACTTGACATATGATGTCATAATACTATGATATGTAAGTTTAGTGATGTTAAAATGGCATGTCTTATCTTAGTCATTAGATTACCATGAGGATCCCAAAGGTTGCTATGTGCTGAGTCCTTCAAAAAGCTCATTGTGCTAAGTCCATTACACAGGGTTCTTTGTGCTATTTTTTAAAATTGTTCTGAGTCCTTGCGAGTAGGTATCCCCAACAATCTCTCTCTCTCTCTCTCTCTCTCTCTCTCTCTCTCTCTCTCTCTCTCTCTCTCTCACACACACACACACACACACACACACACACACACACACACACACATAGAGGGACACCGTGCACCTGCTTGGTGTGTGGGGTGGATGGAGAAGAGTCCCCCAGCGGTTGGGCTGAGGGGAGATTCGATCCCCCCCCGGGCAGCTGCTGGGGTTGGGGGGAAGCCCTGACCTGAGGTGAGGCTGCTTCTGCCATGGTCTGGTAGCCTTAGGGCAGAGTCAGGACAGCACAAAGCCAGGGATGGGGCATGGCTGAGGGAGGGAGGAGGCATGACCCAGGGGAGGACAGGGTGTGGCTGAGGGGGCACATATCTGCTGCAGCCAGGGGCACACAGGGGCTGGAGCACTTGTGCAGCGGGGGTGGGGCAGCCCCAGAGAGAAGTGGGGGCAGAGAGAGAGCCGAGAGAAGAGCAGGCTCATGCACCAGGGATGGCGGCCTCAAAGACTCTGCTGCTGTAAGAGCATTGGTCTGGGCCAGGAGCACAGGGCACAGAAAACCAGCACATCAGGCACATCCCTCTCACAATCGCTGCATGCTGCACACAGAACCACAGCCTACAGATTCTCCCAGCAGCACAAGTGAGTGGCCGCCCGCAGGTCAACACCTTGCGACCTCCCCCTATCACTACCACTCCCTCCCCTGCAAATCCTGCCTTCCCTCTTGTGTCCCAACCATGCCTCCCCAGCACAGGCAGGACAGCCCTGACTCTGCCACAAATGCGACCCAGAATTGGGGGGTTGAGGAGTGGGTGTTGACTCTGGGAACTCACCCCCACCCTAGTGGCCAGTATCCCTGGAAATGGGGAGATGTAGGAATGGGTGAGAAGGGGTCACCACTGAGCCCCTGGCTGGAGCAGTGGGAGCCACACAGTCCCACATCTGTACCCTTCCTCTCCCTGGTGGGAACCTGGTGGCTTTAGTTAGAGGTGGGGAATATCACCAATGCACCTGCCTTATTGGGTCTTTTCCTTTTTTTCTGGGAGTGGGGGATGTTGGATGCAGAAGATAGGCCTCTCTTGCTGTGTGAGCACTTGTCTTCTGTGCTCGGTCACCCTTTCATCTGAGGAGGGTCCCAGAAAAGCCCACTAGGGAGATGAGTGCACTGGGGGTCAGATAGTAGGTGAATGCATGGAAGGAACACACACCCTCAGACACACATAGACCCTGCCTATCCCCACACCCCAACTGTCAAAAGTACTCACAGGGTGATCACATTTCCCAGCTCTGCCAGCATCTGCTGGTGCTCCCTATCCATCTCGTCTCCTTGTCCTCCCGAAGAATCTGCCCAGTTGCCCAGAGGCATCTAGACTGGAAGTAGGAGACTGTCCATGTATGTAGCCTTTAGGACCCCATCCATTTCCTCAACACCGCCCCCACCCTGGGTCAGACACCCCCGTTGGGACCCCATGATTCACTGCTTGTTTCAGTCCTGCTCTGGGGAGCCACCTGTCTGGGGATTCCTTCACCCAGCGTCCTGGCCTAGGGCTTTGGTGAATGGGGAGTTAAGGCTGGTTGTTCGCAAGGGGAAGGGTCTGGCCCTGGAGAAGGGGAGAGCCGGGGTCCTGCTGTGTCATTAGAGTGGTGCTCCCCTTGTGTGGAAGCCCTTGGTTCTGACAAGGGAACGGAGAATGGGAACCCACGTGATCCAATGAGGAGCCAACAAACTTAGGAGAGGTACTACTCTGAGTCTGCATGTGTGTGTGTGTGTGTGTGTGTGTGTGTGAGAGAGAGAGAGAGAGAGAGAGAGAGAGAGAGAGAGAGAGAGAGCAGTGAGAGAGAGACAGAGAGAGAGAGAGACAGAGAGAGAATCTTTCTCCTTGTACAGCCTGACTGTCCTCAGGTGAGTGATCAGTTGGCAAATTGCAGGTGCTGCATGGTAGAGTCATCTGTCACCATTTTGGAGTTGTGTGTGTGTGTGTGTGTGTGTGTGTGTGTGTGTGTGTGTGTGTGTGTGTGTTTGTGTGTGTGTGTTGGGAAAGCAGGGAGATGAGAACAATGAAAATATATTTAAGTCACCATGTCTAAAAACAGCAAAAGAATTTTATTTCTCTCTCTCTCTCTCTGTGTATTTGTTGTTGTTTTGCTTCATCAATACCAAGTACAAGCCCAGCCACAATTTTTGTTTTCTCCTTCACAGTTTCATGGCTCCTTTATGGAAGATTTCAGTAGACATTACTTTCATCCCCTTTCCACTTCTCTCTTCCCCATTTCATGTAGCCCACAGTAACTGCTGGGCCTGAGTGGGCCTCCCCCAGAAGAACTGTGTGAACCCTGGACTGGAGTGGACTCCTGTCCTTCTATCCCCAGCCAGAATTTTGGTGAGGTGAATGAGATCACAGCCACATTCTTCCAGCCAGACACTTTGCTCTTGTGTGTTTAGTGGGAGGTAATTCAAGGGTTTGGAATGTATTGACCCAACATAATTAGGGAACGAGATGAGAGAAATGATAAGGCATGGGCTGTGAAGCTATGAGGTTTTGGGGGACTGGCATATGGTGTTACATGGCAGATGGGTCACCAAGACAGTGGATGAGAGGGGAACCATATCTAGGGCATTAACGGTCTCTGTGGGAATCCTGGCACAGGGCTGCGAGCCCCCACTGGTGGAGAGGATACGCTCCTGGGGCAGTGCCCAGGGTCAATCCTCCCTGGAGTCCTGCAGAATCCAATCTGTGTCCCGCCTGGGCTGTTTCCAGCTGGGCAGTGGTAGGCAAGTCCATTTCTACTGCTGGAGCCTGCTCGGTATCAGGAGGTGGCAGTTATCTAGGGCTCGCTGAATGCCAGTTTCCATAACCTGCTATAGGCTGTCTGGAATGAAAAGGGGACCACTGACTTTGGAAACCTTTAAGTTTGATTGGGACAAATTAAATACCACATTTTCCAGTTTTTTTTTTTTTTTTTTAATTTAAGCTGGCAATTTCCACTAATGCCTGGGATTATGGATCAAATTAGATGTATGATTTCAGCCATCAAACAATGATGTTCAAAGCAGCACAGGCAGAGTTCCCAAGCCAGATTGTCTCCTGCTTTGAACGTTGTGCCTTGACTGTCTTTCTCTGGCAGCTGTTGTATCTCTCTAGGGTGATGACCCCACTTGAGGACATTGTGGGAAGCAGAGATTGTGATCTCGCCATCCACAGCCTGCGAGCAATGAGCAGAGATGATTCCCAGCACCTGTACTGGACACTAGGAGATTCAGAGAACCCAGGCTGCCTCAAGAATCCTTCATCTGCAACATGAAATTTAGGGGCCAGATGATCTTGGCTGGCCCCAGAGGGAGGACAGGAGTCCCCTTGAGCCAGGCATTCAGCTCACAGCAAACTAATTCACACCTCCATGGGGAATTGAGTGCCACAGAGCTTGTCAGCTGCTGGACAGAGATCTTAGAGAAGATAGACATCCCAGAGGCCCTGGAATGTAGCGAGTACATAGTGGCTCACACCTTCAAAGCCAAAACAGTTAAGTGTTGTGGCACGAGGAGTGGGTAAGAGGGAGGAGGGACAACTGTGGGAGAGCTACATCAGGCTTTGTCCCCACCCTCCCACAGAGGATTCTTACCTGAATCAGATGGGAATTTTCTGGAGTATTGTCATAGACAGATGTTCATTTATTTAACCAACAAACCATTACAGTGTGCACCAGGCTCTGGGGGGTCATAGACAACGAAAAGTTCCAGGAATGGTTCCACAGCCCATGAAGAAACCTTGGATTGATCTGGATGCCAGTGCTTCTAGCTTGTCATCCTAGTTACTTAGGAGGCTGAGATCAGAGGATTGAGGCTTTTGGCCCGGGCAGGAAAGCCTGTAAGACTCTTGTCTTGAATTAACTACCAAAAACAAAATGCCAGAAGTGGATGTGTGGCTCAAGCCATAGACTGCTAGCCTTGAATACAAAGGCTTAGGGATAGCACCTAAGATCCGAGTACAAGGCACAGAACTGACACAAAATAAGTAAAGAGAGACAGGAGGAAAGGACAGAGGGAGAAAAAGAGGAAAGTAAGGAAGAAGGGAGAACATGAAAGCCTTGGTTTGGAGTCCCTGGATAAAGGGAGCCAAGTATTCACAATCAATGTGGGGACAGTTTCAGAGCCTAAAGCCAGTATGTAGGACCAAGCCACTGACCCCTCAAAAACTTCATGGCATCCAGGAGCTGTGTGTTCAACGACCACACAGAACCTAGGGCTCAGAGTGGGTAACCAGTTTTCAATTATGCCCAGCCTCATCGAGTTTATTTTCTGGTCAGATAAGAAGAAAGTTTCCAAGGGCTAGGGAGGTATTGGGGTGAGAGAGTTTAAAGTGGGGTCAAAATATAAGTAGGAATTTGAAGAGGGAGAATGATCTTAGGTCACGTGTGTCAGGCAATTAGAGCCATGACCTCACCTGACAACATAGACTACCAGCCTTTGATCCAGCCACACTGCTATTAAAAGTCCTGGCACCTTGGGTTCATCATTGACAACCCTGGTTCCGTTCACTGCAGGATGCCTGTGCAGTACATCCTTAGGGACTAGGACTTTCCAGGGCTCAATCTAACGATATCACTCCCGGTGTTCATTCCTTCACCAAAGACTGAGGTAAGCATGCCACTGCCACAGGACAGCCTGGGAATGAGGGCAGGAAATGGGTCTCTTGGCTGGCTCACTCTTTAGTATACATGGCAGATCTGGGATTCAGAGAGGGCAGGATGAAGGTGGGGCAGAGCTGGGTAGAGGCTGGTGGGAAAAACAGAGGCACTGGGCTCTGAGCAGAGTGGTTTCTTCAATAATACTCACAACATAGGAACATTTCTGGGATAGAGCAGCCCTTTTCACCTCCCCAAGAGGGACCTAGATTCCCCCAGTCTCCGTCCCTCGACCAGGAATCCCTTTGGTTCCCATATCATGTGGTGGATAACTAGACCTTACCTCACTGCCCAGTGTTCAGGCAGGACAGCAAGAGATCCTGAGTCTTTGAAAAGGTCAGGGGATCTTCAGTATGAGATTGTACTTGAATGTCCCTACTTGGTGCATGGTCAGTCCCATCTAAGACTGCCATGATGTAGGACATAGAATCTAGAGAATCAGGTCTGTTCTGGGAGTCCTGAGTATTATGTGTTAGCTTTGAGCTCCCGTGTGCCCACTTGCTTCCCTTTCTTGGGTGGGTCTATGCTAGAGAAACCTTGAAACTAGGGCGTGGATCTTGTCTTTTATGCTCCAAGATAGCACTCTACCATTTGAATCCCAGCTCCACTTCCATCTTTTTGGGGTGTTTAATTGGAGATAAAGAGTTCTCACGGGCTTTGCTGCTAAGTGACATCCAATGCAGACCTCAGATTTCAGTCTCCTGGGGGTAGAGGATGACAGGAATGGGAAAGTTTGTTTGGCTGGGTGCCAGTAGCTCATAGCTGTTATCCTAGGTACTCAGGAGGTTAGATTTGAGGATCACGGGTCAAAGTTAGCCTGGTCAGGAAAGACCCTGGGACTCTTACCTAAAAGGAATTGCCAGAAAACCAGAAGCTGTGCTGTGGCTCAAGCAATTGAGTGCTTGCCTTAAGCTGAAGAGATCAGGGACAGCACCCAGGCCCAGAGTTCAAGCCCCACAACATAAAAAAGAAAGAAAGAAAGTAAGACATCGTTGCCTGCAAATGATGGTGGAGGTGTGGGGGTGTGGAGAGGGTGCTATGTTTGAGAGACCAAGTGCTTGCCTCACTGTACAGATATTTGTAAGAACTCCCCATGTTTGCCCCAGTTTGAAGCCACATCTTCAAGAAGACGTGTCTTGTGACAGGCAGTGAGTGGGCGGAGGGGTGCAGGTGTGAGATAGTTTTGTCTTTATTTTCTACATTGAAGGATAGATTTGGATGCTGGGTATCAAAATCTGAAATGAAGAGTTGCAAGCAGTTTGTGGCCTGACGAAATGGGTTTCCTCTTTGTATATGAAAGTGGCTGAATCCGGAAGCCACCGGTGGCTCACAACTCTCATCCTGGCTACTCAGAAGGCTGAGATGTGAGGACCGTGATTACAAGTCAGCTTGAGCAAAATAGACTGGGAGACTTGATGATAGACCACTACAGAACAGGAAGTGTTGGTTTGGCTCAAGCGGGAGAGTGCTCACCTTCAGCTGAATTGCTGAGGGACAGCACCTTGGCCCAGAGTTCAAACCCCTTGACCAACAACAAAAAAAGAGGTGACTAAGTTTTCCACATAGCAGTGTGTATGATAGGAAATGCCTTGCTGGTCTATGAGACATTCCAGATATGTGTGAGGCTCAATGTTTTGTCTGCAGTGGGTATGATGTCAGTATTGCCACCTTCTAGGGGGTGGGATCTGATCCTAATTGAGGGAGCTCATGTTTCTGTTCTCAGGGACTGTTGAATCCTTGAGTTATCCTGTGTGTGTGTGTGTGTGTGTGTGTGTCTGTCTGTCTGTCTGTCTGACTGTCTGTGTCTGTGTCTGTGTCTGTGTCTGTGTGTGTTTGGAGGTAGAAGAACTGGGCCTTGAACTCAAGGCCTAGGTGCTGTCCCTGAGATATCTTGCTCAAAGCTAGAGCTCTGACACTTGAGCCACAGCACCACTTGTGTCTATTTGGTGGTTCAGTGTAGATAGGAGCCTCACAAACTTTCCTGAGTGGCTGGCTTTGAACAGTGATCCTCAGATCTCAGCCTCCTGAATAACTAGGATGACAGACAGGAGCCACCCGTGATGGCTCTGTGTTTGTGTGTGTGTGTATGTGTGTGTGTGTGTGTGTGTGTGTGTGTTTGTAGAAGTTGGTTGTTACAAAGAGTTGTTACAAGGAGTGCTGGACCCTTTGGTAACTTCTAACCGCTATCTTTTGGAGGTGCATGGACTTTGTGGCTGAGGTTTGGGGGCATGGAAGTGTGAAACGTTTGAAGGAGACTTAGCACCTTCAAATTATAAGAGCAAGGGATATTTGTGACGGGGAACTATCTACTCCCTTGGGCCTGGTTGGTGGCAGAGGGAGCACGGGAGGACCTGTGGGTGGGGCCCATAGGTATTGGCTCCCCAGGGGGTCAAAGAGCGTGGTCAGCACTTAGTAAGGCTGTGAGCCCTGTTAGTATGGATCGTATTGGCATGCGTCAGACTCTGGGTCATCTCATCATGAAGTCTGATGGGCAAGGCCAACCCTACTTTAAATCTTGACCTGTTATCTTCAGATCTCAGCCTCCTGAGTAGGTAGGGTTATAGGCATGAGCCTCTGGCACCGGGCCTCAGATTCTTTTTGGTATATTAGGGTTTGAACTCAAGAGCTTAGGATTTCCAATCAGGTCTTCTTCCATGGGAGCCAAGCCTTTCTGTCTTGGGCATTTCTGAGATAGAGACTCCATATATGCTCAGGCTTGGCTGGATCATGATCCTCCTGTGACAGGCAGGTGTCACCATGCCTGGTCCTCTGTAGTTGGGATGGTAGATATGTAGCGCCATGCTCAGTCATCGGTTTAGATGACTGTCCCAAACTCTTAGTGCACAGGAACCGATTTTTGACCACATTTGAAGCTCTGGGTTCGGCCTGGAACCATTGGTCCTCAGTCTCCTCACAGGACAGTTGTGAGGAAACAAGGGATCAATACGGGGAACTCTGGGGCAGGGCCAGCATAGAGGCAACGGTCATCAGATAAGTTTCTTGGCAATTCTGTTAGCATATAACAAGAAGATACCTGGAGAGGACTCAGAAGGGGCCTGTTATTTATCATGCCACAGGTATGGGATTATGAAACAAAACATGGCTCTTTTTCATCCTTACCCTATCCCCATGAGGAAGGGGATCCTTCACTGTTCAGCTTTGCAGCTGGGGAAAAGGAGGCACGGAAAAGCTGGGTGACCTACTCATGACCCCCAGGTGACAGGAAGCTTGGCCTGACTTCTCTGCCATGCTCCCTAGGACAATGGGTGCTATTCAGTCCATTTCTTGTGGTGGGAAGTCCATTTATCGTCAGTCGTGGGGCTTGAACTCTGGGACTGGGCACTGTCCACAAGCTGCTCAGATCAAGTGTAGGGCTCAATCATTTGAGCCATAACACCACTTCTGATTTTCTGGTGATTCTTTGGAGATAAGCATCTCACAGACATTCCTGCCTGGGCTGGCTAGGAACCATGATCCTCATATCTCAATGTGTAGTTACCATTGTAGGCTTGTGCCACCGGCAGCCTGCTTAAGTGTAATTCTCTCCCTCCCTCTCTCTCTCTCTCTCTGTCTCTCTGTCTCTGTCTCAGTCTCTGTCTCTCTCTCAGTAACTTGTTGAATTTGTCCTGGAGGAGTTGGCTCAGCATCCCCATGTGGCTGGGACCCAAGGTGACCCTCTCGTTCTGGAGGTAGGCTGTGTGTCAGGATCATTCTCGCTTGGACTGTGGAACTAGCTCCCTTACGTAAGTTCCTCTTTGCCCGGGGTAGACCGTGATGGTTACTCATTGTCAGTCTGTCTGGTGAGTCCTTCCCCACTACCCTCTGCTAAGACGGTTAAAGGAAATTGGATGAGGAGGCATCGCATTGTTCAACTGCACAGCACTATCCCGAGCCTCTGATCCTCACTGCCACCTATCTGGCCAGACCCTGATTATAAGAAACTGAATTCACTCTATGTCTACTTCACGTTGTTGCAGTGTGTCATTTCGGGGAGTAGAGTCAGTGTGCAGAGGAAAGACCCCAGGTCCGACACCTCCTGGGGGACAGTTGTTCTGTGACAGCGCAAAGTCATTGCTGTTGATAAGGAGGAAGCTGGCATCAGACTGAGCCAGAACAATGCTCAAAGGTAGGTAGGCTGTTGAAGTATCAAACCCTCACAGGTCTGCTTCCCAGTCACAAAAAGGAGGATGCAGTGCAGGTAGCCAAGCACTGGCCCTAGGGGCTATAAATGGATGGTGACGGTCAGGTGCCAGTGGCTCTCACCTGTCATCCTGGCTATTCGGGAGGTTGAGTTCTGATGGTCACGACTCAGAGTCAGCCCAGGCAGGTAGGTCTGTGAGATTCTTATCTCCCATAAACTACCTCCTCACTCCTCCACGAAAAAGCTAGTTTTGGTGCTATGGCTCAAGTTATAGAGCCTTAGCCTTGAGTAAAAGAAGCTCAGGGATGAAACCGAGTCCCTGAATCTGAGACCTGGGACTCAGAAAAAATAGAAGAAATGAAAAGTGGGCACTTGTTATCTTACTACCAAAAAGGACGGATACATTCTTCTCTCTGGTACTTGTAGCCAAAGTAACTGGCTTCCCTTGATGCTCCTCTAAACATCTCCTTCTCTCTATTATCTCTCCTGGCTTCAGTTGCAGGACAGAATTCGGATCATCCCACTTGGTGTGACCTTAAGTACCCTCCCCTACCCGCCTTTCTTGGGGTGGGCATCCTGGATGTACTCACCACTGGGTGAAAGGAAAACCAGAGAGATGGGGGTAGGTATCCCTGAAACTCATACTAACATGCAAACACACAGACACACACACACACACACACACACACACACACACACACACACACACACACACACACTCACCTAGGCCAATTCTGACTAGCCTTTTCCAAAGATACTTTATCTCCTTGGGTTAACTGACCTAGGAGAGGAACATGATCCCCTATAAATAACTATTTTAACTAGGGCTTGCTAGTTGACACAAGATAAACAGAAGCTCAAGGGAAAGGTTCTGGAGCCTGGCTCACACTTGACATCCTGGCTCCTCGGTAGGCAGATATCTGAGGATCAAAGATCGAAGCCAGCCAGAAGCTGGAAAGCTGATAAGACACTTCTATGCGTGGAACCACCAAAAATCCAGATGTGGAGCTGTGGCTCAAGTGGTAGAGTAGCAGCCTTGAGCATGAAAACTCAGAAAGACAGCTCCCAGATCCTCAGTTCTAGCCCACAAAAGAAATGGCCCCATTTGTTGCCCCCAGACTGCCTGGGTCTCAAGTGCCCTCTCACAGAATGTGATACTGCACTGGTTCCTGGGTAGTGTATCAGAGCCTTCAGAAATTGGGTGGTGAAAGCCAGGCCTTCGCCTTTGTGGGCTCTCAACCACACCAGATTGAGGCAGAGCATGACAAGGTCAGCAGCCTGGAGAAGACCACCTCTGCCAGGGTGATTAGAGCAGGCTTCATAGAGGCAGCACTTGAAAGGGGGTCTTGCTTAACAAGGAGGATAGGACAGGAAGCACAGAGAGAAAAGATGCCATAGATAAAGGACAACATAGCAGACCATGTTCTTTTCCAGCCAAGGCTGCTGGTTAGATACTCAGTAAAGATGTGCAAGACTGTCCTGAGTCAGGCCTAAGGGGTCACAGAAGAACAGCTATCCAATGTTGGGATTTTGTCTCAGCAGTAGTGGGCTCACCTAGCACACAGGAAAACCTGGGTTCGATTGCTAGGTCCCACATACACAGAAAAAGCCAGAAGTGGTACTGTGGCTCAGGTGGAAGAGTGCTCTCATCAAGCAAAAGAAGCTCAGGGGCAGCACCTTTACCCTGAGTTCAAGCCCCAGTTCTGTCAAGGTAAAACTTTACTCCAAGGGACTTGGGTGACAGGTGGATGGTGTGCCCTGTAGCACTTAAGAGATCCATCCATGCTTTGTGTCTCCTTCTTTGACAGAGGGGATCTGGTCAGTCTTTGTGCCCTGGGCACCCCTACAACCGGTTATCAGCAACCTTCCAATGTCTTCCATTGGGACATGGAGCAGCTGGCCCCATAAATTTTCAGGTACAAGTTGGATGTGCCGGGGGGATACAAGGGAGGCCTAAGAAGTCCAAGTGGGTCTGATGTACCCCAGAAAACCAGGTCATCCAGAGGAAGCAGATGGGAGCTTAGAAAGGGGTAGTGATATGAAGGGGGCACTTTAATGCCTATGGCCTTCCCCAGATTCTGAGCCTCCCTTTGCTGTCCCTGAGGGAGGTATAGGAGGGTCTAGGTGGTAGTGTCTAGAGGAAGACTAGTTGGAAATTGTAAAGAATGAGACACCATTGGCCATGTGCTGATGGCTCACGCCTGTCATCCTGGTTACTGGGAGGCTGAGATCCAGAGGGACATGTTTCCCAGCACAAGGAGGAAATTCCAATGAAATTCTCATCTCCAATCTCCAACCGGAAGTGGTGCCATGCCTCAAGTGCTAGAGCACTGGCCTTGAGCAAATTCATCATCAGGGACAGAACCCAAGCCCTGAGTTCAAGCCCCTCATCCAAAAAAAACAAGAGAGAAAGACACCCCTTGCTTGTCAGAGATGGTGAAGGAGTGTGGTTGCTGTGGTTGGGACACCAGGTTCTGGCCTCAGTGTACAGCCATTTCTAAGAGCTCCCCAAGTTTTCCCGAGTGTAAAGTTACCGCAGGCTGGACGTTGTCTTACCAAGAACTCCATAGGTTGTGGTCTATTTTAGGCAGGGAGTGAGCGGATGGGAGTAGGGTTGGAGGGTAGTGTCGATTATATTCTCTGCAACCAAGGAAGAATGGCTTTGGATACTGGTGTCAAAGTCTGAAAGTGAAGGGTTGCATGTGCTTTATGGCCTGACAATTTGGATTTCCCCTGATTGTAAGAAGGTGGCTTAAAACGGGCACTGCCAGTGCCTCACAACTGTCATCCTAGCTACTCAGGAGGCTGAGATCTGAGGATCACGGTTCAAAGCCATCTTGGGTAGGAAAGTCTGTGAGACTGCATCTCAAGGGAAACACCAGGAAACTGGAAGTGGTGCTGTGGCTCTATTGGTAGAGTGCACACCTTCAGCTGAAGAGCTGAGGGATAGCACGCAGGCCCAAAGTTCAAACCCCATGACTGACAACCAAAATGCTGTGGCTGAGTTTTCATCATAGCGGTGTGTACAGTAGGAAATGCCATGCTGTTTTATGAGCCATTCCAGATGTGTGAGAGGCTCTGAGTTTTGTCAAGATTTTGTCTGAGGATGGTAGTGCCATCTTCTTTGAGTTTGGGATGTTCAGTTGCTCAGGGACTACTGAGGCCTTGGGCTACTCGTGTGTGTGTGTGTGTGTGTGTGTGTGTGTGTGTGTGTGTGTGTGTGTGTGTGTGTGTGTGTATTTTTCCCTCATCATTCTCTGCCCACTGCCTGGGTGCTTGTCTGCCACTTCCTGACCTTGGATGGTGCCCTTCCTCAATAGCAACGTTGTCTTTAGTCCCCTATCATGGTCTACAATGAATCCCAAATTGCCAGAGACCTGCATATTCCAGGTTTTCCTTGGGACCCAAGTCTGGCTGTCCATATCTTTGTCATCATCCAGGGGATTCTGGGTCCTCAGGGCGGGTTGGCATATGTTCTCTCCTGCCTCTGGTAACCAGGGTGACTCATGCTGTGTCCTGTCTTTTTCACAGCTGGGCCCCTGGCTGCATTTCCCACTCCCAGTAGGCTGGTAGTGGTGTGGGGGAATATACACAACTCTATACTCATGGGAATAGGTTGTCATCCAGTTCACCACAGTTATATCTGTCATCGTATACTCAAGGAAATACATAATACATCAATGAATAAAACACAAAACAAAGAGAATGACTACACCAAGCACAAGATGCCGCCCACCCATGTTTGGAAATATAGATCCTCTATTTAATTATGAATTTATCACTATATTGGCCCCCACCAGGGCTCCATCCCAGGTCCCAGGAATGGCCTAGTTCTTTAGTGGCTCGTAGCCTGCTGTGCTCAACATGACCCATTCACCAATTGGGCCTGCTAGGCTTTGAGTTCAAATTCCTGCACTACCAAAAGACTCATTCTGATGTGAGAAGCCTATGGTGGCACAGGTTTTCCTGTCCTGTGAATGTCCTAGGTCTCATTGAGGATGGAGAATGCTATATAGGCAACTCTTGGCCATGGGAATAGGCTGTCATCCATGTCAGCACAGTTATATCTGTCACCTCATATGCAATAATATACACAATACATCCTTGAAAAAGACACAAAATAGAAAGAATAACTACACTGAATGCAAGATACATATCACACCTGCAGGTAAAGAGAAATCCTATGTTTAAAAAAGGTGGCCTTGCTATTTTGTCCATTGCTGGGGCTTCAAATCAGGCTCTGCATCAGGCCTGACATTCTACTCTTCAAAGATGGTGAGCTTCCCCTTCTCCCACAGTGCAACAGAGTTACCCAGACCTGTGCTAAAATCCCAGCACTGACAAAGGTTCATCCTTATGTCAGAAGCCAGTCGTTGTGCCTTTTATCCTCTCCTGTGAGAGAATACGTAGGCAACCCTGTAACCATGAGAACAGGTTGTCATCCATGTCAGCACAGTTATACCTGTGACCATGCTTATTAAAATACAAAATATCTCCATGAATTAGAGACAAAATAACGAAAATTATTGCACTGAACACAAGATGCTGTTTACACATGTATGTCAATTTAGATCCTATGTTTAAATTATGAATTTCTGACTATAGTGGACCACCCTGGGGATCAATGTCAGATTCTGGGGATGGCCAAACTCCTTATTTGCTCACAGATTTGTATGATCACCTTGACTGATTGGCCAATTGGTTTTGCTCTGCCCTAAGTTCAGATCCCAGCACTACCAACAAGTGGATCGTGGAGTAAGAAGGAGAGTGTGAAACTTTTTTCCTTTTCTCTGAGAATCCTGGGGGTCAGGCATGATGGAGAACATTTCTACAAATCTAGATGTTCTGTGATAGGTTGTCATCAATGTAATAAACACAATGGGTTTCATCATAGTAAAATCAATGATGAATAAATGAATGAAAAAAAAGATACAAGGAACAACGACACCAAATATGTATGGACTGAACATCTATAGGTAAGGATAAATCCTATCTTTACAATATATATAAATAGCATGTTTTCCAGGGCTGGGTCTTGAATTCAGGACTAGTGAACAGGCCTGACTTTTTTTTTTTTTTTTAAATTTTATTTTATTTGAGAACATACTGTACAGAGGGGTTACAATTACATGGGCAGGATAATGCATACATTTCTTACCAAGCATTGCAGCCTCCTCCTTTGTTTACCCTTCACCTCCCTTCCCAGCCTCCCCCCTCCCTCCCACCCAATCATAGCCCCCTCCCCCCCCCCCGACATTGTAAAGCTGGTTTTGACATGACTTTTTGTACTTCTCATTGTTGCAACAGGTCCACCTGAATCCTTAAACGACTTGTTTGTCCCCATCTCCTCCACATGTTATACTGACATCAAATATAGTGAAAGCGGGGGTTACACTGTGGGGGAGGGACATACAAAGCAACAAAGAAATAATATTATAAATGCGTTAGAAACACATGCATGAAAGAAACAAAAACATTAAAATACATATTTGAGGTTTCGTTTTCCTAACATCACATTATCTGACTTTTTCCGCTTGACTCATACCTATACTAGATATTGCAAATAAGGGAAACCATGGGACCTATGTTTCTTTGGGCCTGGCTTACTTCACTTAATATAATTTTTTCCAAGCCTTTCCATTTCCTAACAAATGGGGAAATGTCATTCTTTCTGATGGAGGCATAGAATTCCATTGTGTATATATACCACATCTTCTTGATCCATTCATCTACTGAGGGGCATCTGGGTTGGTTCCATGTCTTAGCTATGGTAAATAATGCTGCAATAAACATAGTTGTGCTGGTAGCTTTAGTGTGGCCTTGTTTGTGATCATTTGGGTAAATGCCCAAAAGTGGGATTGCTGGGTCATTGGGGAGCTCTATGTGGAGTCTTTTGAGGAACCTCCATACTGCTTTCCAAAGTGGTTGAACAAGTTTACATTCCCACCAACAATGAAGTAAGGTTCCTTTCTGTCCACATCCCCTCCAGCATCTGTTGTTGTTAGAGTTCTTGATTTTTGCTGTTCTAACTGGAGTGAGGTGATATCTCAATGTTGTTTTGATTTGCATTTCTTTTATGGCTAGGGATGTTGAACATTTCTTCATGTGTCTATTGGCCATCCTTCTTTCTTCTTCAGGGAAGCTTCTCTTTAAGTCTTTCGCACACTTACTTATTGGGCAGTTGTTTCTTTGAGGATTTGTTGTTGGGTGGTTTAATTTTTTGAGTTCCAAGTATATTTTAGATATGAGACCCTTGTCCGTTTTATGGCTAATAAAGATCTTCTCCCAGTCCGTGGGCTTTCTATTGATCTTGCTAGCTACGTCATTTGCCCTGCAGAAGCTCTGCAACCTTATACAATCCCATTTGTCCAGCCTTTCTTTGATTTGTTGTGTTTCCGGGTCTTTATTCAGAAAATTTCGGCCTGAGCCAAGGAGACCCAGGGTTTCTCCTATTCCATCCTGTAATGTTTTCAGAGTGTCTGCTTTGAGTTCAAGGTCTTTGATCCATTTGGAGTTGATTCTGGTGCAGGGTGATATATAAGGATCTAGCTTTAGTTTTCTACATGTAGTTAACCAGTTTTGCCAGCACCATTTACTGAAGAGGCTGTCTGTCTTCCATTCTATTGTTTTAGCTCCCTTATCGAAGATTAGATGGCTATAGGTCTGTAGGTTCATTTCTGGGTTTTCAATTCTATTCCATTGGTCCTGAGGTCTGTTCTTATGCCAATACCAAGCTGTTTTGATTACTATGGCTTTATAGTAGAGTTTGAAATTTGGTACTGATATTCCTCCAGCAGTGTTCTTTCCGTTGAGGAGCGTTTTTGCTATTCGGGGTCTTTTATTGTTCCATATGAATTTTTGGTTGCCTCTTCTATTTCCTTGAAGAATGAGGGTGGAATTTTGATAGGTATTGCGTTGAATTTGTAGATAGCCTTGGGAAGTATTGCCATTTTCACGATGTTAATCTTTCCAATCCAGGAGCATGGGAGGTTTTGCCATTTTTTAAATTCTGTGTTGATTTCCTTTTTCAAGCTTTTAAAGTTTTTATCATAGAGGTCCTTCACTTCTTAAGTTAAGTTAATTCTTGGTATTTTATTTTTTGTGGGGCTATTACAAATGGAGTTGCTTTCCTAATTTCAGCCACACTTTTCTCATTGTTGACATACAGAAAAGCCATTGATTTTTGGGGGTTAATTTTATAACCTGCTACTTTGCCAAAGTTTTGAATCAGCTTGAGTAATTTGGGAGTGGAGTCTATGGGATTTTTAAATACAAGATCATGTCATCTGCAAAGAGGGAGAGTTTTATTTCTTCTTTCCCTATTTGGATCCCCTTTATGTCTGCATCTTGTCTTATTGCTGTAGCTAGGCATTCTAATACTAGATTGAAGAGAAGTGGAGAGAGTGGGCATCCTTGTCTTGTTCCTGAGTTAAGAGGAAATGGCTTTAGTTTTTCACCATTGAGTATAATGCTGGCTGTAGGTTTGTCATATACAGCCTTTATTGTATTGAGGAATGTTCCATGGATTCCTAATTTTTTCAAAACCTTCATCATAAAGGGGTGCTGGATCTTGTCGAATGCTTTTTCTGCGTCTATTGAGATAACCATGTGGTTCTTATTCTTGCTCCTGTTGATGTGATGAATAATATTAATTGATTTGCGTATATTGAACCAGCTTTGCATCCCTGAAATGAATCCTGTTTGATCATGGTGTATGATTTTTTGGATGAATTGTTGAAGTCGGTTGGCCAAAATTTTCTTGAGAAGTTTGGCATCAATGTTCATCAAAGAAATGGGTCTATAGTTCTCTTTCTTTGATGAGTCCCTGCCTGGTTTTGGGATGAGGGTTATGATGGCTTCATAGAATGTGTTCGGTAGTGAGCTTTCTCTTTCAATTTCATTGAAGAGTTGGAGGAGAATTGGTGTGAGCTCTGCTTTGAAGGCCTTGTAAAATTCCGCTGTAAAATCATCTGGTCCTGGACTTTTCTTAGCTGGGAGGTCTCTTATTGCTGTTTCTATTTCAATGCTTGATATGGGCCTGTTAAGATAGTTTAACTCATCTTGGTTTAGTTTTGGCATGTCAATATTTGCTACGAAGAGGTCCATTTCTGTCAAGTTCTCAAACTTATTAGCATAAAGTTTTGAGAAGTATTCCCTTATAATGTTCTGAATCTTGCTTGTTTCCGTGGTGATGTTTCCATTCTCATCTCTGAGTTTATTAATTTGGGTGTGTTCTCTTCTTTTTCTGATAAGATTTGCTAAGGGTCTGTCAATTTTGTTAAGTTTTTCAAAGAACCAACTCTTTGTTTTGTTGATTCTTTCTATAGTTTTTTTGGATTCTAATTCATTTAATTCTGATTTAATTTTGATTATTTCTTTCCGTCTACTGGATTGGGGTTTATCTTGCTGCTCTTTTTCAAGGAGGTTTAGATGTGTCATTAAATTGTTAGTTTCAGATCTCTCCAATTTGTTGATGTAGGAACTCAGAGCTATAAACTTGCCTCTGAGTACTGCCTTTGCTGTGTCCCAGAGGAGATGGTAATTTGTGTATTCATTTTTGTTGAATAGCATGAACATTTGAATTTCCTTTCTAATCTCTTCCATAACCCACTCATGATTCAGCAGTGTGTTGTTCAGCCTCCATGTGATACCGGACTTTCTTTGGTGGCTTTTGGTGTTGAGTTCTAACTTTATTCCCTTGTGGTCAGAGAGAATGCAAGGTATAACTTCAATGTTTCTGAATTTAGACAAGTTTGCTTTGTGGCCTAAAATGTGGTCTATTTTAGAAAACGTTCCATGTGCTGCTGAGAAAAACGTGTATTCTGATGCTGCTGGGTGAAATGTTCGGTAAATGTCTGTTAAGTCTAGTTGATCTATGCAGCTGTTTAGATCTGCGGTTTCTCTGTTGAGTTTTTGCCGAGTTGATCTATCTAGTGGGGAGAGTGGTGTGTTAAAATCCCCAACGGTTAATGTCTTTGGATCTATATGGGATTTGAGGGAAAGTAGTGTTTCTTTGATAAATTTGGGTGCTCCTTTGTTTGGCGAATAGATATTTAGAATTGTAATATCCTCCTGAAGGAGAGATCCTTTAATTAGTATGTAGCGACCTTCTTTATCTCTTTTCACGAATTTTAATTTGAAGTCTATTTTATCTGATATTAGGATTGCAACTCCCGCCTGTTTATGCGGTCCGTTTGCTTGGTAGATTTTGTTCCAGCCTTTAACATTGAAAATGTGTTTGTTTTTACGGGCAAGATGTGACTCCTGCAGGCAGCAGATAGAAGGGTCTTGTTTTTTAATCCAACTAGACAGTCTATGTCGCTTAATTGGAGAGTTCTGTCCGTTAACATTAAGAGATAGGACTGAGAGGTATTTGGGAGTTCCTGCCATGTTATCTACCTTCTTGGGGGCTCCGAAAACTGGGTTCTTCCTATGGTTCTTGGATTCTCAGTTTGGGTGCAGTTTCTTGGCCTTTATTGCGGTCTTGTTGGTTTTCTATGTGTAGGACATCTTTAAGAATCTTTTGTAGGGCTGGTTTGGTGGAGATGTATTGTTTCAATTTTTCTTTGCTATGGAAGGTTTTTATTTGGCCTTCAGTTATGAAGGAGAGTTTAGCTGGGTACAGTATTCTTGGTTGATAGTTGTTTGTTTTTAGGGCATGGCATACATCATTCCAGGCTCTTCTTGCTTTGATTGTCTCTGCTGAGAAATCTGAGGTGATTCTAATTGGTTTCCCTTTATAAGTGATTACCCTTTTCTCTCTGACAGCTTTAAGGATCTTTTCCTTGTTCTGAGTTGATCCTGTGTGGATTATAATGTGACGGTGGGATGTCCTATTCTGGTCTGGTCTATTTGGGGTTCTAAAGGCTTCTTGTATCTGGACAGGCCTATCTTTTTGCATGTTTGGGAAGTTCTCTGCTAGGATCCTGTTAAACAGATTTCCTAGACCATTAACTTCTGTTTCTAGGTGCTCCTCTACACCCATTATCCTTAGATTAGGCCTTCTGATGGTGTCTTCCAGGTGTTGGATAGATCTATCATATTTCTTGGACTTGTCTTGGATGGTTGTATGTTCTTTCTCTATAATATCTAGGCTGTCTTCAATCACTGAGATTCGATCTTCTGCATGTTCTAACCTGCTGTCAAGACTCTCTACTTTGTTTTTTATCTCTTTTCCTTCTAGTTGGTCAGCTTTGATGGCTTCAAGTTCTTTGTTGAAGCTCTGTTTTAGGTCTTGTATGAATTTCTTTACTTCCTTAATTTGGTGTTCAGTGTTTGTCCTCAAATCACTTAGTTGATTGGTTATGGTTTCTTTGGGCTCCCATTCCTTCTGTTGGGTTCCATTCAGCATTCCCTTTGTGGTCTCCCTGACTTCCTTCATCTCTTTGTTAATGGATTCCATGAATGCCTTTAGTGATCTTTGTGTGTTCTCTACCTGGTCTCTCAATTCCTGTATTACTCTTTGATTAGCTTCCTCCCGTTCGCGGGATTCCTGCAGATCTCTTTGAGTGTTCTCAGCCTGCTCACGCCATTCCTCCCTTTCTCTTTGAGTATTCTCAAGTTGTTCACGCAAATCCTGTATCAGTTTTTGAGTAGCTTCCTCACGCTTATGATATTCCTGTATAAACTTCTGGGATGCCTCCTCTCTCTCCCTATCACGCTCATACAGAGTCCATTGTACGTTGTCAAACTTTTCATTTATCATGTTTGCCAGCAGTGTTTGTAGAGCTGTTTGGGAACTCTCCTCTGGATTATTCATTATCTGTTCTAACCCCTGATTATCAGGATTGGGAATTGAGATACTCGGATTTGTCATTTTTCTTGTGTTTTTCCGGCTTACTCTGCCCATTTGAGATGAAGATAGCACCAGTTTTGTGCTAGAACACTATCTTAAGGCAACCATCAACCAAAGTTTGCATTTGTACAGTCAATAGTCTACAGATACAATCTAGTTCAACAGATACATCTATTCGACATCAAACAACTATATGTTAAAGGACTTTGAACCGCAGAGAAGAATTTGGAAAACCAGAAATTATTAGGGTTAGGGAGAGATGTGGGTAAAAAATAGGAATAGATTGGTGTGGGAAGGCACAGGGAGAGTTAACTATGTCCTAATCACAATGCAGGAAATAGGTTGGGTAGGATGTAAGTAGAGAGAGAGAAAAAAAGAAGAAAGGGAAAGGGGAATGAACAGAGAGCAGAAAAAAAATAGAGACGTAAAAATTAATGTTATTTTAGAGATTAAAAGACCATCTATTTATAGAGGAATATGAATATGTTGAGAGAAAGGGAGGGACATAGAGGAGATGAGAAAAACTTTAAAAAATGCTTAAAATATTATATAGGTATAAAGAGGTAGTACTGCTATTAATGAATTTAAGTCTCAGAGGTTTTGAATTGAGTAATAAGTTTGTGGATTAAGTGTGTACACAATGGGGGATAGGGTCTACTGATTAACTACGGGTTTATCTGAGGATGTGCAGGACAAGAGTTAAGTCACATAAAGATGAACAAAGAGGAAAAGTTGGAAAGGATAGGAAAGTGAGACGAAAAGATCAGAAGTTCAGTAGAGCTAGAAGAAAAAACAAAAAGATAATTAAGAATGAATGAAAAAGAGAAAGAAGACAAGAAAAGAAAAGAAAACACACATTCACGTATTCCTAAAATAAAAATTATAAGAGGAGAAAAAAAAAAAGTTAATGGAAAACAATTATTTTTTCAGAAGAGGCAAAAATTAAAGATTAATAAAAGTTTTAGAAAAGCAAAAAAAATTTTCTTATATATATATAAGGTAACAAAAAACGAAAAAAAAAACAAAACAAGAAAAAGAAAAAAAGAAAAGAAGAAGAAGAAAAAAAAAGTTCTTTGATTTTTTTTGGGGGGGGGGGAGGGGTGGGAAGAGTCCTGTATCTCCCTTTTGTCTGTAACCAGAGTCTGGTTGGAGTCTCTGGTCAGCTTGAGGTCCTGTGGCTTGATTGGTTTCTTAAGTCAGTTTGTTTGAACGGGCAGAAAAATGCTCTGCTTTACCCAAGATTTTGAGATCCCCCTCCCAGGTTAGATTACTGGGAGGGTGATCTGCTTTGAGAATCACAAAAGAGGGGGATGCAGTGATGAGGCTAGGTTCTGGGTAGAGTTGAGGTCTTTCAACGAACAGTAGCTTTTCCCTGGGGCTATTTTGTGAAAAAAAACTCACAGCACCCAGCCTGGAGCCATTCTCAGGGTTTCTGTTTTTCAATTGATTGTGGTGGCTGCTAGAGGGAGGGGCAGCCTCTGGCTCTGGCCACCCAGCGAGGAGAGCCACTCCAATGGCTGGTGCCTGAGCTGGGCGACCCTCCCTGGATGGAACTGAGTCTGTGAGGTCACCTCGCCGCCAAGTTCCCGTGAACTGCCAAATGACTAGCTCTATTCCAAGGCCTGAGCTGGAGCTAGCCGCTCCTCCGAGCTTTGTCGGTATCCAAGATGGAGATCACCGGTGCTGGGGGGGGAGGGGTGGCCTTCCCTCCTCTGCTCCCAGAGAAGGAGTGAGGAAGTGGGGCTTCTACTCACGGGGAGTCTTGGATCCCGGGTCGTCTCTGGTCTGCAAAGTGCAGGATGAAGTTGTCAGCTCCTTGTCGGTTCTTGCTGGTGTTGAGTAGAATCCGCTCGTCCGCTGCGTCTGGCTCCTTTGTCCCGGACTGCGTCTCAGGTATCAGGCCTGACTTTTTTATCTTCATGTAAGGCGATCTTCCCCTTCATCCACATTGCTGCAGATTTACCCAGATTCTGAGTTCAAATCCAAAGCCTGTAAGAATAAACTGTGTGAATTGCAAGCCAAGGAGCTAATTTTTTTTTTCTCAGCATGGGGCTTGGACTCCGGTCTTGGCAAGTCCACCTCAGCTTTGATCATCCTATGTTAGGGTGAAGCCATTGGACACGCAGGTGCTCCTGTGATCCTAGAACCCCAGGTCTTTCAGGGAAAACAATGCACAGAAAAAATGTGGCCTTTTATGTTTTCTTCTTTTGCAGTGACCCTTCTGGGTCTGAATGACACTGTTGCAAAGGGTACTTCACCTTGCATTGCTGAAGGCTGACAGACTATCAGGGAAGCCATAGGCCCACGTGGCAACCTAGGCCCTCATTTTGAATCCCTGTCCTGACACCAGCCAATGGCAGGAGATACTAAGAAACTGGTTCCCATCCAAAGGTATAACACTGGAATTTACTCAATGTCACAGTTGAATGAGTTCATGGTGCATGATGATCTTATAAAATTAAACAGCATCATTTCAGAAGGCTGGTTGATTTTATTTAATATTTATGAAGCATTAAAAGAATATTATTACTTACAGGAACACAATAATTTCAGACACTGTGCTTTCATTAATACTTTAAGGATTTAAACAGTAACATTAATTACATGGATGCATAATGAATACTCAAGAATTGGTAGGAATATAGTCTAAATAACTGAATAATGTTTAGACATCTCTAGTACTCTATAAAGATATGTATTTATTAGCACACTGCCATGTGCATGTCCATCTGTTTTTATTTTCTTAACCCCTGGGGCTCGTTCTCATGTCCTGGGAACATCCTGGCAGCTCAAATTGCCCCAGGATGGCCTGTTGACACTCACCCATTCTGCTTGCTTCACAGGATTCTGGCCACACCCCCATTCTTTCATGCTTCTTTCTGACCAATGGGATACAAGAATGCTGGCCATGCACACATTCCATGCTGCCAGGTAGCACTGGGATTCCCTCTATTAGTTTACACCACTACCAGTAGTTGAGGAAGGTAGAGGTGGCTGAGTGGTGAGGAAGAGACTCAAGGTGACGTTGGTGTATAGTAGCCAATTGATGCTCACACCCCCAAATGGCCCTTTCCCTCCTTCATGTGGTGCCAGTTTTCAAACCTCAGGCAATGGCGTGCTGCCAGCAGGCCTAAATCCCCAACCTGTTCTCTGCCCCTAGTCATCTGCTCTGGGCCCATGTGTCCCCAATGCTGCTGCCATCGCTGCTGCCCCACTTGGAGCAGCTGCCAATAGATTCTCTCAGCAGCACAGGTGAGTGGCCGCCCCAACACCAACCCAGGTCAAACACCCCTCTGGGGGCACCATGACTCCCCTGATTGTTTCGTCTCCCGGCTCTGATGAGCCACCTTTCTGTCTTGAGCATTTCTGAGATAGAAAATAAATATATGCTCAGGCTGGGCTGGATCGCAGTCCTCCTGTGAACGATGTGCTCCACCAGGCCTGCTCCTCTCTAGTTGGGATGGTAGACATGTGGCACCATGCTCAGTCATTGGTTTTGATGGATTATCCCAAACTCAGTGAACAGCAGCCGATTCTTGACCACATGTGAAGCTCTTGGTATGGCCTCAACCATTGGACCTGATTCTCCTCACAGGACAGTTGTGAGGAAACAAGGGATTTATACAGACAGAACTCTGGAGAATGGCTAGGCAGAGAGGGAGCGACCTTCAGATATGTTTTTGGCAATTCTGTGAGCATATGACAGGAAGATACCAGAAAGGGCTCAAGTGGGGCCTGTTATTAATCATACCACAGGTGTGGGATTATGAACTGAAACATGGCTCTCTTTCATTATTACCCTATCCCAATGAGGAAGGGGATCCTTCACTTTGTTCAGTTTTGCAGCTGGGGAAATCGAGGCACAGAGAAGCCAGGTGACCTACTTATGACTTCAAGTTCAAAGGCAGCTCTGCCTGACTTCTCTACCATGCTCCCTAGGACAATGGGCGCTATTCAGTCCACTTCTTGTGGTGGGAAGTCCACTTCCTTTCAGTCGTGGGTCTGGAACTCTAGGATTGGGCACTGTTCCTGAGCTCCTCAGCTCAAGGCTAGCGCTTTATCACTTGAGCTCACATTGCCACTTCCAGTTTTCTGGTGGTTCTTTGGAGATAAGATTCTCACAGATGTTCCTGCCTGGGCTGTCTATGAACCATGATTCTCATATCTCTGCCTCCTGTTTAATTAGGATTAGAGTTCTAAGCCACTGGCACCGGATTTAACTATAATGCTGTTCACTTTCTCTCTCTCTCTCTCTCTTTCTGTCTCTCTGTCTCTCTCTCTCTCTCTCTCTCTCTGGAACTGATTGAATGGGTGCTGCAGGAGGTGGTCCAACATCCCCAGGTTGCTGGAACCCAAGATGGCCTACTCATTCTGGTTCTGGAAGTGGGCTGTGGGTCAGGAGTGGTCTCACTCAGCGTGTTGATACATCGCCATGAGGTAAGCCCTCTGTGCCCTTGTTAGACTGTGAGGGTTATTCATTGTCCAAGTAGCCTTACTGGATTTATTTTATTATATTCTTTTCTACATCATTTTCTAGCACCTGGCCAATATTATGGTACATATTTATGGAATGAAAATATAGTATCAAATTAAGAAAGTCATTTAGGGTTCTGGGAATGTGGCTTCATGATACGGTGATTGCTTAGCATGCATGAAACCCTGAGTTCAATTCCTCTGTACCACATAAACAGAAAAACACTGGAAGTGGTGTTGTGCTTCAAGTGGTAGAGTGATAGGCTTGAGCAAAAAAAATAAATAAATTCAGGAATTATTCCCTAGCCCTGAGTTTAAGCCCCTTGACTAGCAAAAACAAAAAACTAAACAAAACTAAAAAAACATTTAGATAGTAAATACAAAATAAGGAACCCATACTCGGAATATATAATTGCTCCTGCCATACTGACTCCTGACAATAGTCCCTAATTCATGTACTTTACTTATATTAGGATATTGAGTTGAAAAAAAAAGTTTTGTTCATTAGGTCACAGCAATTAATGGCTTGAATGTGCTTAGATGTCAGGTGAAGATTCATTCTGGAAATTCAAAGATTCCAGGTTTTTTGGGGGGGAGGGTCAGATTGTGGGGCCTGAACTCTGGGCCTGGGCGCTGTCCCTCATCTCTTCAGGTCAAGGTTAGTGCTCTACCACCTGAGCCACAGCACCACTTCCGGCTTTATTCTTTTCGCTTATGTAGTGCTGAGGAATCGAACCCAGGGCCTCATGCATGCAAAGCAAACACTTTACCACTGAGCCACCTTATCAGCCCAAAGACTCCAGGTTTTTGAATGGTCACTGCTAATCACAATGAGAAGGGTAGTCTAAGTGAGATTTGGAAATAGTTTTGGTCATTTATGGCATCAAAACGGCAGAGGCAAATTAACAGTTGTGACAGAAGAGAAGCCATAATTCCAGAGTTAATGAATAAAGAACAGCAACTAAGGTATACCAGAAATCGTTTTAGAGAACCATTTTTGGTTATTGAACAAATAGTTATCAACTAGTCTTATTCCTCAATGCCTTTAGCATTCTAAATTTCTTAGGCTACTTCTTAATTTCTGTGTAATAAATGTATCTCCCTCTGTGCTGTTCTTTCATATCTTATCTTCTTTGCTTTCTAAAAATCTGTCTTTCTGAATTTCTCTATGAACATTTCCTGATACTAAATACACCTACACAGATGGCAGAGGATGCAAATGTAAGGGTCCCATAGCTCATGAGTCATTAATGAAACAACATGGAAAAGAGGACATATTTATTGCTACCTCAAATTTTCTGAAAAGCTGCAATGCCATCATTTGATTCAAATTTCCATTATTTGTCTACATAGTGTCATTCAGTGCACATAAGGGCAAATATGAGTTGGGTGCTGGTGGTTCATGCCTGTAATCCTAGCTAATCAGGAGGTTGAGACCAGAGGATTGTGGTTCAAGGCCAGCCTGGTCAGGAATGTTCATGAGACCCTTATCTTCAATTAACCACCAGAAACCCGGAAGTGGTGCTGTAGCTTAAGCGGTAGAGCACTCAACTTGAGCTGAAGAGCTGAGGGAATGCGCCTAGGATCAAGCCTGACAACCAACAAAAAGTACAAATATTACCTTAAGTTTCCCCAAAAGGAAGGACAAGATCAATAATCTTCTCAAGCAGAAAAAATAATTTCAAAATGATTCAGTGCACCTACTTTTGCTGAGTTATTTAAGTTATGGTTTCTTTGCTAGACATATTCTCTTCCTTTGAAAATTGTTAAATATTAGCTTTACAATAAACTTCATCTAATATTTCTTGTTTCAAAAGAGAAGTCTAGGCAATTGATGTCACTTAGCTTTCTTACTATCTTAATTCAAAGCCAAACCAGGCAGTTGAGTCTGTCAAACTTTTATTAAAAATTGAACACCAAAAAAACAGAAGAGTTTTGGCTCAAGCAGTAGAGTACTAACTTTGGGGGCAGGTGGGCAGGAAAGACAACTGTTCAGGGACAGGATCCAGCCTCTGGATTAAATCCCCAGAACCAGCACAAACTAAACAAACAAGCAAACAAAAATCCCAGATATTTCTTTGGGAAATATCTTAAAGGTGTACTGTTCAGAGAAGAGGGTCCTTTTGTTGATCATACTCACTGGATCCTGCTTTTTTGGAATCCTCATTGCTCTGGAGAACTCAGGACCTGACCAAAGGAATTGATAACTGATTTCTGCATCAAGAGAATCATCTCAGGGGTGAAATATCCATCCATAAGACACTTTAAAACCTCCATGTCTTTGTTCCTTTGCAGGAGAACACTTTTAAAACAACATTATTTCCTTTTGTTCTATGCTGGCCTTCAAATGGTTCATTATTTCCTTTTGTAATACTCTCAACTAGAAGTTTACAGAAAACTTTTATATGAGTAAAGAACACACTCTGAAAAGCCAGGGATAGAGTTTCCTTCAAGCCTTGGGATACTTTTCCTGTACAGTAAAAATGAAAGCACAAGATAATTTGAACTTTGTTATTCCTCTATGTTCCATTCCTCTCTTGGGGTCAGTTTCCACATCCAGTAACAGTTACTTCCAGTAACAATCGATTGTGCTGCTTGAGGTATAATGAATGTTTTCTGGCTTCACTGAAATAACACTAGGACACTTTGGACCTGAGGTAACACATGTTTCAGAGACAATTTAATAAAGAGAAAATGTGAAATTTATATTGCTTATAAATACATTATACATGAGTACATTGAGCTCAAACTTTGTAAGTTCTCTGTGAATTAAGGGAATTTTAAATGGGAAGAAGGCTTTCAGAACATTCTTTTTGTGAGTGTACGTGCTGTTCATAATTTCCCAAGTGTACATGAGCTAACAGTAAGGGAAACAATAGCAGTAATAGGAGAAAGAGAAGTTCTGAGTTTAAGTATAAGGGTTCAATACAGTATAGAAGACTACAAATAAGACAACATTGAAACAATAAAGCCAAGTCCAGTATGTAGATTTATGGGAGTGATATACAGAAAGGAAGACTCCTACGTGGAACATGAAATATGAGGCCATTCTCATTCTAAATCATGTTTGCTAATCATGCAACTTTGTAGAAAGTAGAATGGAAGAATAATCCTGTTTCCAAAGCAAGTGAGATATAAGATCATGGATGGTGTGATGGCCACAGCCTGGCTTTCACTCCTGTGCATATAGGCTGTTTGGCCATCGACATTGGGGGTGGCATAATCCGTTTATGGAACATACTGCCCATAAAAACCAACTATGATGTAAACAATGTTTGACAAGGTGTTAACTCCAAAGTTACAGTGGTTTAGCTATTTTTGGGGGGAGGAGGTCCAGTCGTGGGGCCTGAACTCTGGGCCTGTTTGCAGCGCCACTTCTGGCTTTTTTCTTTTTGCTTATGTGGTGCTGAGGAATCGAACCCAGGGCCTCAGGCATGCAAGGCAAACGCCCTACCACTGAGCCACCTTTCCAGCCCTAGCTTTTTTCTTTAAATAGTTAATTGCTTTTTAAAGTTTATCTGCTTATTTAATGTAGGAAATCAAAAGTTAATATTTGTGTTTTTTGGTGAAATTTGAAACTAGGCAATTAAAAGCACTCATTGTCCTCAAATTGAACATTTAAAATTATTAAAACTTTGTTCATATGTTTTAGTGGTCAGAAATTTGAGCCATGCATGAGAGCTCATAGTTGTAATGTTAGCTATTAGGTCTTGACTGATACAGAGAGAATTATGATTTGAAGCTAGCCCAGGGAAACATTCAAAATATTGGATCTCAATCAATATCTGAACCCAATGCATTGTGCTTTATATTTTATCTACTCAGAAAAGGTAAAAAGAAGGATAGTGGACCATGCTGGCCAGGTCATAAACAGAAAACCCTGCCATAAAAATGGATAAAGCAGGGTTGGGAAGGTGGCTCAGTGGTAGAGCGCTTGCCTTGCATGCATGAAGCCCTGTGTTCCATTCCTCAGCATCACATAAGCAGAATAAAAAAATACTGGAAGTGGAACTTTGGCTCAAGTGGTAGAGTGCTATACTTGAGCTGCAGAGCTGAGGGACAGTGTCCAGGCCCAGAGTTGAGCCCCCCCCCAAAAAAATAAGGCTAAAGCAGAGCTGGGTGCAGGTGGCTCATGCCTGTAATCTTAGCTACTCAGGAGTTTGAGATCTGAAGATGACAGTTCAATGCCAGTCTAGGCAGAAAAGTCTGTGAGACTCTTATTTCCATTAAACCACCAGAAAATCAGAAGTGGCACTGTGGCTCAAACAGTAGATCACTTGCCATGAGCTGAAGAGTGCAATGACAGTCTCCAGGCCCAGAGTTCAAGCCACATGACCAACAAATCAAAAGTGACTAAAGCAAAAAGAGCAGGTGTGTGGCTCATTTTTAGAGGACCTACCTTAAGTGCATGAATCCCTTAATTTAACTGCTAGTATAGAAAGGAGGAAAGGATATGAAGAAAAGAAGTAAGGGAGGAATTATGATATAATCAAATACTAGAATGTTAAGTATTAAATAAAGGCATTACAAGTATTTTATATGAAAATATGCTGATTGTTTACTAAAAGGAAAATTATAAAATGTGGAATTCAGGCTGAAATACATGTACAATTTTTGTTTTTTTGTAAAATGATACTTATGTGGCCCTTTAGTTTAAAAGTAGAAATAAGTTTAAAACAATATGAGTGGTTAGAACTGAATCATTATTTCTTATCACTTTTTCTGCTATATTCACCACTTACAAAATCGAAACAATGTTGATCACTTTAATTATTAATTCATTAATGTAATCTTTCATCTTTAGTATATAGTCTATTGTGCACATCATTTAAATGTTTGAACTATTTTTGTTTATTTGTTTTTATCCATCATGGATCTTAAACTCTGGCCTGGGCATTGTCCCTTAGCTCTTCACCTCAAGGCTAGCAGCTACCACTTGAGGAACAATGCCACTTCTGGCTTTTTCTGCTTATGTGGTACTGAGTAATTGAACCCAAAGGTTCAGCATGCAAGGCAAGCACTCTAGCACTGAGCCAACTTCCCAGCCCTGATTTCTATTTTTCCTTCAGACATGGGACTTGAACACAGGGCATGGGTATTGTCCCAGAACTCCTTTGCTCAATGCTAGTACTCTACCCTACCAGTTTAAACCACAGTGTCATTTCTTGTTTTTTAGTGGTTAATTGGAAATAGCAGTCTCATGGGAACTTTTCTGCCCAGGTTGTCTTTAAACCACCATATTCATTCCTCAGCCTCCTGAAAAGGTAGGATTACAGGCATGAGCCACCTGAACCCAACTGCTCATTTTTTGAAAATAATGTTATATGTTTAGTTCCCCCTCAAATACATACGAAGTGAGATGCAAATTAACTTTAGATACACCACCAATTGAGGATGTTGAGATTACAAGTGATTGCAAATTTTTTACATTTTTTTATATGTGGGGCTTGAACTCAGGGCCTGGGGGCAGTCCCTGTTCTTTTGTGCTCAAGGCTATCACTCTACCAGTTTGAGCCAGTGCCCCTTCTGGTTTCTTGCTAACCAGATTATGAGATAATGGTCTCACAGACTTTCTTACCCAGGTTGTCTTTAAAACTCAATTATCATATCTCAGCCTCCTGTGGTGCTACGATTACAGGCATGAACCACTGGCACCAGCTTTTTTAAAAAGGGACAACAATTCATACGTCAGAAGCCTTGACTCATGCCTATAATACTACCTACTCCAGAGGCTGAGATCTGAAGATGATGATTTGAATCTAGCGGTGCAAAAACGTCTCTGTGAATCTTTTATCTCCCATAAACTGTTCAAGAAGATCCCGAAGTGGAGCTTTGGCTCAAGTGGGAGAGTGTACTCTTGAATAAAAAAAAGCTCAGGTATAGCACCTAGATCCTGCGATCAAACTCCATTTCTTACACACACACACACACACACACACACACACACACACACACACACACACACACACACACACACACACACACACACACACACCAAAAAGTAAATAGAAAATATGAAGAAATCAATGAAAAATTTGAATATTGTAAGGACTTTTGGGTTTAGAGGTATGACTCAGTTGGTAGGACAATAGATATTGATTGAAACTATCAGATACCAAGGACATAAAAAAAGAATTATCTGCTCTGTATTTTCCTATTCTCATATGTTCTCATTTGGGAACCCTCTTCTTTAAAAAAAAATTGTTTTAGCGGTGATATAGAGCAGGGTTACCTTTCTGTTCCCACAATCTCTTCCATACCCTCCCTCCCATCTTGACCCTCGACTTGCATGGTTCACTTTCATCAATGTCCAGTACAGACAGAGGGCTCTGGTGCTGCATTTTTTGCACCCACTTCCCACTAATTCTGTGCCCTTCCCCCATCTTCCTTGTATATTAGGTGAAGAATACAGACTCATCAGAAAATGAACAGACAAATTAAGAAAAGTTCCTTTGTTTCCTTATCATCGCAATTCAATTCTCTCTCTCTCTCTCTCTCTCTCTCTCTCTCTCTATATATATATATATATATATATATATATATATATATATATAATATTATATTATATAGAAAAGGTGCTTGGGTATTACAACTTTGTGATTTTCGCCAAATGCTTCCTCTTCTGTTCTTACTGTAAATGATGCCTAGAGTCCTGTACAGTATGTCATATCCCATTGTGTTTTAAACCTTTCTTCTACATATCAGGGGAACAGGTACCATTTGTCAATTTGATGTTCGCTTAACTTTCTTAACATGATTTATTCTAGTGTCATCCATTTCCCTGCAAATGACATTATTTTATCCTTTCTAATGGCTCTGTAAAATTTCATTGTATATAGATGGAATAATTATTGATTCCATTCATTTATTGTGGGGCATCTGGGTTGTGTACATTTCTTGTCACTGTGAATTGAGCAAAAAGGAACATGGTTGTATATATGTCCTTGCCATTTTCTAATTTCTCCACTTCCCCACCAACATTTGTTGTCTAATTCAAGATATTTGGATAAGATGGTATCTCAGGATTACTTTGATTTATATTTTCTTTATGGCCAGGGATGATGAACCTTCCTGATACGTTTCTTTGCTATTCTTACCTCTTCTTATGAGAAGTCTCTCTTTAGCTCCTCTGCCCATTTGGTGATTGGTTTATTAGTTTCTGGAGGGGTTGTTTCTTGAGATTTATGTATACATTGAGAATTAGCCCTTTGTCTGATGTATTGCAGGTGAATATCTTTTCCCAATTTGTTGGCTGTCTTTTTAGTTTAGTGGCTATGTCTCTAGCCTGTGGAAGTTTTTTCCTTTGATGTAGTCCCATTTGTTGGGTCTCTTTCCTATCTGTTATGCCCCTGGTATTCTATTCAGGAAGTTCCTGCCAGTACCTATAAGTTCTTTTTTTTAATTATTATTTTAACGGTAAAAACTTTATTTACTTTTATAAATACATCGCAAGACAAAACTTTTCAAAAAATACTTTCCCCCCCCAAAAATTTAAAAAAATAAAGGAAAGCTTGTAATAAGTAGGCAGACTGTCTTGAGGCCTCTTTGTTTTCTTAGGGAGAGTTCTCTGCAGAGTAGGGCAGGACAATAGCCACACACCTAACACTGCCATGGGTTTGGCCTTGGGGAGAGAAAAGCCCAACCTGGACTGAGTGTCCTCTCCTGGTCACGGCCGTAGTTACGCCTTCTAGTATCTAACACTATCTAGGATTATCTAGTATGGATCCTATTATAGTTGGGCTATGCTGTATACAATATTAACTATTGAGAACGTATCTCTCTCTCTCTGCATATATGTGTGAATTATAAAGTATAAGTTGGACTCCAAGTTCAACAAACAAGTTATTCTCTATGTGTTCCCAGTATCCCTATGAGGCTCTCTCAACAAGCTGTTCATCTTTCCTGTTTAGATAACATTAAACACCAATGTTTTGTTAGATCAAGAATAAAGATGAGGGGTGAAAATAAACTTTTGCCTTTAAATAGTTTATTATCCTCAACCCCAAACTAGGAGTTAAATTAGAAAACATTTTGTTGTTGTCTCCAGAGCGATTACTCCCTTACTGGTGAGGTGTGGGGTACACTCCCAGCCTCCCCCATGCCCTGCTGGACCACAGCCAAGGCCACCCTGGGCCTTCCTTTGGGGTCCATCCTTGAAAAGCTGCCTAATGGAGGGAAGTCAGAAAGATCTGCATTTACAAGTTTCCCAGAATGTGCTAGAACTTTTTTGGTCAGTTTTATAGAACTTTCTTGGTCTGTTATATTCCACCTCAATCTCTCCAGTATTTTCCAAGCAGATCAAGTCACTTGCAGATAATGAAGAAGCTTTGTGGCCCAGGGGTCCATGGCTTGGAACCAAAGATAGTTCCAGGAGGGCCAGGGGTCTCATGTATGGTAGAGATGTTCAGGTGACTAGAGTTTCTGACTTTCCTGTTCTCCATGAGGCCTGAGCAGGGCGGAGGGCAACGAGGAGGTGTCTTCTACAATAGCCACTGAAGTGAGCGAGGCAGAAGGTCAGCTGTTCCAATTGGCAGATGTGGAGAGGATTCTAGAAGGGGATCAAATCCACTGCTTTGGACAGGAGTATCAGTTATTTTTACAGAAAGCAACACAGAAATTAATTTACTTTTCTGACCACTGAAAACTGGAAAGATGCTCAAGTTTACCATTTAAAGGAACAACAGACATTTCAAAAATCTCTGTCTAAACTTTGGTTTTCTTAAAAAAAACACACAAAAAACCAGGTCATCACAAAAAGAAATATAAGTTGAGGCTGTAGGCAGGTGCTGTTCTGTCCGTGGCAGTCTTTTGTGCAAAGTAAGGCGTATTGGAGCTCCAATTTAACTGATGCAGTGGGGTTTACTGCCTCTGCATGCCGAGGCAGTGCATGTCATCTGTGCCCTTGCTGTCGAAGCCTGGGAGGGTCTGACCATACTTGTCCACGCACCAGCAGAAGCCCCGCTTTCTGCCTTTGGAGGGGCTACACTGCTTCTTCTTATAAAATCCTTTCTTGTTCCAGCTGGGGATGTGCACACCCCTGGGACTCAGCACACTGAGGAACTTCAGGTGAGTCAGGGTGTTTTCCATCTCTCTAAGGCAGGGACCATATTCTGTCTCCCGTTTGGACTCCGAGGAGAAGGTCTGGGTGTCCATGCTCTGGGACTCATAGTCAACTTTGTAGCGCTGGTTGTCCTTCGCATGACCTTTCTTGATGGTGTCCAGCTTTGCGTGAATGGAATGGAACTTGGAGTCAGGCACCCTATGTGTGGCATGGCTCTCCACGCTCCCTGTGCCTCAGTCCTTCTCCGACTCACTAGCATTTTCTGAGGCAGAGGGCGCCAGCAGCAGGTAGGCCTCAGTCGGCAGGGATGCTGGCGTTGGCAGAGAACCAGCGGCCATCCAGCAGCGCCTGCAGTGGGCATGGCTCACCCAGTGGCAGCTGGCAGCTGAGCCCCTAGCTGCAGCGTTCTGTGTAGACACCGCATGGCTGGCCCTCGCGCAGAGGACATGTAAGGCAGCAGCCATAGCCTGGCTCGCTCACCAGCTCGGCACACCCTTGCACTGGGCCAGCACGTTCGCATCACAGGGCTCGCAGTGTACAATGGGACCCTCGTAACCGGCAGCCCGAGGAACAGGGTCTGGGCAGTGAGCAGAGCTGCCCAGAGCGTGGGGCGCCGCTCGATGCATGGCACCTGTCGCAGGGGCCAACTGGAGTAAGTGGTTACCGGGTGAGGCACGCGGTGTGAGATTGCAGGATCTGGAGCGCAACTACTGGTGCTCGGCGTGCAGCTGCCCAGCTCACACCTCAATACCGATAAGTTCTAACATCACCCTTTTTCTGTCTTATAGTAGTCTGGCTGATTTTAATGTAGTTAATCCATTTTGAGTTGATGTTAGTGCAAGCAGAGATCCACTTCTAGATTTCTGCCTATGGATGTCCAGTTTTCCCAACACCAATAGTTGAAGAGGCTATGATGTGTGTGTATGTGGTGTGTGTGTGTGTGTGTGTGTGTGTGTGTGTGTGTGTGTGTGTGTGTGTCTGTGTGTCTGTGTGTCTGTGTGTGTTGGTCATGGGGCTTGAACTCTGGGCCTCGGAGCTACCCCCTTGCATTTCATCTCCAGGCTAGTACTTGAACCACAGTTCTACTTCCCATTTTCTTGTGGTTTATTGGAGCTAAGAGTCTCATGGACTTGCCTGGCCCTGCTGGCTTTCAACAACCATCCTCAGATCTCAGCCTTCTGAGTAGCTACATTAAAGGCATGAGCCACAGGCACCCAGCAAGGCTATGTTTTTTCCACATTACATCTTTTGCTCTTTTGTCGAATATCAGATGATTGTAAGTATGTAGTTTTATTTCTGGGTCTTTACATCTTTTTTAATATATTTTTATTGTAAAAATAATGTACAAAGAGATTACAGTTACATAAGGTAGGTAATGAGTTCATTTCCTCTCAAGCATTGTTACTTCCTCCCTTGTTTTTCCCCTACCATCCCTACCCTTCCACCTCCACAACTACTCCTTTCCATCCCACCTCCCCACTCCCTGCATAAATTGTAAAGTTCGTTTTGGAACATAGTGTCTTGATTTCATTGTTAAAATGGGTCAAACTGTATCCCTAGTTAAGCATTTGGATTTTTTCCTTCACCCCCCAAGCTAGAGAAATGTTTATACAAGATACAGGGCACCAACATCAAAGAAACAACAAAAAAAAAAAACCGCATAACATAGGTTACAAGATTGGGTGGAAGAATGATGACTGTTGACTTAATTTGATAAGTATTCTATAGTTTTTAATGGTAAGGCTTATGAACTCAAAGGTGGAGCAAAAACATTCAGAATAGTGGAATGTGGCTACTACTCATTTGATGTGTGTGGATAGATTATGATTAATCAAAATATATCTATTAATTTCCAGTGGTAGACTGCTATGCTAACTGGGAGGAGACTTTGGTAATGCCAGGGGTTTGAATACTGGTAATGAAGCAGAATATGAAGGGAGAGCATTTGCTAAGGATGTAACTTCCTAGGCTCATACTAAATACATTGAAGTAGAATGCTAAGTGCTGATTGACTGAGCACCAAATTTTATTTGTTGACTTCTTTGTTTTGTGAAGTCCAGGGATTTGAACCTAGAGCCTGGGTGCTGTCCCTTAATTTTTTATCAAGGCTAGTGCTCTACCAGTTGAACACAGCTTCATGTCCATAATTTTGGTGGTTAATTGGAGATGAGTCTTTCCAAATTTCCTCTTTGGGCTTGCTTCAAACCTGATCCTCAGGTATTAGCATCCCGAGTAGCTAGCATTCCAGTTGTGAGCCACCAGATTCTGGCTAGAATCACATTTTAAAAGTATATAGGTGAATCAGATGTGTCTAGGTACTATTTGAGCACTTTGGTTCCAGTGGGTCATGTCAGATTTAGAATAACATCAGAATTTTTCTACTTGTAACTCGCAGCATCCAATATCTATATAATTTATTCTGATCTTCATGTCTGATCTTTTTTTCTTCCTTGTACCTTTTTTTCTTACTTCACAAGCAAGCACGTCAGTGATGTTTTCTTTTTCTGAAGCAAGTTACGTCCTTTCCCATCACTGAGGGATGTAGTTGCTGCTCTTACTGCCTGGAGTACCTGCTTCTAGTTAATTGCATGGATGATGGATCTCAGGTTAACTATCTCCTCCTCAGGGATATCTCCTCACATACCCGCTGTGAAATTGTTGCCACAAAACTACCAATGTCATGTCTCTGATTTATAAAAATTATCATGATTTCTGGTTTTCTTTTCAGCATGAAATTGATGATGAGAGAGCCACATTCACTTGTTTCTCCAACACCTATAATAGTGCCTGGTCCTTAGTGCTCAGGAGCCTTGCATGGGGATCAGCCTTCTCCAGCTCAATTTATCCTAGATTCTGGTCAGGACAGCTCTTGAAGCTGGTATCTGGTGGCTAGCAGTCATTCCCTCTCATTCTTAGTGCCTTTCTGTGTTGCTGAGTCCACTTCAGAGAAAGATAAGTGCCTGACACCTATTTGCTGCTATGGAAAGATGGCTATGACACCATACAAGTTATGGGCATTGTTTTGTGAAGCTGTGTGCAGAGACGCCTCCCCACACAAGTTCTCAAAAGCAAGTGTCTCCCATGCCCAGGAGTGCATTCCACAACTCAGCATCCAAACTATCACCTACTCCCTAATGCACTCAGTGTATATTCCCATTTCCATTAAAAAAAGAGAAATCAAGATATGCCTTTGATAATTTGTCATTGAATTACTGAAACAAAGTATATAATTTGGGGGCTGGGAAGGTGGCTCAGTGGTAGAGTGCTTGCCTTGCATGCATGAGGCCCTGGGTTCGATTCCTCAGAACCACATAAGCAAAAAGAAAATAAGCCAGAAGTGGCCCTGTGGCTCAAGTGGTAGAGCGCTAGCCATGAGCTGAAGAGCTGAGGGATAGTACCCAGGCCCAGAGTTCAAGCTGACAACTGGACCCCCCCCAAAAAAGTATATAATTTTATGTATTTGTATGTCTTTGTCCATCTCTCTTGAGCCCTTGACATATTTCTATGTGTTTGCAGCTTGGGAAGGTAAAAAAGGTTTAATTCAGGATAGTCCAAAACATTTTGGGAGGGAATGCCAACTTTCCATCTGATGTTCTACAGATGTCCATCTTGGCACAGGAACTGAGTAGACTGTCATAGCATAAGAGGCTTGTCCTGATTTCTACTGACTTTCCTCTGGGGTCACAGAGTGTGATCCTACTGCATATGTGTCGCTTGGCTACACTTGAGGGACCAGGTCTCCTCTGAAAATCTAATGGCATGGGAGTAAGAGAAACTAAAACTCAGAACTCAGCTTCCCACATCACTAGGATTACAGGCCTGAGTCTCATACACTAACTCATAACTGCCTTTTTATACATCGTGTAGCCTGTTTAATTATATTCACCTCATAGACAGATATACAAATATATGTTTATGTTTATTCATCTATTTATAATCAGTGTTATACCTAGAAACACAAAAATATGTATTCATATAATTATAATCAAAGTTATATTACCACTTTCCCCAATAATGTTTTACACTAATATTATGTGAAAAAATTACTTAAGATTGAAAAAGTTAAAAGCCCTTGTAGTATGAAAAATCATATTTGATCTTATATATCATATAATATACTATATAAAATGTAATGAATATAACATGTATTTCCATATAACTGATTTAATTGCTTCCTGATTTTGTTTGTCCATCTATGTAAGCCTTCCTTCTTCTATTGATGATTGCTTATACTTTCCTGTGTTGATATTTCTTATGTATTTTGTCAAATATATTCAGCCCTAAGTAGAATTTTTATGTTAATGGAGCCAAATTTTTCTTCAGTATTTCCCAAAGCACAATGAATATGTATACAGGCTTGAACTCACTGTTGGAAGAAAGTCCCACATACTACTATAAGTATTGTAGCATATGTCCCAATTGACAGAACAGCTTTCTAGGTCATCTGATCTGGTATGTCCTAGATCTTTTGTAGCCACCTTATCACCACATTCAGGCATGGCCTGGCTTCCTTGCAACTAGGGAGTTGCATTTAACCATTCCCTTTATATCCAGTAGGCTCTCTTGTTCATCCCCCTGTCACTCTGTTTTCCCACACACAGAACACATGTGCACGGTGCTTTACATTGTAGGTTGAAAACACATTTAAGGCTCATGAATTGTATAACATAACATGAACATTGACATTTTAATAACGTTAGGAAAATAACTAGAATGATCATTTTACAACAATCAGGACCAAAAAGAAATATAAAGATTTTCTAAATAAGGGGGGAAGCAATCTCTAAATCTGGATTGTCTTCTAAGTTGCCTTCAGAAACAAATTGTGCCTCAGAGTACTCAAAAGGATCTACTTCCTCATTAAAGGCAGTATTTTCTTCCTGAGTCTAGGAAGGGACAGATCTTATTTCTCAATTGGAAATTGGATCCCCAGCAGAAGGACAGATTGGTCTGGATATTCTGTGAGGACAGATTCCCTTTGCTCAACTGAATCTAGACTTTGGACCTAACTTATTGGTTTTCCTGAACATAGACTGGGGTCATTTTCCATTAGCACATATTTATCCTGCACTCCAAGACCAAAACATTTTTTTACTGGTTTAGATGTGATCTAGGTGAATTGTGGACATCAATGGAAGACATTCTGGATCATCTTCTTCCTTGGTGGTATGTGCAGGTAGGTACACTTACATAACATGTGGAGTTCAGAACCAGTGGGATGTCCACAGGGCTCAAAACCTAGTTGGGCCTTTCTACACATTGAAAAAAGCCTCTATGTTCACATGCTTTCTGGAGTCCTGTGTTGGCTTCCAATCTCCATCAGTCACCATACACGACATCACTGATGGGTTCTTTATCTGGAGTTCAGCAGGAAGTTCTCTACAGTGACACAAACATAAGAATGGAAATAGGTACAGGAGTCTTAGAGTACACTCTAGAAGTTAAAGTGTTACTAAACTATGAGGATTTAGTAGGAGAAGCTGTAGAACTTGAGTTTGGACTGAACACTGATGAGAAGGTAGGGTGTTTCTAATGAGTGGTTATGTCCAAGTTCTTTAAAAAAAAAAGGAACAGACATTACCCGGCATAGAACATCCATAAAAGGACGTTTTGCCAAGCTGGGTAGTACAAAGGGCTTTTGGCCAAGCAGGCCCATCCCTTGAGACCTAGGTTCCATCCCTACTCACAAGCTCTAAGGCATCTAAACAAGGACTATTTACTCTTTTTCTTGGTCTCACGGGCCATGCGTTGCTCCAGCTGGTCCAGAAGAATATGTAAGCAGAACAGCAAGTCTGAAGAGGGCATGTTGAGCCTGTCATACTGTGTAAGTTTTTTCAGGATGTCAAGTTTCTTGTGCTCATAAAAATCATCAGGGTATATGTCATCCAAATAGTTAAGATGGAACAATCGATGTTGTGGGCATATTGGTGACAAGGAAAATGAGAGTTTGCTCTCTCCATCCTGAGCCTTATACTATAGACCGTTTCTGGCAGGACTAGAATGTTGGGAAGTGGGAAGAGACTCCTGGAAGCAGAATGCTCCTCACAACCCACTTCTAGAAATTTCTAATACAATACTCCAAAATTCTCCCTGTGATGGGCAGAGAAAGTTGTTTCCCCACTGTATCTGACTTGCTACACACAACCCTCCCTGTCATCAAGGGATTGTGATCCATGGTGGCCTGGTCATAAACAGAAAACCCTGTCATAAAAATGGCTAAAGCAGCTCTGAGAGCAGGTGGCTCATGCCTGTAATCTTAGCTGTTCAGGAGGCTGAGATCTGAAGATCCCAGTTCAAAGCAAATCTAGGCAGGAAAGTGTGTGAGATTCCTATCTCAATAATCCACTAGAAAACTAGAAGTGGCACTGTGGCTGAAACAGTAGAGCACTCGCCTTGAGCTGAAGAGTGCAGGGACAGTGTCCAGGCACAGAGTTCAAACCACATGTCCAACAAAAACAAAAGTGACTAAAGCCAAAAGAGCAGGTGTATGGCTCACTTTGTAGAGCACCTACCTAAAATACATGAAGCCCTGAGTTTAATTGCAAGGATTGAAAGGAGGAAAGGATATGAAGGAATGGAAGGAAGAAAAGAAGGAAGGGAGGAATTTTGATATAACCAAATACTGGAAAGATGTGAAGTATTAAATAAAGGTATCACAGCTATTTTATATGAAAAGATATTGATTGTTTACTAAAAGACAAATTATAAAATGTGGAATTCAGGCTAAAATACATGTACAAAAATTTTGTTTTTCTGTAAAGTGATACATGCCTCTTTAGTTTAAAAGTAGTAAATGAGGTTAAAAAATGGAAGAGTTGTTAGAAATGAATCATTTCTTATCACTTTTTGTGCTACATTCACCACCTACAAAATTGAAACAATGTTGATCATTTTAATTATTAATTTATTAATTTAATCTTTCATCTTTAGTGTATAGTCTATTGTGCACATCGTTTATTTGAACTCTTTTTTTGTTTGTTTTTTGTCCATCATGAGTCCTGAACTCTGGGCCTGGGCACTGTCCCTTAGCTCTTCACCTCAAAGATATCACTCTACCACTTGAGCCACAGTGCCACTTCTGGCTTTTCTGCTTATGTGGTACTGAGAAATCAAACCCAAAGGCTCATACATGCAAGGAAAGCACTCTACCACTTAGCCACCTTCCCAGGTCTGAAATCTATATTTTTTTCCTTCAGACATGGGGCTTGAATACAGGGCATGGGTGCTGTCCTAGAGCTTCTTTGCTCAAGGTTAGCACTCTACCATACAAGTTTAAACCATAGTGCTATTCTTGTTTTTTAGCGGTTAATTGGAAATAGCAGTCTCATGGGAACTTTTCTGCCCAGGGCTAGCTTTGAACCACCATCCTCCTTTCTCAGCCTCCTGAGAAGATAGGATTATAGGCGTGAGCCACCTGTACCCTTGTGCTCATTTTTTTTCCTTTTAACTGTTACATAAGTTTAGTTCCCCCACCTAAATATGTGCAAACTGAGATGCAAATTGGCTTTAAATTACAAATTGGCTGAAATTACAAATGATGGAAAATTGTTTTTAACGTTTTTTTAATATGAGAACCTTGAACTGAGGGCCTGGTTGAAATCCCTGTTCTCTTGTGCTCAAGGCTATCACTCTACTAGTTTGGCCCACAGTGCTCCTTTTAGTCTCTTGGTAACCAGTTAATGAGATAACAGTCTCACAGACCTTCTTACCCAGGCTGTTATTAATCCTCGATTATCAGATCTCAGCCACCTGAGTTGTTATGATTATAGGCTTGAGACACTGGCACCAGTTTTTTTAAAAAGCAACAACAGATTACTTTAGGGGAGGATGGTGGAGGAGAAGCTAGAGGCTAAACAAGCTCTCACATAGAAAATAGTTGTAGTGTTCCAGTGAAGAGTCCTAGCCAGAGAATTACGAAGTGTCCCATCACAGTACAGAGAGTTTGGCCAGAGAGGGAAAATCCAGTCAAGGAAACAGATCTGAGCACTTGCCATTTGATGCAGCTGCGGTGGTGGTGGCAACCGTAGCAGCCGAGCCTCCAAAAGAACAACACAGAGTCTGGGACAATGGTGCCAGACGCAGCAGGTGACGGGATTCTACTTCAAACCAGAAAGAACTGACAAGTAGCAGATATCTTCATCCTGCAGATCACAGACCAGAGACAACCCAGGAACCAAGACTCCAGCGTGAGTAGAATCCTGACATACTCACTCTTTCTCAGGGAACAGAGGAGGGAAGGCCACCCTTCCCGCCCTCACCCCTGGAGATCTCCATATTTGATATTGAAAAGGCCCAGCTGAGCAGCTAGTTCCAACTCAGGCCTTGCCTTGGGAAAAAAAAAAAAAGAGTCATTTATGAGGTCACAGGCACCTGACTTGAACTGCCAGGCTCAGCTCCTCCTTAGGAAAAGTCACCCAGCCCAGGCAGACAAAGCTCTGCCCCGAGGGGAGTGACTTTCTTCACTGGGTAAACAGAGCCAGAGGCTGCCCCTCCCTACAGCAGCCTAAACAATCAAGTGAAATTCAGTAAACATAAACCCTGAGAATGGCTCCAGGCTGGGCTCCCTGAGTGTCTCAGAAGCTACCCCTCAGCGAAAAGCTACAATTTGCTGAAAGGCCTCAACTCTACCCAGAACCTAGCCTCATCACAGCATCTTCAAATTAGAGGAAACAGCCATCTCCCTCTTTTGTGAAACTCAAAGCAGATCTCCCTCTCATTGAACTAGCCTGGGAGGAGGATCAAAAAATCCTGAGCATATTTCTGCCTGCTAAAACAAATTGACTTAAGAAACCAATCATGCCACAGGGAAACCAAACACCACAAGCAGACTAGAGACTCCACCAAGAGACTGGTTACAGACACAGGGAGATACAGGATCTTCCCATCTACTTCTCCCCCCCCCCCCAAAAAAAGAACTCTTTTTTGTACCTATTCTAATTTTTAGTTTTAAAAAATTGTTTTCTATTAATCTTTTTTTCTTCTCTCCTAATTTTTATTTTAGGTGTATGTGTGTGTGAGTGTGCTTTGTTTAAATCTCTAATGACCTTTTGGTCCTTTTTTCTTTTTTTTTTTCATTCTTTTCATTTTTTCTTCTGTTTCCTTGTTTTTTCTGTGACTTATTTGCTATTCTGCTCATCCTCAGATATATGCCCGTCGTCAAATATTAGACCTTACCCCCATTGTATACACACTTAATCAAGAATTTTATTACTCAATTCAAAACTTCTTAGCCTTAAATAATGTAATAGCAGTATTATCTCTTTAGGCTATATAATTTTTGAGAATTTTTAGTTTTTAGTTTTTCATGTCTCCTTTCTATCCTTCCCCTCCTCTCATCGTATCTTTTTCTTCTCTCAATACTACCTTAAACTTAGATAATTTTAAAGATTCATTTCATAAATTTAATATTTGTTTTTCCCATTTTTTCTTGTCTGTTTTTTTCTCTCTCCTACTATTCTGTCCAATCCATTTCCCTCTTTGAGATTAGAACTCGGTTAAATTCACTCTCCTTTTACCTCTCCACATTCTTCTAATCCTATTTTTCCTCATATTTGTCCCTAAATATAATAATTTCTGGTTTGCCAAATTCATCCTTGCTGTTAGCCCATTAATCCATAGTTGTTTGATGTTGAATAAATTGTATCTGTTGAACTAGATTATATCTGAGTCCTTTTGCCTGTGCAACTACAGGACTTTGGTTGATGCATGCCTTTGAAAAAATATTCTACCAGAAAATTGGTGTTACTTTCGTATCAAATGGACAGAACAAGCCAGAGAAATACAAGAAAAATCCAAGTCCTGGTATCTCAACTCCCACTCATGATAACCAGTATTCCAGAGGAGAGTTCTCCAATAGCTCAATAAATATTACTGGGAAACAGGGTGAATGAACAGATAGAAAACCTGCAAAGGACTCAGTGTGATCATGATAGGGAGAGAGCAGAAACAAACCAAAGATCAATACAATAATCTCATGAGCATGAGGAAGCTACTCAAAGGTTGATACAGAAATGTGTGAAAAGGTTGAGAACACTCAACGAGAAAGGAATTGTGTGAACAGGCTGAGAACTGTCAGAGAAATACAGGAATTGCATGAGCAGGCTGAAAAGAGACAAAGAGAATGTCAGGAATTGCGTGAACAGGCTGAAAACAGTCAAAGAGAACTACAGGAATTGCATGAACATGAGGAAGCTAATTAAAGAGTAATACAGGAATTGCAAGGGAGGGATGAGAATAAACAAAGATCAATAGAGGCATTCATGGAATCCATAAACAGACAGCTGAAAGAATTCAGGGAGACCACAAAGGGAATGCTGATTGGAACCCGAGAGAAGGAATGGGAGTATAGGAAACCATAACCAAACAACTAAGTGATTTGAGAATAAGAACTGAACACCAAATTAAGGAAGTAAAGAAGTCCATACAAGATCTGAAACAAAGCTCCCAAAAAGAATTTGAAGTCATCAAAACCAAACAATTAGAAGGAAAATGAATGAAAAACAAAGAATAAAGTCTTGACAGTAGGGTAGACCATGCAGAAGATCGAATTTCGGTGAATGATAACAGCCTAGATATTATAGAGAAAGAATGTACAACTATCCAAGACAAATCCAGAAATATGATAGATATATTCAGCAATTGGAAGACACCATCAGAAAGCCTAATCTGAGAATGATGGGTGTAGAGGAGCACCTAGAGAGAGAAGATAATGGTCTAGGAAATTTGTTTAACAGGATCCTAGCAGAGAAATTCCCAAACATGCAAAAGGATAGGCCTATTCAGATACAAGAAACGTTTAGAACCCCAAATAGACCAGACAAGAGCAGGACATCCCACCATCACATTATAATATGCACAAGATCAATTCTGACCAAGGAAAAGATCCTTAAAGCTGTCAAGGAAAAATGATCAATCATCTATGAAGGGGAAACAATTAGAATAACTTCATTTTTTTCAGCAGAGAAAATTAAAGCAAGAAGAGCCTGGGATGATGCATGCCATGACCTAAAGACGAAGGATGAACCACGAATAGTGTAAACAGCTAAATTCTCCTTCATAACCAAAGGTGAAATAAAAACCTTCCATAGAAGAAAAACTGAAAAAAAATATCTCCACCAAACTGGTCCTACAAAAGATACTTAAAGATGTCCTACACAGACAGAACTGACAATACCACAATAAAGGCAAAGAAACGGCATCCAAACTGAGAATCCAAAAACCATAGGAAGAACCAAGTTGCCACAGCACCCAAGAAGGTGGATAAAATGGCAGAAACTACCAAACACTTCTCAGTCCTTTCTCTCAACATTAACGGACTTAACTCTCCAATTAAGCGACAGACACTGTCTAGATGGATTAAAAAGCAACATCCTTTTATCTCCTGCCTTCAGGAATCACACCTTGCTCATAAAAACAAACACACTTTGAACGTGAAAGTCTGGAACAAAATCTACCAAGCAAATGGCCCCCATAAACAGACAGGAATTGCAGTCATAATATCAGATAAAATAGACTTCAAATTAAAATTAGTGAGAAGAGATAAAGAAGGTCACTACATACGAATTAAGGGATCTTTCTTTCAGGAGGATATTACAATAATAAATACTATTCGCCAAACAATGGATCACCGAAATTTATCCAACAAATACTACTTTCCCCAAAATCTCAAATTGATCCAAAGATAAGAATTGTTGGGGACTTTAACAGACCACTATCCACACTAGATAGATCAACTCGAAAAAACTCAATAAAGAAAATGCAGATCTAAAGAACTGCCTAGATCAGCTACATTTAACAGACAACTACTGAATATTTCACCCAGCAGCAACAGAATACACTTTTTTCTCATCACTACATGGAACATTTTCCAAAATAGACCACTTATTTTATTGTGAAAATACTGTACAGAGGGGTTGCAATTACATGGGCAAGACAATGAGTACATTTCTCATAAAGCATTGTAGCCTCCTCCTTTGTTTCCCCTTCCCATCCCATTCTCCCCCCGTCCCACCACCCAACCCTCAATCCCCCACCAAAGTTGTAAAGTTCGTTTTTGACATAATGACTTGTACATCTCGTTGCAATGGGTCCACCTTTATGCCTATTTAAATGATTTGTTTTTTCCCTTCCCCTCCACAAATGATAACAACATCAAATACAGTGAAAACAGGGGTTCTAAAGTTGTGCAGGCACATACAAAGCAACAAAGAAATGATCTTATAATTGTTTTAGAAACAATTGCATGAAAGAAAAAAAAAACATTTGAATAAATATCTTAGGGTTCATTTCCCTAAAATCGACTTATCTGACCTTTTCTGCTTGATTCAGACGGATACTAGTTATTACAAATAGGGGAAGCTATGGCACCTATGTTTCTTTGGGCCTGTCTTACTTCACTTAATACAATTTTTCCCAAATCTTTCCATTTCCTAACAAATGGGGCAATGTAATTTTTTCTGATGGAGGCATAGAATTCCATTGTGTATATATACCACATTTTCTTGATCCATTCATCTACTGAGGGGCATCTGGGTTGGTTCCAGATCTTAGCTATGGTAAATAAGTCTGCAATAAACATAGTTGTGCTGGTAACTTTCTTATAGTTTTGCTTGTGAGCATTTGGTTAAATGCCCCAAAGTGGGATTGCTGGATCATAGGGGAGCCCTATGTGGAGTCTTTTGAGGAAACTCCATACTACTTTCCAAAGTGGTTGTAAAAGTTTATACTCCCACCAACAATGTATTAAGGTTCCCTTCTGTCCACACACCCTCCAGCATCTGTTGTTATTATAGTTCTTGATTCTAGCCATTCTGACTGGGGTGAAGTGGTATCTAAATGCTGTTTTGATTTGCATTTCTGTTATTGCTAGGGAGGTTGAGCATTTCTTCATGTGTCTATTGGCCATCCTTCTTTCCTCTTCAAAGAAGTTTCTCTTTAAGTCTTTAGCCCACTTATTTATTGGGCAGTTTTTTCTTTGAAGGTTTGCTGTTGGGGGGTTTAATTTTTTGAGTTACAGGTATATTTTAGATATGAAACCCTTGTCTGTTGTATGGCTAGTGAAGACCATCTCCCAATCTGTGGGCTTTCTATTGATCTTGCTAGCTATGTCCTTTGCCATGCAGAAGCTATGCAATTTCATGCAATCCCATTTGTTCAACCCTTCTTAGATTTGTTGTGCTTCTGGGTCTCTATTAAGAAAATTTCAGCCTGTGTCTTTGGATCTATGTGGGATTTGAGCGAAAGTAGTGTTTCTTGGATAAATTTGGGAGCTCCATTTTTTGGCGAGTAGATATTTAGAATTGTAATATCCTCCTGAAGGAGAGATCTCTTAATGAGTATGTGGAGACCTTCTTAATCTTTTCTCTCTTATTTTAATTTGAAGTCTATTTTATCTGGTATTAAGATTGCAACTCCTGCCTGGTTATGGGGGCCATTTGCTTGGTAGATTTTGTTTCAACCTTTCACATTGAAAATGTGTGTTTTTCCAGGCAAGATGTGACTCCTGAAAGAAGCAGATAGAAGGATATTGCTTTTTAATCCAAGTAGACAGTCTATGTCGTTTAATTGAAGAGATAAGTCTGTTAATGTTGAGAGATACGACTGAGGTATTTGGGAGCTGCTGCCATTTTATCCACCTTCTTGTGGCTGCGGCAACTTGGTTCTTCCTATGGCTCTTGGATTCTCAGTTTGGGTACTGTTGCTTGGCCTTTATTGTGATCTAGTTGGATATGAAGGAGAGTTTATCTGGGTACAGTATTCTTGGTTGATATTTGTTTGTCTTTAGGGCATGGCACACATCATTCTAGGCTCTTCTGGCATTAATTGTTTCTTCTGAGGAATCTGAGGTGACTCTAATTGGTTTCCCTTTACCGGTGATTGAGCTTTTCTCCTTGACAGCTTTAAGGAACTTTTCTTTGGTCTGAATCGAACGTGTGTAGTTTATAATGTGATGGTGGTATGCCCTATCCTGGTCTCATCTATTTGGTGATCTAAAAGCTTCTTGTGTCTGAATAGACCTATCTTTTTGCATGTTTGGAAAGTTCTCTGCTAGAATCCTGTTAAACAAATTTCCTAGACCATTAACTTCTATCTCTACACCCATTAGCCTCAGATTAGGCCTTCTGATGGTGTCTTCCAATTGTTGAATAGCTTTATTATATTTCTTGGATTTGTCTTGGATGGTTGTATGTTCTTTCTCTATAATAACTAGGCTGACTTCAATCCCTTAAATTCGATCTTCAGGATGGTCTAACCTACTATCAAGTCTTTCTACTTTGTTTTTTATTTCTTTTCCTTCTAGTTGGTCGCCTTTAATGGCTTCAGATTCCTTGTTGGAGTTTTGTTTTAGATCTTGTATGGACTTCTTTACTTCCTTAATTTGGTATCAGTATTTATTCACAAATCACTTAGTTGATTAGTTATGGTTTCCTAGGACTCCCATTCCTTCTGTTGGGTTACGTTCAGCATTTCTTTTTGTGGTCTCCCTGATTTGTTTGAGCTCTCTGTTTATGGATTCCTTGAATGCCTTTAGTGATCTTTCTGTATTCTCATCCCCCCTCTCTCAATACCTCTATTACTCTTTGATTAGCTTATTCATATTCACGCAGTTCCTGTAGTTCTCTTTTAGTGTTTTCAGCCTGCTCACGCCATTCATGACTTTCTCTTTGACTGATCCCAGCCTGCTCATGCAATTCCTTTATTTCTCTTTAAGTGTTCTCAAGCTACTCTCGCAATTCCTGTATCAAACTTTGAGTAGCTTCCTCACACTCATGATATTCTTTGTTTTGCCTCCTCTCTCTCCCTATCACGCTCATACAGAGTCCTTTGCAGGTTTTCAATCTTTTCATTTACCATGTTTACCAGTAGTATTTGTAGACCTTTTTTGGAACACTTCTATGGATTATTCGTTATCTTTTTTGTCCCCTGATTATTATGAGTGGGAGTTGAGATAACTGAACTTGCCATTTTTCTTGTGTTTTCCAGATTGCTCTACCCATTTGGGATGAAAATAAACCAGCTTTGTGCTAGCACACTATTTTAAGGCAAGCATCAACCAAAGTCTGTAGTTGCACAGTCAAAAGTCTGCAGATACAATATAATTCAATAGATATATCTATTCAACTTCAAACAACTAAGTATAATTGAGCTATGAACTGCAAAGAATAAGTTGGCAAACAGAAATTATTAGGTTAGGGAGAGATGTGGTAAAAAATATGCATAGAGTGATGTGGAAAGGCAGTGGGAGAGTTAACATAACAAATCCTAAACTCAAAACGGGAAATAGCTTGGATAGAATGATAGTAGAGAGAGAAAAAAAGAAGAAAGAGAAAGAAAAAAGACAAGAAAAAACAGGAAAACAAACATTAAAAATTAAGAAGGGCAACACTTAAAAATTATGCAAATTGAAGACATAATATTCAGAGAAGAATGTGGATAGAATAAGAGAACAGGAGGGATGGAAAGGAGATGTGGAAAACTTAAAAATAAAAATGCTAAAAATATTATATAGGTATTAAGAGGTAGTACTGCTATTAAGGAAGTTAAGTCTAAGCATCTTTAAACTGAGTAATAAATTTCTGGATTAAGTGTGTGCACAATGTGGCTAAAGTCAAATAATCAACTACGGGTATATATGAGGATGAGAACAGCAATTAAGTCATGCAAATCATGAAAGAGAAAAAACGTGAAAAGAACAAGAAGGAAAAAAAAAGGATCAAATGGTCACTAGAGCTAAATAAAAAAAATTATTTTAAAAGATAAAAAGAGATAGTTCTGGGAAGATGGCAGAGGAGAATCTGGAGGTAAAACAATCATTCACATAGAAAGCAGTTTTAGAGTTCCAGTGAACAGTCCTCAGCCAGAGAATCACACCAAGTGTGCCATCACAGGACAGAGAGTTAGGACAGAGAGGGAAAATCCAGACAAGGAGACAGATCTGAGCTCTTGCCAGCTGCTGCCGCCAGACACAGTGGGCGAGCGGATTCTACTCAATACCAGCAAGAACCAACAAGGAGTGGAATTCTTCACCCTGCAGTTCGCAGACCAGAGACAACCCAGGAAGCAAGACTTGGCGTGAGTAGAAGTCTGATGTCCTCACTCCTCAGGGTGCAGAGGAGGGAAGGCCACCCTTCCCCTCCAGTACTGGAGATCTCCATCTTGGATATCGACAAAGCTCAGCGGAGCTGCTAGCTCCAACTCAGGCCTTGGAAGAAAACTAGAGTCATTTAGCAGGTCACAAGGACCTAAGCTGAACTGCCAGACTCAGCTCCACCCAGGGAAAAGTCAGAATGCTTAGGAGCCAGCCCTAGGAGTGGCTTTCTTCGCTGGGTAATCAGAGCCAGAGATTGCTCCTCCCTTTAGCAGCCCTGACAATTGAAATTCAGTAAACATAAACCCTTAGAATGGCTCCAGGCTCGGCTCTGTGAGTTTCTCACAAATTAGCCCCCCGGAAAAGCTACTGATTGCTGAAAGGACTCAACTCTACCCAGAACCTAGCCTCATCACAGCTTCTCCAAATTTGAGGAAAAAGCCATCTCCCTCTTTTGTGATGCTCAAAGCAGATCTCCCTCCCATTGAACTAAATTGGAAGGAAGATCGCAAAATCCTGGGTAAAGCAGAGCATTTCTCTGCCTGTTCAAACAAACTGACTTAAGAAACCAACCAAGCCACAGAACCACAAGCAGACCAGAGACTCCAACAAGAGGCTGGTTACGGATACAAGGGATATGCAGGATTTTTCCCAACCCTCCCAGAAAAACGAAAGAACTATTTTTTCTCTTCTTCATTTTTTTTGTGCCTTTTATAAAAAACTTTTTTTCTTTTCTAAAAATTTTTAATTTTTAAATTATTTGAAAAAAATTGTTTTCTAGTAACTTTTTTTTCCTCTTATAATTTTTATTATAGGAGTACATGTGTGTGTGCGTTTTTCTTTCTTTTTTTTTCTTTGTTTTTTTTTTAAAAAATTCTTTTTGTTTACCTCTACTGAACTTCTGATCTTTTTTTTCTTTCTCTCTTACCCTTTTCACCTTTTCTTCTCTTTCATTCTTCTTTATGTGACTTAATTATTGTTCTGCACATCCTCAGATAAACCCGTAGTTGACTATTAGATCCTATCCCCAATTGTGAACACACTTAATCCCCAAATTTATTACTCAATTCAAAACCTCTGAGACTTAAATTCCTTAATAGCAGTACTACCTCTTTATACCTATATAATATTTTAAGTATTATAATTTCTAAGATTTTCACATCTCATTTATATCCCTCTGTTTCTCTCATTATATTCACGTTCTTCTCTGAATAGTTTGTTTTCGATTCTGCATAATATTTTAAATTTTTCTTTTCTATTTTTTCTGGTCTCTTTTTTCCCTTTCTCTTTCTTCTTTTTTTCTCTTTCTCTACTTTCATACTACCCAACCTATTTCCTGCTTTGTAATTAGGACTTAGTTAACTCTCCTTGTCTCTTCCCACATCTCTCTATTCCTATGTTTTACCCACATCTCTCCCTACCCCTAATAATTTCTGATTTTCCAAATTCTTCTTTGCGGTTCGTAGCCCATTAATATATAGTTGTTTGATGTTTAATAGATGTATCTGTTGAACTAGATTTTATCTGCAGACTATGGACTGTGCAAATGCAGACTTTGGTTGACGCTTGACTTAAGTTAGTGTTCTAGCAGAAAACTGGTGTTATTTTCATCCCAAATGGGCAGAGTAAGCTGGAAAAACACAAGAAAAATGGCAAGTCTGGGAATCTCAATTCCCACTCATGATAATCAGGGGACATAACGGATAATGAATAATCCAGAGGAGAATTCCCAAAAAGCTCTAATAAACACTGCAGGAAAACATGATAAATGAAAGATTGAAAACCGACAAAGTAATCTGTATGAGCATGATAGGGAGAGAGAGGAGGCAAACAATAGGTCAAGGCAGGAAAAGATTGTAAACCTACAAAGGACTCTGCATGAGAGTGAGAGGGAGAGAGAGGAGGCAATCCAAAGGTTTATACAGGAATATCATGAGCGTGAGGAAGCTACTCAAAAACTGATACAGGATTTGCGTGAGCAGCTTGAGAATACTCAAAGAGAAAGGCAGGAATGGCTTGAACAGGCTGAGAACACTCAAAGAGAACTACAGGAATGGCATGAACAGAAGGAAGCTAAGCAAAAAGTAATACAGGAATTGAGAGAGCAGGATGAGACTACACAAAGATCACTAAAGGCATTCATGGGATCCATTAACAAAGAGCTGAAGGAGGTCACAGAGACCACAAAGGGAATGCTGAATGGAACCCAACAGAAGGAATGGGAGTCCAAGGAACCCATAACCAATCAACTAAGTGATTTGAGAATAAACACTGAACACCAAATTAAGGAAGTAAAGAAGTCCATTCAAGGTCTAAAACAAAGCTTCCACAAAGAATTTGAAGTTATCAAAACTGACCAATTAGAAGGAAAAGAAATAAAAACCAAAGTAGAAAGTCTTGACAGCAGGTTAGACCATGTAGAAGATCGAATCTTGGGAATTGAAGACAGCCTAGATATTATAGATAAAGTACATACAACTATCCAAGTCCAAGAAATATGATAGATCTATCCAACACTTGGAAGACACCATCAGAAGGGCTAATCTAAGGATAATGGGTGTATAGGAGCAACTAGAAACAGAAGTTAATGGCCTAGGGAATTTGTTTAACAGGATCCTAGCAGAGAACTTCCCAAACATGTAAAAATATAGTCCTATTCAGATACAAGAAGCTTTTAGAACTCCAAATAGACCAGACCAGAATAGGACATCCCACAGTCACATTATAATCCAGACAGGATCAACTCAGACCAAGGAAAAGATCCTTAAAGCTGTCAAGGAGAAAAGATCAATCACCTATAAATGGAAACCAATTAGAATCTCCTCAGATTTCTCAGCAGATTCAATCAAAGCAAGAAGAGCCTGGAATGATGTATGCCATGCCCTAAAAGCAAACAACTATCCTCCAAGAATACTGTACCCATCTAAACTCTCCTTCATAACTAAAAGCCAAATAAAAACCTTCCATAGCAAAGAAATATTGAAACAATACATCTCCACCAAACCAGCCCTACAAAAGATTCTTAAAGATGTCCTACACAAAGAAAACCAACAAGAACAGAATAGAGGCCAAGAAACTGCACGCAAACTGAGAATCCAAGAACCATAGGAAGAACACAGTTGCCACAGCCCCCAAAAATGTGGATAAAATGGCAGGAACTCCCAAATACCTCTCTCTCCTATTTCTTAACATTAACGGACTTAACTCTCCAATTAAGCTACATAGACTGTCTAGCTGGATTAAAGAGCACGATCATACTTTCTGCTGCCTTCAGGAATTTAGCCCATAAAAACAAACACATTTTCAATGTGAAAGATTAGAACAAAATCTAACTAGCAAATGGCCTCCATATACAAGCTGGAGTTGCAATCCTAATATTAGATAAAGAAGACTTCAAATTAAAATTAGTTAGAAGAGATAAAGAAGGTCGCTACATACTTATTAACAGATCTCTCTTTCAGGAGGATATTACAATTCTAAATATCTATTCACCAAACAACGGAGCTCCCAAATTTATCCAAGAAACACTACTTTCCCTCAAATTCCACATAGATCCAAAGACAATAATTGTTGGGGATTTTAACACACAACTCTCCCCACTAGATAGATCAACCGGGCAAAAACTCAACAGAGAAACTACAGATCTAAACAGCTGCATAGATCAACTAGATTTAACAGACATCTACCGAACATTTCACCCAGCAGCATCAGAATACACGATTTTCTCAGCAGCACATGGAACATTTTCTAAAATAGACCACATTTTAGGCCACAAAGCAAACTTGTCCAAATTCAGAAACATTGAAGTTATACCTTGCATTCTTTCAGACCACAAGGGAATAAAATTAGAACTCAACACCAAAAGCCACCAAAGAAAGTCTGGTAACACATGGAAGTTGAACAACACTCTGCTGAATCACGAGTGGGTCATGGAAGAGATTAGAAAGGAAATTCAAATACTCACGCTATTCAACAAAAATGAACACACAAATTACCAGCAACTCTAAGACACAGCAAAGGCAGTGAGCAGAGGCAAGTTTATAGCTCTTAGTTCCTACATCAACATATTGGGGAGATCTGAAACCAACAATTTAATGAGACATCTGAACTTCCTTGAAAAATAGCAGCAAATAAACCCCAATCCAGTAGACAGAAAGAAATAATTAAAATTAAATCAGAATTAAATGAATTAGAATCCAAAATCAACAAAACAAAGAGTTGGTTCTTTGAAAAAATTAACAAAATTGACAGACCCTTAGCAAATCTTATCAGAAAAAGAAGAGAACACACCCAAATAAATAAACTCAAAGATGAGAATGGAAACATCACCACGGAAACAACCATGATTCAGAACATTATAAGTGAATACTTCTCAAAACTTTATGCTAGTAAGTTTGAGAACTTGGCAGAAATGGACCTTTTCCTAGCAAATATTGACATGTGAAAACTAAACCAATATGAGTTAACCCATCTTAACAGGTCTATATCAAGCATTGAAATAGAAACAGCAATAAGAGACCTATCAGATAAGAAAAGTCAAGGACCAGACGGTTTTAAAGCAGACAAAGTTCACTACCAAACATATTCTATGAAGCCATCATAACTCTCATAACTCTCATCCCAAAACCAGGAAGGGACTCATCAAAGAAAGAGAACTATAGACCCATGTTTTGATGAACATTGATACAAAACTTCTCAACAAAATTTTGGCCAATCCAAGTCAACAATTCATCCAAAAAATCACACAACACGATCAAACAGGATTCATTTCAGGGATGCAAATCTGGTTCAATATATGCATATCAATTAATTTTATTCATCACATCATCAGGAGCAAGGATAAGAACCACATGGTTATCTCAATAGATGCAGAAAAAGCATTAGACAAATCCAACACCCCTTTATGATGAAGGTTTTGGAAAAATTAAGAATCCATGGGATATTCCTCAGTAAAATAAAGGCTTTATATGACAAACCTACAGCCAGCATTATACTTAATAGTGAAAATTAAACCCATTTCCTCTTAACTCAGGAACAAGACAAGGATGTCCACTCTCTCCACTTCTCTTCAATCTAGTATTAGAAAGCCTAGCTACAGCAATAAGAAAAGATGCAAACATAAAGGTGGTCCATATAGGGAAAGAAGAAATGAAACTCGCCCTCTTTGCAGATGACATGATCTTGCATTTAAAGAATCCCATAGAATCTGCTCCCAAATTACTCAAGCTGATTCAAAACTTTGGCAAAGTAGCAGGGTATAAAATTAACCCCCCAAAATTAATGGCTTTTCTGTATGCCAAGAATGAGAAAAGTGTGGCTGAAATTCAGAATGCAACTCCATTTGCAGTAGCCCCACAAAAAGTAAAATAATAGGAATTAACTTAACCAAAGAAGTGAAGGAAGTCTATGATGAAAACTTTAAAAACTTGAAAAAGTAAATCAAAACAGAACTTAGAAAATGGCAAAACCTCCCATGCTCCTAAATTGGAAAGATTAATCTTGTGAAAATGGCAATACTTCCCAAGGCTATCTACAAATTCAATGTGATACTTATCAAAATTAAAACCTCATTCTTCAAGGAAATAGAAGAGGCAATCCAAAAATTCATATGGAACAATAAACGACCCCGAATAGCAAAAACGCTCCTCAACAGAAAGAACACGGCTGGAGGAATATCAATACCAAATTTCAAATTCTACTATAAATCCATAGTAATCAAAACAGCTTGGCACTGGCACAAGAACAGGCCTCAGGACCAATGGAATAGAATTGAAAACCCAGAAATGAATCTACAGACTTATAGCCGTCTAATTTTCGATAAGGGAGCTCAAACAATAGAATGGAAGAAAGAAAGCCTCTTCAGTAAATGGTCCTGGCAAAATTGTTTAAATACTTTTAGAAAACTAAAACTAGACGCTTATCTATCACCTTGCACCAGAATCAACTCCAAATGGATCAAAGACCTCGGAGTCAAAGCAGACACTCTGAAAGCATTGCAGGATGGAATAGGAGAAACCCTAGTTCTCCTTGGCGCAGGTCGAAATTTTCTGAATAGAGACCCTGAAACCCAACAAATCAAAGAAAGGTTGGACAAATGGGATTGCATGAAGTTGCAGAGCTTCTGCATGGCAAAGGACATAGCAAGCTCAATAGAAAACCTACAGATTATGAGAAGATCTTCACTAGCCATACACCGGACAAAGGACTCATATCTAAAATATACATGGAAGTCAAAAATTAAATCCGCCAAAAACAAATCCTCAAAGAAACAACTGCCCAATAAATAAGTGGGCTAAAGACTTAAAGAGAAACTTCTCTGAAGAAGAAGGAAGGATGGCCAATAGACACATGAAAAAATGCTCAACTTCCTTTGCCATAAAAGAAATGCAAAACAAAACAACATTGAGATACCCCATTTAGAATGTCAAAAATCAAGAACTCTAACAATTACACATGCTGGAGGGGATGTGGACAGAAGAGAATCTTGCTTCATTGTTGGTGGGAGTGTAAACTTGTTCAACCACATTGGAAAGTAGTATGGAGGTTCCTCAAAAGACTCCACATAGAGCTCCTCTATGACCCAGCAGTCCCACTTTTGGGCATTTACCCAAATTTTTACAAACAAAACCACACTAAAGCTACCAGCACAACTATGTTTATTGCAGCATTATTTGCCTTAGCTAAGATCTGGAACCAACCCAGATGCCCCTCAGTAGATGAATGGATCAAGAAAATGTGGTATATATACACAATCGAATTCTATGCCTCCATCAGAAAGAATGACATTGCCCCATTTGTTAGGAAATTCAAAGTCTTGGAAAAAATTATATTAAGTTTAGTAAGCCAAGCCCAAAGAAACATAGGTCCCATGGTTTCCTTTATTTTCAATATCTAGTACATGTATGAGTCCAGCAGAAAAGGACAGATAAGGTGAAGTTAGGAAAATGAACCCTAAGTTATGTATTTAAATGTTTTTTTTTTTCTTTCAAGCATTTGTTTCTAACGCATTTATAAGATTATTTCTTTGTTGCTTTGTATGTCCCTCCACCACAGTATAACCCCTGCTTTCACTCTATTTGATGTCAGTATAATTTGTGGAGGGGAAGGGGCAAAATAAGTCGTTCAAATAAGGGCACAGGTGGACCCGTTGCAGCAATGAGAAGTGCAAGTTGTCATGTCGAAAACGAACTTTACAACTTTGGTGGGGTGGGGGGAGGATTGGGTGGGAGGACATCGACATCGGGAGTCTGGGAAGGGATGTGAAAGGTAAACAAAGGAGGAGGCTACTATGCTTGATAGGAAATGTACTCATTATCTTCCCATTTAATTGTAACCCCTCTGTACAGTATGTTCGCATAAAAAAAGAAAAAAAAAAAAACAAAAGAAAATAATTTCTAAAAAAGAAAAAAAAAAACACACAGACATATAACCCCAAAACAAAAACTATAAGGAAGAAAAAAATGTTAATAGAAAACAAAAATTTTTTAAGTTAAAAATCTAAAAAAAGGTTTAGAAAAAAAATTATAAAAGGTACAAAAAAAAAGATCTGATTTTTTGGGGGGATGGAACGTTCATGTATCTCCCTTGTGTCCATAACCAGTCTCTTGTTGGATTATCTGGTCTGCTTGTGGTGTTTGATTTTCCTGTGCTTTGGATGGTTTCTTTAGTCAATTTGTTTGAGCAGGCAGAAAAATGCTCTGCTTTACCAAGGATTTTGTGATCCTACTCCCAGACTAGTTCAGTGGGACAGAGATCTACTTTGACTTTCACAAAAGAGGGAGATGGCTCTTTCCTCTAGTTTGGAGATGCTGTGATGAGGCTAGGTTCTGGGTAAAGTTGAGGCCTTTCAGCAAACAGCAGCTTTTCCCTGAGGAGTTAGCTTCTGAGAAACTCACAGAGCCCAGCCTGGAGCCATTCTCAGGATTTATGTTTACTGAATTTCAATTGATTGTCAAGGCTCCTGTAGGGAGGGGCAGCCTCTGGCTCTCTTTACCCAGTGAAGAAAGCCACTCTTGGGGCTGGCTGCTCAAGCTGGTTGATTTTCCCAGGGAGGAGCTGAGCCTGGCAGGTCAGGTTAGGTTCCTGTGACCTGCTAAATGACTCTTGTTTTCTTCCAAGGCCTGAGTTGGAGCTAGCTGAACAGCCAGGCTTCTTCAGTATCCAAGATGGAGATCTCCGGTAATGGGGTGGGGGAGGGTTGGCCTTCCCTCCTCTCCTCCCTGAGAAGGAGTGAGGATGTCAGGCTTCTACTCATGCCAGAGTCTTGGTTCCTGGCTCATCTCTGGTCTGCGAACTTCAGGATGAAGATGTGTGCCCCTTGTCAGTTCTTGCTGGTGTTGAGTAGAAACCGCTCTCTTGCCGCGTCTGACGCTTAAGTCCCAGACTATCTTTGTTGCAGGTACGGTGGCTATGGCTGCCGCCGCTGCCACCATATCCGTGGCCACTGGCAAGTGCTTATATCTGTCTCCTTGCCTGGATTTTCCCTCTCTGGGCTAACTCTCTGTCCTGTGATGGCACACTTGGTGTGATTCTCTGGCTTAGGACTGTTTATTGGAACACTAAAATTGCTTTCTATGCAAGAGCTTGTTTAGCCTCCAGCTTCTCCTCCACCGTCTTCCCAGAACTCATCAAAAAAAAAACATTTAAAGGCAATTCCAGGCAGGAAAGTACATGGAACATTTTTTTCTGTGTGTGCCAGTCATGGGGGTTGTATTTGTTCTACTTTATTCAAGGCTGGTGTTCTATTACTCTCAGCTAATCGGTGGGATGACTACCAGCTAATTAGAGGTAAAGAGTCTCATGGAATTCTCTGTGCAGGCTGACTTCAAACTGATAATCAGATTTCGGCTTCCTGAGACATTCTGTGCTTTGCATGAGACACTTATCTCCAATGAGCCACCAAAAAGAAGAAAAACAAAAAAATAAGAAACACCTGTGGTTGAGATGTGGCCCCAATGTCAGAAATGAGACAATGATTTCTGGGACAATACCCACACCTTGAGATCAAGCTCCAGGACCAGCACACACAAGAATAAAATAAATAAATGGAAAGAAAGTTGGAAGAAGAAAAGGGAGAGCCGATTTCAGAGGTTAAAATGAGCAAAATTGAGTTAGCTTACACTAGTTACTGTACTTACTCAAGGGTCTCAGATCTGAGGATCAGTACTCAAGGCCAGCTAAGGCAGGGGAGTCCATGAACTCTATGCTAATTAGCCAATTACAGTTTTTTTTTTAGAAGCCCCGAATTGTGCTGTGTCTCACATATTAGAGGGCTAGTTTTAAAAATGTACTGGGAGGGGACTGGGAAGTGACTCAGTGGGAAAGTGCTTGCCTTGCATGCATGAGGCCCTGGGCTCAATTCCTCACCAACACATAAGCAGGAAAAATCAGAAGTGGCTCCGTAGCACAAGTGGTACGGCTCTAGCCTCAAGCTGAAGAGCTGAGGGACAGCGCCCAGGCCCAGAGTTCAGGCTCCATGACAGGCAAAAAAAAAGGAACTGGGACAATACCTAGGCACTGATTTATAGCTCCAAGCCCAGCATACATATGGAAATAAAAAGTAGAAATTAAAAAATGTATAAGAAAATTCAATTAATTTTTTTTAATGAGTGATGAGATTTTGGTTTTTGTGTATAATCCTCTTTTTTTTAGTCGGTTGTAAGGCTTGAACTCTGGGCCTGAGCACTGTCCCTCAGCTCTTCATTTCAATGCTAGTGCTCTACCACTTGAGCTACAGTGCCACTTCTTTTGTGTGTAATCCTAAATACTAAGATAGATTAAATCTGAGGGCTATGGTCTCTAATCTTCAAATCACCAGCAAAACATGTAAACAAGTAAACAGTAGTGAATCCTGATGGAGTTGTAAAGCACCAGGCTTGAGTGAGAAAGCTATGAAACAGTGCCCTTGCTAAGAGATCCAGCCTCAGGATCACAAAAATGTAAATAAGAAGAGAACCTGGGGCTTGTGACTCATTCCTGTAATTCTCCAGGAGGCAGAAATATGGGTATCCAGTGTAAAGGCCAATTCTAGCAGGAAAGTCCACAAGACAGTTGCTTGTGGGCCATCCTGGGGCTAGAACTGTAGTACTCCCAGATTTTTGGCAGTTAATTGGAGGTAAGGATCTGACACTTTCCTGCTCAGCCTGGCTTTGAACCATGATGGTCAGATTTCAGCATCCTGAAACAGGCCAGGCCTTGCATGAGTTCTGGCTCCAGCACTAGCACATTCACAAAGAATGAAATGCAAAGAAGACTAGAAGAAAAAGAAGAACCAATAACGGAGGCTGCAATGAGCCAATCAGCCCATTACTGGTGGCTCATAACTGTAATTCTGTTTCCTCAAGAGGCTAAAACATATGCCCCATGGTTTCCCTTATTTGCAATATCTAGTATATGTATGAGTCAAGCGGAAAAGGTCAGATAATGTGATGTTAAGAAAATGAACCCTTAGATATGTATTTTAATGTTTTTTTCTTTCATGCATGTGTTTCTAACGCATTTATAAGATTATCTCTTTGTTGCTTTGTATGTCCCTCCCCCACAGTATAACCCCTGCTTTCACTATATTTGATGTCAGTATAACTTGTGGAGGAGATGGGGAAAAACCAGTTGTTTAAGGATACAGGTGGACCTGTTGCAACAATGAGAAGTACAAGTTGTCATGTCCAAAACGAGCTTTACAACATCGGTGCGGGGGGGGGGGGGGGTGGGAAGGGGGGGAAGGAGAAGGATTGGGATTGGGCGGGGGAGGGGGGAGGCTGGGAAGGGATGTGAAGGGTAAACAAAGGAGGCTGCAATGCTTGGTAAGAAATGTACGCAATATCCTGCCCATGTAATTGTAACCCCTCTGTACAGTATGTTCACAAATAAAATAAAATTAAATTAAAAAAAATAAAAAATAAAATAAAATAAAAAAAGAAAAAGAATCTCAGACTTCATCTGGGAAGTTGGCTCAGTGGTAGGGTGCTAGCTTTGCATGCATGAGGACCTGGGTTTGATTCCTCAGAACCACATAAGCAGGAAAAGCCGAAAATGTTGCTGCAGCTCAGTTGATAGAGCACTAACCTTAAGCTGGAACGCTGATGGACAGTGCCAAAGCCTAGTTTTCAGGCCCATAACCAATGGCAAAATAATAATAAAAAAAAACCCTCAGACTTTGCTGCTCAGACTGGCTTCAAACCAAGATCCTCAGATTTCAGCCTCCTTAGTAGTGCTGGGGTTCATATGAGACTCTTCAAAAAGAAAGAAGCCGGAAGTTGAGCTGTGGCTCAATTGGCAGAACTGAGCAAAATCTCTGAGACAGTGGCCAGTCCCTAGATGGAGAAAAAAAAAACATAAAAAATTTCAAAAATAAATAATGAATTGTAATAGAGAAAAAATCATGTTTAATATGATACAAAGGAAAACTTTTTTTTTTAAGTGCAGCAAACAAAAACGTACTACAAAGTTTCAAAATGACATACTGAGAGTAAGGGGAAAGTGAAAATTTTTAAAATTCATGTAAATATTATATCCAAACTGACATGACCAAAACCTAATATGATCAGAAACTTATCTCTCACTTGTAATTGCTTACAAACAATTGTCCCTCCAGTTTCAACTCTAGCATCAGAATTTAGGAAGAACTCTCTATACAGCCTTGACTGAATAGGCATCTTCCTGCTTTAGCCTCTTGAGTTAGAAATACAGGCTTTGCCTGTATTTGAAACTCAACATCAATATTCAAACTTTGAAACTCAATATCAATATTCAAATAATGGATTATATATAAAAGCATGAATAAACATCCACCAGAGAAGCTCTGAGCAATACAATCATAACAGTAGAAGAGCACCTACCACTTAAGATAGGTAACAGAAGGAAGATTTAGCATTTTTTTGAAGTGCAGGGGTTTGAACACAGGGCCTCATGCTTGCTAAGTATAAAATTCAGTGACATTAATTATATCCACACTACTTTTTAACCATTACCTCTGCTTGTGAACTTTCTTTTCAATACTGATGGAATCCACACAATGACCTGCACCAGAAACTTTTGTTTTGTTTTGTTTGGTTTTTGGTCTGTCATGGGGCTTGACCTCTGGGTTGGGCACTGTCTCTGTGCTCTTCAGCTCCAGGCGAGTTCTCCACCACTTGAGCTACAGCACCACTTCCGGTTTTCTAGTGTTTTATTGGAGATAATAGTCTCACATACTTTCCTGACCGGGCTGGCTTTCAACTGTGATCCTCAGATCTCAGTCTCCTGAGTAGTTAGGATTACAGGTGTCAGCCACTGTCCCCCAGCCCCAGAAACTTTTAATCTTCTTTTTTCCCTTATGAACTTTAGTCAATATATTTCACATAAATAGATTATTTTGTGTCCATCCATGACCGACATATATTAATTGCAGCCTTTTGTGGATGAGTCATAATTTATGCACACCTCACATTTTATAAACCAATTCATCTGGGCCCACATTCAGCAGCTTGTTCTGAGAAGAATGGTAGCTATTTTGCTAGCCACCTCTATCCTCTGCCATTCCTACTCAAATTAGTCTTTGGAATCAGTTTGAGTCTGCTCAGAGGGTAGAGTCATACGGGTTGGCGTTGAACCATGATCCTCAGATCTCAGTCTCCTGAATAGCTAGGATTACAGGTGTGAGACACCTGCACCAGGCCATCATTTCTTCCAAGAACATGTCAGGGGGATGGAATAGAAGTACTACATACATTCATTAGCAACTGCCCCAGGGTGAGCCAGAAGCTCAGACCAAATCCACTGACCTTGATACTGTCTTTGGTGTCCAAAAGGATATTGTTGGTCTTAAGGTTTTCGTGTATGATTTTGTTTGGTGTAAGTAGTGAACTGCACTTACATGTGTGACAAGCCTCCTGGCTTCATCCTCATATAGGCGGCCGAATTTTCAGATCCACCCCAGGTGGTATCCCCTAGTGGCCAGTTCCATGATGAGATACACATACTCTTCCTTCTCCATTACCTGGTACAACCTGATGATGTGTTTGTGCCATATATTCTTAAAAATGTCCATCTCATTCTTTATCCAATGATGAGGACTCTCACTTCCAGAGTATTTTAAATTCCACGTCCTTGTCTGTGAGGAGGGAATGAGCCAGCTTCACTTTTCCATGGTACCTGTGTGGAAGAGCTCTTTCTTCTGGTATTGTTTGATGATCTCCTCCTTCAAGGTGCTTGAGATTGATTCTTTCTGTACTTCCATCCTTCTGCTACAATAGCAAGTAGCTAGTCTACCTAAATAAATTAAATAAAATAAAGGAAAACCCAGAAAGAGTAAAAAGAAATACCAAAATCCAAATAACAGCCCGTCCCCACTACCAAAAAAATCATTTAAATTTGATTCAGTCCAGTGGGTCATTAAGCAAGAGCTCCAAGCTCTGTTAACTAACATAGGTTGGAGCACACTGGTTTCCTATATATCCTTCATGACCTCACACAATGGAGAAATCACAACCAGGCATAGTGATGTCATAGAAGAAATGGACCAATCAGAGTCTGGCCCAGTGAGGTCAGAGAAATAGCGGACCAATCACAGCCTTCCAGCGTTGACACTCTAGCTCTTGGACCTCAAAGACTGTTGCTAAGGAATCCATGTGGCTTAAGGTTGCTTTGGTCATTCTCGTGGCAATTCTGGAACTACTAGGACAGTGGTCAAAATCCTCTGATTTTCTAGAGGACTACTGAATCTTATAAATTGCTTCTCTGTAGACACTAGTTAATAGCCTCCATTCTTGATGGCCACCTTATCCAATGTCTTTTTCCAGCAATAGCACTGCACAAAGGCCTCCGTCCTTCTCAAGGACAGCTGTGTCTTACAACTTCCTCCTGAGGGGACAAGTTCCAGAGTGACTTTGAGCCACCACCCTCAGAATTCACCTTCCTGAGTAGTTAGGATTATATGCCTGAGCCATCGGTAGGTACTTAGCTCATCTCTTACATTTGGAGGAAGTATATTTGTTAGAAAGGTGGTTTTTAGATGTGTACTTTTAACACTTTAAATTTGTTGCCCTTGCTGTCTAATAGTGTATCTAGTTTCTGATGAGAAATTAGTCTTAATATCATTGAAGATTATTTGTGTATGATGAATTTTGTCTTTGTGCTTTGGAAAGTTTTCTGTTTTGGTTTAATTAGAATGTGTCTTAATGTGGACTTGTGTTATTATGTTAATTGACATTTTTGAGCTGATAGATTCCTGCATGGAAGGTTCATGCTTTCAATTAAAATTAGGAAGGTATTTGTTTTTATTCCTTCAAATACTATGTATTTCTATTTTTGCCTCTGTATACATATATATATATATATATATTATACATTATATATTCACATTGTATATGTGAATATACATATATATGCCTACATGTTTATATTATATATACATTTATATACATATACAGTTTTATATAGCTTCCACTTTTGTGATTGTTTATGGTAGGAAGTTTAGACTGATCCTAGCTACTCCATCAGTTAGAGTTTGAAGTTTTCCTCTTTATTTCTTGATAAAAATATGCATTACTCGCCAAGGATATTGAAATAGGTATTAAGCACAGATAGCCTCTCTCTCTCTCTCTCTCTCTCTCTCTCTCTCTCTCTTTCTCTCTCTCTCTCTCATTTCCTGCCTTGGTTAGGTCTCTGAGCACAGGGCCATTGCTTGTCTGGTCCTTCTGTGTGCTGTGAAATTTTGCAGTGTCATACTCTGCTACAAAGGCCACCAGGCAGGCCTGCACTTGGAAGAGGAGCTTCTCAAAGGCAGCCTCTATGGGTGCACCTGCCTGCCTCTCTCTTGATGTCAGAACTCCACAGCTATTTGAGATGGCCTTAGCAGATGCCCCTTTGCCTGGACTGCTGACTGGTGACTGTGTCAGCACAAGCACAGCCTCTTTTTTATTACAAATTAGAGGTCTGCGGTGGAACCTGGGGGTGTTCCCTTGTTGGTGGTTATGCTTGGAGCAAGGGTGGGGGCTGCAGAAGCCTCACTGTGGCCTGAATTCTGAGGCACAACAAATGCCAAGGGTTCCTCTGGGCTCTTTACAGAATACATGGGCAGGTTCAGGAGCAGAAGCTGAGCTCAGGGGGCCCCTAAACACAGGGTGGGCTTTAGAGCTGGGCATCACAGATTGATCTTTCTGAAGGGCTGCGGACATCATCTGGAAGCTGTTGAACCTTTAGGAGGTCTGAGTACATCATGAGATTATGTGTGGGCATCTGAGCTTCATCCATTGTTTGTAATAGAGCTGAGCCCTCCCTCTTGTATTGTCCTGGTGCCCTCTGAGTGTGTGATGGTTTCTGGCAGTGAGAAAAGTTTAATGTGTCTTTTCTTCCCTGAGCCTCACTAGGAAGTTTCTATTGTTGGCAGGGATGATTCTGTCATTGGGAGGTCTGTGTGTTCTCTGAGTAAGGGAATCTACAGACTTCAGAGCACATCTTGGCTTTCTCTCTGAAAGGCCTAAGTGTTTAAGGCTTCAGATGCTTTATAGGTTTCCAGACATATCCAGGGCTTGTTCTTTTTGATCTTTCAATGACAGCTCTAATTTCCTCTCTTAGTCATGGTCTATTGACCCCTTTGACTCTGGCATAAATGAGAGAACACAGGCAGGGCTGTTGTGTTGCTAAGGAAAGCAGACAGGGCTGCCTTGTTGCTGAGAAAAAGCAGGCAGGCCTGCTTTTTTTGAGGGTTAATTTTTGAGGGTTAATTTTATACCCTGCTACTTTGCCAAAGTTTTGAAACAGCTTGAGTAATTTGGGAGTGGGGTCTGTGGGATTCTTTAAACACAAGATCATGTCATCTGCAAAGAAGGAGAGTTTTACTTCTTCTTTCCCTATTTGGATCCCCTTTATGTTTGCATCTCGTCTTATTTGTAGCTAGGCATTCTAATACTAGATTGAAGAGAAGTGGAGAGAGTGGACATCCTTGTCTCTTTCCTGAGGTAAGAGGAAATAGCTTTAGTTTTTCACCATTAACTGTAATGCTGGCTGTAAGTTTGTCATATACAGCCTTTATTGTATTGAGGAATGTTCCATGGATTCCTAATTTTTCCAGAACCTTCATCATAAAGGGGTGTTGGACCTTGTCAAATGCTTTTTCTGCATCTAATGATATAACCATGTGGTTCTTATCCCTGCTCCTGTTGATGTGATGAATTATACTAATTGATTTGCGTATATTGAACCAGCTTTGCATCCCTGAAATGAAGCCTGTTTGATCTTGGTTTATGATTTTTCGGATGAATTGTTGAAGTCGATTGGCCAAAATTCTGTTGAGAAGTTTTTCATGAATGTTCATCCTAGAAATTGGTCTATGGTTCCCTTTCTTTGATAAGACCCTGCCTGGATTTGATGAGGGTTATGAGGGCTTCATAGAATGAGTTCCGTAGTGAACTTCGTCTTTCACTTTCATTGAAGATTTCGAGGGGTATTAATGTGAGCTCTGCTTTGAAGACCTTGTAGAATTCCGCTGTGAAACCATCTGGACCTGGACTTTTCTAAGATGAGAGATCTCTTATTACTGGTTATATTTCAGTGCTTGATATGGGCCTGTTAAGGAGATTTAACTCATCTTGGTTTAGTTTTGGCATGTCAGTATTTGCTAGGAAAAGGTCCATTTCTGCCAAGTTATCAAACTTATTAGCATAAAGTTTTGAGAAGTATTTCCTTATAATGTTCTGAATCTTGGTGGTTTCTCTGGTGATGTTTCTATTCTCATCTCTGAGTTCATTTATTTGGGTATGTTCTTTTCTTTTTCTGATAAGATTTGCTAAGGGTCTGTCAATTTTGTTAATTTTTTCGAAGAACCAACTGTTTGTTTTGTTGATTCTTTATATGGCTCTTTTGGATTCTAATTCATTCAATTCTGATTTAATTTCAATTATTTCTCTCTGTCCATTGGGTTGGGGTTTATTCTGCTGCTCTTTCTGAAGGAGGCTCAGATGTCTCATTAAATTGTTGGTTTCAGATCTCTCCAATATGTTGATGTAGGAACTCAGAGCTATAAACTTGCCTCAGAGTACTACCTGTGCTGTGTCCCAGAGGAGTTGGTAATTTGTGTGCTCATTTTTGTTGAATATCATGAATATTTGAATTTCATTTCTAATATCTTCCATGATGCACTCATGATTATCAGCAGAGTGTTGTTCAGCCTCCATGTGTTACAGGACTTTCTTTAGTGGCTTTTGGTCTGGAGTCCTACTTTTAATCCCTTGTGGTCTGAGAGAATGCAAGGTATAACTTCAATGTTTCTGAATTTGGACAAGTTTGCTTTGTGGCCTAAAATGTGGTCTATTTTGGAAAATGTTCCATATTCTGCTGAGAAAAACGGGTATTCTGGTGCTGCTGGGTGAAATCTTCGGAAGATGTCTGTTAAATCTAGTTGATCTGTGCAGTTGTTTAGATATGCACGTTCTTTGTTGAGTTTTTGCCAAGTTGATCTATCTAGTGGGGATAGTGGTGTGTTAAAGTCCCAAACAATTAATGTCTTTGGAGCTATGTGGGATTTGAGGGAAAGTTGGGTTTCTTGGATAAATTTGGGTGCTCCATTTGGTGAATAGATATTTAGAATTGTAATATCCTCCTGAAGGAGAGATACATTAATTAGTATGTAGCAACCTTCTTTAACTCTTCTCACTTATTTTAAATTGAATTCTATTTTATCTGATATTAGGATTGCAACTCATGCCTTTTTATGGAGGCCGTTTGCTTGGTAGAAATTGGTCCAGCCTTTAACATTGAAAATGTGTTTGTTTTTATGGGCAAGATGTGACTCCTGAAGGCAGCAGATAGAAGGTTCTTGCTTTTTAATCCAACTAGACAGTCTGTCTCTTAATTGGAGAGTTAAATCCGTTAATGTTGAGAGATAGAACTGAGAAGTGTTTGGGAGTTTCTGCCATTTTATCCACCTTCTTGGGGGCTGTGGCAACTGGGTTCGTTCTGTGGTTCTTGGATTCTCAGTTTGGCTGCGGTTTCTTGGCCTTTTTGTGGTCTTGTTGGTTTTCTATGTGTAGGACATCTTTAAGAATCTTTGGTAGGGCTGGTTTTGTGGACATATATTGTTTCATTTTTTCTTTGCTATGGAAGGTTTTTATTTGACCTTCGTTTATGAAGGAGAGTTTAGCTGAGTACAGTTTTCTTGGTTGATTGTTGTTTGTCTTTACGGTATGGCATACATCATTCCAGGCACTTCTTGCTTTGATTGCCACTGCTGAGAAATCTGAGGTGATCCTAACTGGTTTCCCTTTATAGGTGATTGATCTTTTCTCCTTGACAGCTTTATGGTTCTTTTCCTTGGTCTGATTTGATCCTGTGAAGATTATAATGTGATGCTGGGTTGTCATATTCTGGTCTGGTCTATTTGGGGTTCTAAAGGCTTCTTGTATCTGAATAGGCCTATCTTTTTGCATGTTTGGGAAGTTCTCTGCTAGGATCCTGATAAACAAATTTCCTAGACCATTAACTTCTGTTTCTAGGTGCTTCTCTACACACATTATCCTCTGATTAAGCCTTCTGATGGTGTTTTCCAACTGTTGAAAAGATCTATCATATTTCTTGGACTTTTCTTGGACGGTTATATGTTCTTTCTCCATAATATCTTGGCTGTCTAAATGCCTAAGACTTCGCAGGAACATAGTAGATACCATTGAATACTAAGATACACGGCTTTGGCACTCTCTACTAATATGCATTTATTAGCATAGTACCACCTGCCTATCCATGTATGGCTATTTTGGCCACCTCTAGGGCTTGATCTCAGTGCCTGCCAAGAATTTCATCCTCGAGTAAGAAATCAAGTGTGACACCTGTTTTCCTTTTCTGGGAGAGTGCTGGGTGTCAGGCATGATGGAGAACAAGTTTACAAATCTAGATGCAATTTGATAGTATGTAAACAATGTCACATATGTTTGTGTGTTCTTACAATCGGTAAAATAAATGGTAAGTAAATGAATAAAACAACAAATACAATGAATAACCACACCAAACATGATATAGACTGAACATGTATATGGAAGTTCAATCCTAACTTTACAACATATATAACGAGTATGACTGGGGCATGAATTCAGGCCTATGGAACAGGCCTGAATTTCTGGTCTTCAATCACAGTGAGCTTCCCCTTCCCCTACAGTGCAACATAGTTACCCAGTCCCTAAGTTCAAATCCCAGGCCTTGCAGATAAAAATCACACATTCCAAGCCAAGGAGTTTCATTAGCATTTTAAATACTTTTTTAAAGTTCACTTTGCCTTTATTTGAAACATTTTGATTTTATAACATGAGATTTTTTTCAAAAAACGTGTTGAAATTTTTATATTTCAGCATATACATTGGTGTTTTTGACCATCTGCCATGAAGAGTGAGAATGAAAATGAGGATATCATTTCTCCCTAGAAGTTCGGGACAGTTGATGTTATTTCTTATTTTTTCTATTTTTTTTTAATTTGTCGGTTGTGGGGCTTGAACTCTGGGCTTGGTTGCTGTCCCTGTGCTCAAGGCAAACGCTCAAGCACTTTAGCCACAGCACCACTTCCAGTTTTCTAGAGGTTTATTGGAGATAAGAGTCTCACAGTCTTTTCTCCCTGGCTAGCCTTGAGTCGCCTTCCTCAAATCTCAACCTCCTGAGTAGCTAGGATTATAGGCATAAGCCACCTGTGCCCGGCAGTTGATGTTATTTCTATTTAGAGTAATTTTTGTAATTATAAAATGTCTGCAATTGTGTCCTGTGAGTTTTCCTCAGTGCCTACCACGAAATAGACTAGGGGAGTCCTCATACCACCAAAGGTTGAGTTTCTGAATAAACACTCACTTCTGTGAGGACAGTAGTTACTTGTAAGCATTTTGGGAATGAATGGATTCTAAAATGAAAAACAAAAACATTGGTACTAAGATGTAGCTCAGTAGTGGAATAGTTGCCTAAAGAGCATAAGATCCTGGAAGAAAAGTTTCCTAAGGCTCAGAATGTTAGGATTTTGTATGAACAAACTTCTTTCCTTTTTTTTTTTTTTGTCGGTGGTGGGGCTTGAACTCAAGGATTGGGCATTATCCCTGTGCTCTTCAGCTCTTTGCAAGCACTCTACAGCTTTAGCCACATTGCCACTTCCTGTTTTCTACTGGTTTATTGGAGGAAAGAGTCTCCCGGGGCTTGCCTTGAACTGCCATCCTCAGCTCTCAGCCTCCTGAGTAACTAGGATTATAGGTGTGAGCCACTGATGCCTAATACGTGAACAAACATTTTAAGATTGATTCTAAAGAAAGAAACTTCGAACATACTTTTTGTACAAATAATTTATAATGCCATGGTTAAGGCACTAATTTAGAAGTATTTTTTCATTGGCTGGTTTCTTAGTTTATTTATATATATATATATATATATATATATATACATTATTAATTTATATATACAAATATTATTAAAAACATAGCTTTGAAGTGTACCTAAGAACATATGGGCTCATTTAAAATTATACAAATGCACAAGATTGATTTTCTTTCAGTTTGTTGGTACCATAAATTAAGTGGGATTTGTGTACTTTTTTTTGTTCTCTGTTTTTGGAGGATTTCTCTCCCCTTTATCCCCCTACCCCCCTCTCCCCGCACTTGAACTCAGCTTGCTCTTTCTTGGCTTGGTTGTTCATAGCTGATTTTCTACCACTTCAGCCATACCTATAGACTGGCTTTTTGCTAGTTAATTGGAGATGATATCTCTCAGGCTTTGCTGCCTGGATTTGCTTTGAAACTTCATCTTCCAGTTCTCACCTCCTGAGTAGCTGGGATTACAGATGTGAGCCACTGGGGTGCCTAGGGATAAATTAATTTGGTTGATGTATTCTTTCTGTTTTCTAAGCATGGGATGATCTACTCTAAAATTTCAATGAATGTCCTGGGTCTGAAATAAGATATATAATACATATGCAAATCTGTATATTTCTCAAAAGATGTAATCAATTTAATACATGTAATAAGTGTAATAATAGTCAATAAAATAATGAATGAATAATACAAAACATAAAATAAATACACTCAAAGAAAATTGCAATAAACATAAGTATGTAGATATTAATCATTATTTCAAATGTGGATGAATATTACATTAACAGACCTGGGGATTGAATTCCGGCCGAGGGAACAGGCCTGAATTGCTTGTCTTCCAATAGGGTGAGTTTCCCCATCCCCCCAGTGAATTAGAGTTATCCAGACTCTGAGTTCAATTCCCAGGCCTGGCAGAAAAAAAGGACATGAATTCCAAGCCAGGGAGCTTCATTAGTATTGTATGTTTGTATATATGTATGTATGAATGTATGTATATATATACATACATTCATACATACATATATATATGTATATATATCATGGGACTTGAACTCTGTCCTTGGGAGCTGTCCTTGTGCTCTTCAGATCAAGACAAGTGCTATAATACTTGAGACACAGCACCACTTCTGGTTTTCTAGTGGTTTATTGGAGATAAGTGTCTCACAGACTTCCTGACCTGGCTGACTTTTAACCGTGATGTTCAGATCTCAGCATCCTGAGTAGCTAAGATTACAGGCATGAACCATAACTGCCACCAGGCTATTTTTAATATTTTTTAAAATATTTATTTATTTTTATTTTTTATTTTTTGCCCAGCACGGGGCTTGAACTCATATCGTGGCAACTCTGCCTCAGCTAACATCAACCTAGGCGGGGATGGTGCAGCCTCTGGACCCACAGACCATCCTGGGATACTAGGCCTCGGGGGCTGACAGGAAAACAAAAATGAAAACAGCACCAAAAAAAAAAGCCAGGAACCACCTATGGATGGCAGTTTCTTGGTTTTCCATCCTTGCATGGTGACCATCCCATGTCCAAATAACACTGTTGCAACCTGTAGGTCACCTGGCATTGCTGAAGGCTGACAGGCTGTCAGCCAAGCCATAGGCCAACCAGGACACCTAGGTCCTGAGTTTGAATCCCAGTTATGCTACTTACAAAGGGCTGGAGAGCCTAAGAATCTATTGCTTGTCCATAGGAACGCCAGAGAAATATGATCAATGTCATGGTTGGATGAGTAGTTCATCAATCAGTCTAGTATAAATTTAGACCCAATAATCACAGAACGCAGATTGACTTTAATTCATAGTTTACTATGCATTAAAAGAATACTATTCATTAAATGGAGTCCTCACTAAAGACCTGAGAATCTGTAAGAACGTAGTATGTGTCATTTAATTCCACATAGACATCACTGGCAGTATCAAAATATCTAAATATATATTTATCTGTATACCAGATAAATACATACATATATATATATATATATATATATATATATATATATATATATATATATATATATATCTGTTATATATACCAGATAGAAAGGTACTGCTATTTTGGCCAAACCTGTGGCTCCATCCTAGGTCCTGGGATCCACTTGGTAGCTGAATGGGCTAGAGGCTGCCATGCTGACACTCACCCATTCATGAACTGGGACTTCTAGGCCCTCAGTTCAGGTATCAGCATTGCCAAAAATTTCATCTTGGAGTAAGATTCTAAGTGAGACACCTGTTTTCCATTTCTGTGCAAGTGCTGGGTGTCAGGTATGATGTACATAATATGTGTGCAAAGCTACATGCTACTGAATAGATTGGAATAAATGTAATAAATGATATAGGTGCACTCACAGTCCATAAAATAAATGTTAATTCAGTCAATCAATAATAATATATAATGAATCACTCGAACAAACACGATACAGCCTGAATATATAAATGTAAATATAAATCACATATTTAAAATGCCTATAAATGTTACATTTTTCGGGCTGGTGCTTGAATTCAGGCCTAGGGAAGAGTTGAGAAGTTCATGCATGATTCACATAGGAAATGTTAGGCAAGACCTCTGGCACAACAATTATTTTTAATTAAGACTTCACGAAATGTGACCATAATAATTACATTCAGGAAATCGAGGAATTGGGAAAGATCCAAGAATTGGTAGTCACATGGTAGATGGGTTTCCAACACAGCTTGCCACATCTTCTCTATACAAATAGGTATTTATTAGCATACTAGCTTCAGCTTATGAATGGATGAATATGGTGCACAAACCCCACCCCTGAGCTCAATCTCAGGTCCTGGGTAGGGCCTAGATCCTTAGGAACTCAAAAGCTTTTGTGCTCATATGGACCCATTAGAAAGTTGGGCCTGATAGGCCCACAGTTCAACTCCCAGCAATGCCAAAAGTTTCATCCTGATGTGAGAAACCAATCCTTACAGCTGTTTTCCTGTCTTGTGAAAGTCCTGGGCTTCATCGAGGATGGAGAATGCAATATAGGCAACTCTATAGCCATGGGAATAGGTTGTTATCCATGGCAACACAGATATACCTGCCACCATACTCAATAAAATACAAATACATCCATGAATAAGACTCAAAATTTAAAAATAACTACATTGAAAGCAAGATGCATAACACACCTGTATGTAAATAGAGATCCTATGTTTAAAAAAGGTAAGCTTGTTATTTTGTCCACTGCTGGGACTTCAAATCAGGCCCTGGACCAGGCCTGACAGTCTAGTCTTCAGGGATGATGAGCTTCCCCTTTCCCCACAGTGCAACAGGGTTTCCCAGATCTGAGTTCAAATCCCAGGCCTGACAAAAGATTCATCCTGATGTTAGAAGCCAGTCTTTACACCTGTTTTCCTCTCCTATGGAAGTCCTGGGTCTCAGCTAGGATGGAGAATGAATGCATAGGCAACCTCATAACAATGGGAACAGGTCATCATCCATGTCAGCAGAGTTATACCTGTCACCATACTCAGTAAAATACACAATACCTCCATGTATTAGACACAAAATAAGGAGGAATGCACTGAATGCAAGATGCTATACACACATATATGTCAATACATATCCTGTTTCTATTATGAATTTATGCCTATCCTGGCCTTCACTGGGGCACAACCTCAGGTCCTGAGAATGACTTAGCTCCTTAGATCCTCACAGGCTGGTGTCCTCACCTTGACTCTTTTGCCAATTGGGCCTGCTAGGCTCTCAGTTCAAATCCCAACTCTGCCAAACATGGATCCTGATGTGAGAAGCCCATTGATCCACCTGGTTTCCTGTCCCGAGAATGTCCTGAGTCTCAGCTAGGATGGAGAAGGAGTAGGAAACTCTATAGAAATGGGCATAGGTTGCCATCCAAGTCAGCACAGTTATATCTGTCATCATATGCAATAAAATATAAAATGCATCCATGACTAAGACACACAATAAAAAGAATAATTGTACTGAATGAATGAATGTGAATAGAGATCCTATGTTTAAAATAGATGGGCGTATGATTTTTGCCAGTGCTGGGGGTTCAGTTTAGGCCCTGGGAGCAGGCCTGACCTTGTAGTCTTCAAGGATGGTAAGCTTCCCTTTCCCCCACAGTGCTATAGTGTTACCTAGACCTGAGTTGGAATCTGAGCTGTGGCAGAAAAATGGTGTGAATTCTGAACTAGAGTGCTTTATTAGTTTTTAGGGTTTTTTTTTGTTTTTTGTTTTTTTTTTTTTTTTGCTAACCAATGGATTTGAACGCACTTCATGGCAACCCTGCCTCAGCTTCGATCACTTTAGGCAGGTGGGCTGCCATAGGCCCATAGTCGACCCTGTGATCCTAGGCCCTGAAGCCTTGCAGGAGTAAAAAAAAAACCCACACAGAAAAATAGCCACAGGATGGATTTTTTACATTTTCTTCCTTTTTATGGTGACCAACCTGGGTCCAAATTACACGGCTACAAAGGGTACCTCACTTTGCATTGGCCGTGGCTAGCAGACTATCGGGTAACCCAGACCTGAGTACAAATCCTTGGCCTGGCAGAAAAAATGGCTCGAATTGCGAACCAGGGAGCTAAATATTTTTTTTTTAATTGTGGGCTTTTGAGGAAGCCATAGTCCCGCATGGCAACATAGGCCTACAGTTCGAATCCCAGTCATGCCACTTCTGGATGGTGGGAGATCCTAAGAGACTCATTCATATTCACAGGAATAACGATGGAATGTTATCAATATCATGGTTGAATAGGTTGTTCATGAATGATACTTGAATAAAATTAGACTTCATGATTTCAGTCAGCTGATCAATTCTATTTAATTATCTTATGAAGCATTAAAAGAATACTATTTCTCACAGGGATGCAATAATTTCAGGACACTAATTTACTTAATAGTTTATTAAGGATGAAAACAATAACATTAATTACATAGAGGCATAATAATTACACAAGAATTTGGTAGAAATGTAGTCTACATAACTGAATATTGTGTAGACATATCTGGCACTCTATTAAGATATATATTTATTAGCATACTACCTCTGGGTGTCACTCTGTTCTTATTTTGTAAAACCCTGGGTCTCGATCTAAGGTCCTTGGAATTGCCTGTCAGCTCGATTTGCCCCAGGATGGCGTGTTGACACTCACCCATTCATGAATTGGGCCTTGTAGGCCATAGTTCAGATGCCAGCACTTCCAATAAATGAATCATGGAGTAAGAAACTGATGGTGACAAACGTTTTCTTTTTTTGTGAAAGTCCTAGGAGTCAGGTATGAAGTGGAACGTATATGCAGACCTATATCCTATGGAATTAATGTTCTATGTGCCATAATAGTCAATAAAATAAATGGCCAATACATGAATAAAACAAAAAATAAAAACGAAAACACTGAAAGCTATATGGAGTCAACCTATGTATATAAATATAAATCAAATATTTAAAATGTGCATGAATAGGATATTTTCTAGTGCTGGGGATTGATTTCAGGTCTCAGGAACAGACTTGAATTTCATGACTTCAAGGAGGTGAGCTTCCCCTTTCCACACAGTGCAAAAGAGTGACCCAGACCATGCGTTCCAATCCCAGTCCTGACAGAAAAAATGGCAACTGTTCTATGTGATGTCCAATTCTTAGGTATTTCATTCTGCCTCCATTTAATGAATGTGATTGTTTAAATGCTTGATAAAGTATTAATTAAAATTGATCAGTGTCCTATAATATAATTGTGTATAATTTTACCCTAGAATCATTCAAGAACTGCCCATTCAATCACATATATCACATGCCATTGGTATTTATATGGATAGGATTGAGTTTTTTAGGATCACCTGCCATTTGGAGGTGGCAGGACCAGGATGTGGGCTCCAACTCTCACCACTTAAACCTGAGGATAAGGAAATCACTGGTCTGTCCAAGAACATCAGCAACATCAATGATTAGGCAGGCACCAATGGCTCTCAGCAGTCCTCCTTGATACTTACAAGGCTGTGATAGGAGGATCATGGTCAAAGTCACCCTAGACAGGAAAGTCCTTGAGTCCCCTGTCCAACCTCAGCGCCAACAAAGCCAGAAGTAGAGCCATGTGGCTTCACTAGTTGAGGGCTAGCCTTGAGCAAAAGCAGCTCAAGGGCTGTGCCCAGATCCTGAGTTCAAGGTCAGGGACTGGCAACAAACAGACATACACAACAATCTGTGCAGCCATCCAGCTAAAGCAGGTCACCCTCTTGTCCTCAACTGGACTGGACAGAGTTTCATATGAAAGGGGTGCTGTCATCTTGACTCTGCCCATTCTGCCTGTATCACAGGAATCCGTCCACACCCCCATTCTTTTATGTTTCTCTCTGACCAATGGGAAACAAGAATGGTGGACACGCCCAAATTCCATGCTGCCCAGTAGCACCTGGATTCCCTCAGTTGGTTGACACCACTACTAGCAGTTGAGGAAGGTAGAGGTGGCTGAGTGGTGAGCAAGATACTCGAGGCCACATTGGAGTAGAGTAGGAAATTGAGGTCCTAGACAGTGAGTGGGTGAATAGAGCATTTTCCAGACCTTGGGAAAGTGGCCAGCCCATCTTTCCCAGCGCTCAGATGTCTGAAACAACAGGATTCCATGAGAGAGCTGCGGGCAAGAAATTGCCACAATAACACTGGCAGAAGAATCCTCCCAACAGATCTGCAACATTCAAGAAAACTAAGAACATCAAAAAGTGAAGGATCCCCAAGACAAACACCACTGGGGAGTGTGACTCAAAGGAGAGTCCAGCCAAATATGATGCTGACCATGGGCCTCCCCTGCCTTTGGACACAGCCACAGCCACCAGGGTCCAGAGTGTCAATGGTCCCGATAACACCAAGGATCTGCAGAGGTGTACTGACATGTGGTGCCCACCCTGGATCCCAGCAAAAGAAGAAAAGAGGGGCTCTGTGCCAAGATCCAACCACTGAAGCAGGAAAAGACAGACCTGCAGGATGAACGGGAGTAAGAGAGGGAGAAGATAGCCCAACTGCATGTAGCAATGAAAAGGGAGCTAGAGATCCACAAGGCACCCATACAGAGGTTGGTTTGGGCAGAAAGTGATTTACAATGTTCATCAGCCCGCGTGCAGCAGGCGACCGATGACAGAGAAAGGGAGCATGAAGCTCTCACCAGCTGCCTGCAGACCGTAGAGTAGCACATGGCAGAGCTGGAGATGTTGGCTTCTGTGGTCATTGATCACAGAATGAGACCGAAATGTTCTTTGAACAGCTGAATGATGCGACCCTTCAACTCAAGGAAAAGATCAGAAGCTTCAATGACTTGGAGCAAGTGAACACTGAGTTGCAAGAGAAGCTGGAAGCACTCTGGACACAGTGGAGCAACATGAAGAGCAGAATCGGCAAGTTCCAACAAGTGCTGGCAGGGCGTGAGGTACTAAAGAGACTACTGGACAACCTGAGCTGGATGGTGACTGCAGCGAATCTAGAGAGAGACATCTTCACAGAAGACCTGAGCATTGAGAGGTCTGTGCATAAGGAGGAGGCCCGGCGGCTGACCCACTGGGTGAACCAACTGCCAGAGGAGAAGAATCGAGGGGCAAGGCAGGTGTTTAACCTAGAGAAGGAGCTGGGAGAAATGAGAAGGAAGCTGGCAGAGACATGGCCCCCTTCGGGACCATCTCTGGTCAAGCAGCAGATGAAAGCCCAGGCCTATTGCACGCAGATGGAGTTGAAAAACCTGGAGGAACAACTTCACATCCAGGTCCAGGAAAACCAAAGGCTCCATTTCCAGAACACGGAGCAGGAGAAGCAACTGTGGAGACTGGAGAAGGCCAAGGATCAGCAGGAGATCTGCAAGATCCCACGATGCGCATGTGTGCAACGGACAGATGGAAGAACAGCTGGCCCTGCTGAGGGCCTCTCTCCACATGATGAGCAGTGAGAAGGAGAATCTGGCCAGCATCTTAGACTCAGAGCAGCAGGTGAAGAAACATCTGTGAGAACAGCTGGACCACACAGTGAAGAAGATAGAGGAATGGAAAGAGGTGGCTGAGAGAGAGAGAGTCAAGCAGCTTGGGAGCTGCAGGAGCGGCAGGAGCTGTCCCTGGCCCAGATGCAGGAGCTCAGAGCCACCTGTGAGCTGCACATCACCTCCAATGAGCAGCTGAGCTCTGAGAAGGAGGCCCTGCAGCAGCACCTAGAGAGGCAGACCAGCTGCTGGAGCAGCTGAAACAAGTGCAGGCCCCACCAACTCTCGGGACCTGGTGGTGCCCCCAAAGTGGCAGGACACCCTCAAATGCCTGGAAGTGACCAGACCACAAGAGGAGAGCCTGCAGGCCCAGCTGAGCTTCCTGGCTTTCCATGGGGAAGGGAAAGTTGAGAGCCCTGGAGAAGCAAAAGGTGAGGAGGCAACACCCCCAGACGTGACCATCGCAGAGGATGGAGACATCCCCCAAACCAAGAGTTACGTGGATCTGGGGGCGCTCTCCATGGCTGAAATCCACAGGGAGAAATTCCTGCACCAAGAGTTGCAGGCCCACTGCGGGTACCAAGTCCACTTGGCAGCTCAGTGCCAGAGAAACTGGAGCCACTGGCCCCCCACCCTGCGAGCTGGCACCACAGCATACGTGAGGATGGGAAGCAGGACACGTGGGCATCCGAGAAGAAAATCTGCTTTGTCCACGACCTGCCTATTGATGTGGACTTCTGGAATCCAGTGGATGGGCACCACCATGGATGCAGCCATCTGTTGGCACACATCTGCACCATCGAGGACTCCCTCGTGGCGTGTAAAGAGCAGATGTTCGTCCTGTGAGCTGTGCCAGGAGAAAGCTGAGCACATGTGCTGGCTGTCCCAGGAGAAGATGAAGAGGAGAGAGCTGTGGGAGCCCCTGTGATTCCTCTCAGGGGAAGGCATGGACAGCAGACACCAGATGCCAGCACAGGCTGAGTCCCCCGCCACCACCACCGCTTCAGACACCTCAGACTCCACGGTGGTCAAAATGAGGGAGGAGCAGAAAGGTTTGGAAGAATTGCCACTTCAAAGCAGTGTGGAAACTGCCAAAGGACAGGTCGGGGTACCCTACCCCATAGAGGACTCCCCCATGGAGCACATCTTGCCGCAGAAGCCACAGATGCAGATCACCCACAGCTCACAGGCTCAGGCAAGGAGTATTCCCTCCCTTTCTTCTGTAGACTGATGCAGATGATGAATCTCTATGTGACATACTGACTCTTAAAAGCCTCAGCAGCCACCACAAGTAGGTGGCCAGGTGGCCTTCTCTCAGGCCTCCATCTCCAGGTGATGGGAAGGGAAACTGAGGGTCAGGTAGGGCAGAGGCTTCCGGGAGGTGGCCCATATTCAAGGGACATCTAATTGACCATTCGTGGCCAGGGAAGAGGCCCATGTTAAGCTTATCACAAAGAATGAAGAGTTTTCAAAGGGTAAACAAGCCTCCAACAAAGATAGATTTGTTCTTCCCTTCCTGGGGCTTGAACTCAGTGCCTGGCCACTGTCCTTGAGATCTTTTTCTCATGAGTAGCACTCCACCACTTGAGCCACAGTGCCACTTCTTGTTTTCTGATGGTTCATCGAGGATAAGAGTCTCACATACTTTCCTGCCCAAGATGGCTTTGAACCGAGGTCCTCTAGATCTCAACTTCCAGAGTAGCTAGGATGACAGGCATGTGCCACCAGTGCCCAGCATGTGATGCCTTTTGAAGGCATCTTGGCTATTCTGTAAAAGGAGCCCCAAAGGGCCTGGATAGACCTTGACCCAGTCAAGGAGCTGGGATGTGGGAAGGCTGATATTCTAGCAATTCTGTTCCCCAAAATAAAAGATGCCAGCTGGTGTTGAATGCATCAAATACTTAGGTCAACAGCCACCAGGCTTAGTGGGGAAAAGATAGAGAATACCCAAAGATTGCAGTGTAGAAATCTCTCATTTTGCATGCATGTGGTGTGTGTGTGTGTGTGTGTGTGTGTGTGTGTGTGTGTGTGTGTGTGTGTGTGTGTGTGAACTCAGGGCCTAGGCTCTATTCCAGAGTTTTCTTGCTCAAGGCTAGTGCTCTTCTACTTGAGCCACAGCCCCACTTGTTTTTTGATGGTTAATTGTAGGTAAGACTCTCAAGTACATTCCTGTCCAGGGTGGCTTTGAAGCATGATAGGGGCCCAGGGAAGCAAGAGTAAACACAACTCCCAGGTACAATCCCTATGGTGGGTGACTCCTGCCCCCTTGTAGCCAGATGCGGGACATGTGGCCCCGTGTCATCGTGGGGGACTATCGTCATGTAGAGTTCAATTGGGGGAAGTGACCAGGTCCAAGCTGACTTTTGCCCACCCTAAATGCTGATTCCAGAGCAGATCTGTTCCATCCTATGCCAAGAGAGCTCCAGGAGGCCCAGCTTCCAGGGACACAAGGAAGGGAGAGGTCAGCTCCAGGTCAAGCTAAGAGCCTTTGTCCATGGACACCACAACTTGGCCTTCCTGATCACTGTAAGGCCTGTCAAAGAACAACCCCCACCCCCCAAAAAAACAAAATTGGAGCCGTATCTCAGAGTGGTTGAGCTCTAACATTGAATCAAAGAGCTCAGAGACAGGGCCCCCACGCTGTGAGTTCAAGACCCCCCGCTGACCCTCCCCCATAAAACAGGTTAACTAAATGTGAACTAGTAGGATTTGTGAAGTGTTTCTGAAGAATGGTGATACAGAAGAAAGCACCCTAATTCTAATGACAGCTGAACTTGTGACATACAGCTATGTGCTGAGTCCTTCACAGAGTGCTATTTTCTGGGTCCTTCCCACATGGGGGTTTTGTGCTGAGTCCTCCAAAAGCATTTGTGTGCTGAGTCATCACAAAGGGTGCTATATTATGAGTCCTTGAGAAGAGTGGGCCTTACTGGGTTTTTCAAAGGGTGCTGTGTGCTGAGTCCATTAAAGAATGTACTTTATGCTGAGTCCTTCAAAAGGTGCAGTGTGCTAATTCATCCCAAAGGGTGCTATGTGCTGAGCCCTTGAGAAGGGAGGGACAGGTGAATTTTTCAATGGGTGCTGTGGGCCGAGTCCTTTACACAGAGTACTTCAAAGGGGGTTGTATGCTGAGTCATCCCAATGGATGCAATGTGCTGCATCCTTGAGAAGAGTCGGATGAGGTGAGTTTTTCAAGTGCTATGTGCTGAGTCCTTTATACGGGGTGCTCTGTACTGTCCTTCAAATGGTGCTGTGTGCTGAGCCCTTCCACAGGGTGGTATATGCTGAGTCCTTCAAAACTCTGCTATGTGCTGAGTTTTGTAAAGGGTACTGTGCACTGAATGTTTTACACAGGGTGCTACATACTCAGCCCTTCAAAGAGTGGTGTGTGTGGAGCCTTAACACAGGGTGCTATGTGCTGAGTCCTGGAAAAGTGTTCTACGTGCTGAGTTTTTCAAAGCTTGCCATGAACTGAGTCCTATACACTGCATGCTATGGACTTCCTCCTTTAAGGGGAGCTGTATGTTGAGTTATCCCAAAGGTTACTATATGCTAAGTGCTTCAAAGGGCACACTGTGCTGAGTCTTTTACACAGGGTGCTTTGTGCTGTTTTTTGAAGTGTTCTGTGTGCTGAGTCATCCCAAAGGGTGCTTTGTTCTGAGGTAGTTATCCCCAACAATCTCTCTCTCTCTCTCTCTCTCTCGCTCGCTCTCACACACACACACACACACACACACAAACACACACACACAAAGACACCTACATACACACACACAGGGGTCACCGTGTACCTGCTTGATGTGTGGAGTGGAGAGGAATAGAGGAGAGTCTCCTCCAGTGGTGGGGCTGAGGGGAGATTTGATTCCCTGGGCAAGTGTTAGGGTTGGCGGGGAGTGCTGAGCTGAGGTGAGGCTGCAATTCCCATGGCCTGGAAGCCTTAGGGCCCAGGCGGGGCTGCTCTTGTAGGCAAGGGTGGAAGACGGGGATGAGGGGAGTAGGGGGGGTTGAGGAGAGGAGGGGGTGGGGCAGTGGGGAGGAGGAGGCAGGGCTCAGAGGGCTCACTGTGGTGGTAGCAGTGGCCAGGGGCTCTCAGTGGCAGGCAGGCCTGCGTGGAGGGGTCGAAGTGGCCCGCAAGAGGAGTGGAAGCAGAGAGAGAGACAGAGCAGAGAGGAGTAAGTACATGCATGAGAGGAAGTGGCTTCAGTGGCTGGCTGAGGCCTCAATTGAAGTGAAGTTCCTGACTGGGAGCGCAGAGCATGAGGAGCTAGCACAGCAGAAACATCACCTCAAGCAGCCCCATGGTGGCATGGTGGCCATGGGCTGTCCCAAGTCCAAGGTTCCAATTATCATGGTGGTGGCAGTGGCCACAGAGGAGGAGGCCACTGAGGAGGAGGTAGGTAAAGAGGCAGCCTTGGGGGCAGCAGTGGCAGGGGTGATGGCGGCATCGGCGGAAACAGGTCTGGCTGTGGATGAGGCGGGAGCTGAGTTGTCTGCAGCTGAGGGGGAAGAGAGGCCATGCTTGCCATACCATGAGCCCTCAGATCCCACCCCTCCCTCCCCGACCCTCCCCAAGGTGCCATGTTTCAAAAATGGCACTGCTAGCTTAGACCCGGCGAGCCTCTCTCAGTTGCCCAGCTGAGATAACGTGCCCCTGCCTGGTTTGTTTCAGTGACCCGGTCCAGGTCGCTGGTCCTTGGATTCTGGGCCTGCCACACCTGGAGCCACTGCCTACAGCTTCTCCCAGCAGCACACGTGAGTGGCCACCCTGTGGGCCCATACCCTGGGACCCCATTGCCCAGTGAACCCCTCGACCCCCCCTCACAGTCTCCCCCATTCTGCGAACCCGGATCCGACCCGTGCCTCCCCCCTCCCCTCTCCTGTCCCACCTGTGCCTCCCCTGCATCCCATAGTACACCCTGGCTCTGCCCCAAATGCACCCCAGGTGTGGGGGGTGGGGGTGGGTGGCAACCCGAGGATCCCTCTCATGTCCCTAGTGGCCAGTGTCCCAGGAAACGGGAAGATGCAGGGTTGGGTGAGGAGGGGGCACCAGAGAGATCCTGGCCTGTAGTAATGGAGCCACACAGCCACCCATCTGCACCCTTCCTCACCTTGGTGGGAACCTGGTGGCTTCCATCAGAGGTGGGGAGCAGCATCTCCAAACCTGCTTTCTCAGGTCTTTTCCTTTATTTCTGGGGGTGGGGGTGTTGGATGCAGAAGATAGACCCCCTTGCTGTGTGAGCCCTTGTCCTCTATGCTTGGTCACCCTTTCACCTGAGGAGGGTCCCAGAGAAGCCCACTAGGGAGGTGAGGACACTGGGGATCAGATAGAAGATGAATATCTGGGAGAAACACACCCCCTCTCACCCACACCCAGCCTATTCTCCCCACCCCAGCTGTCATCAGTTCTCACAGGGTGATCACATTTCCCAGCTCTGGCAGAATCTGCTGGTGCTCCTGGTCCATCTGGTCTCCTCATCCTCCCCAAGAATGCACCAAGTCACCCAGAAGCATCTAGGCTGGAAGTAGGAAGTCCATTCATGTATGTAACATTTAGGAGCCCATCCATTTCCCCAAAACCGCCCCCATCCCAGGTCAGACACCCCTCTGGGGGAACCATGAACCCCTGCTTGTTATCTGTCCTGGCTCTGAGGAGCCACCTGTCTCAGCATTCTATCCAGCATCCTGGCCTAGGGTTTTGGTTTATGTGGAGTTAAGGTTTGTTGTTCTCAAGAGGAAGATTCTGACCCTGGAGAAAGGGAGAGGCAGGGTGGTTCTTTTTTATTAGAGTGGTGCTCCCCTTTGGTGGGATCCCCTGGTTCTGACAAGGGAACCCCATGCCCCAGCTTGTACATTGTCCCAGATGAGGAACTGACAAACTCAGGAGAGGCACTGTTCTGAGTCTGTGTGTGTGTGTGTGTGTGTGTGTGTGTGTGTGTGTGTGTGTGTGTGTGTGTGTATGAGAGAGAAAGAAAGAGAGAGAGAGAGAAATGGAGGGAGAGAGGGAGGGAGAGAGATCATCTTTCAACTTGTACAGCATGACTGTGCTCAGGTGAGCGATCAGTTGGCAAATTTCAGGTGCTGCATGTACCAGTCTTCTGTCACTGGTCTGGATTTTGTGTGTTTGTGTGTGTGTGTGTGTGTGTGTGTGTGTGTGTGTGTGTGTGTGTGCGCATGCATGTTGTGCATGTTGGGAGAGCAGGGAGATGAAAACAATGGAAACATATTTAAGTCACCATGTCTAAAAAGAGCGAAAGCATTTTATTTTTGTGTATGTGTATTGTTCTTTTGTCATCAATGCCATGTATGCTCCCAGCCACAATTTTTATTTTCTCCTTCACCGTTACATGAATAGTTTGGGGAAGGTTTTAGTAGATGTTCCTTTCCACCGCTTTCCACCTCTCTCTTCCCCTTTCCTGTAGCTCACAGTAGCTTCTGGGTCTGCGTGGGTCTCCACTTGGAGGTCTGTGTGAATCACAGACCAGAGTGGACACCTGTCCTTCTGTCTTCAGGCTAGTGAGGCAAGTGTGACCACAGCCACACTCATACAGCCAGATAACCTGCTCTGGTGTGTAAAGTTGGAGCTAATTCAAGGGTTGGGAATATGTCTGCTAAACATAATTAGGGAATGTGATGGAGGGAGTAGGGCAGCAGATGTGAAGCTAGGAGGGTCTGGTGGGTGGCAAATGGTGTGACATAACAGATGGTTCACTACAAACAAGGAAGAGAGGGGAACCTTACCCAAGGTTTGGCGGTGTCCATGGGCATCTGTGCAGGGGGCTTCAGGCCCCCACTGGTGGCCTGGATTCCCTCCTAGGGCTGTGCACCGGTGGGCAGTCCTCCCTGGAGTCCTGTAGACTCCAATCTGTGTCCTGCCTCGGCTGTTTCCAGCTGGGCAATGGTAGGCAAGTGCGTTCCCCCTAATGAAGCCTGCACGGTATCAGGCCATGGCAGTTAGCTAGGGCTGGCTGAATGCCAGTTTCTGTAACCTGCTGTTGGCTGTCTAGAAGGAAAAGGGGACCACTGACTTTGGAAGCCTTTAAGTTTGATTGGGACAACTGAAATGCCAGCTTTTCCAGGATTTTTTCTTTAAGCTGGCAATTACTACTAATGATTGGGATTATGGGTCAAATTAGATGGACCATTTCAGCTGCCAAACAATGATGTTCAAGGCGGCATAGGCAGAGTTCCCAAGCCAGATCGTCTCCTGTCAGGAACATCCTGCTTTGACTCCCTTCCTCCAGCAGCTGCTGATTCTCCTCTGGTTCTCTCTAGGGTGACCACCACAGTCAAGGACATCATGGGGAGCAGAGATGGTGACCTCGCAATCCCCAGGTTGCCAGCTGTGAGCCGAGACGATTCCCAGCACTGCACTGGAATCTGGGAGATTCAGAGAACTGGGAACCCTCAAGGATTCTTCCTCTGCAACATGAAACTTGGGGGCCGGATGTGGTAGACCATCATGTCTGGCCCCAGGGGGAGGAGAGGAGGCCCCTTGAGCCAGGCTTTCACCTCACGTGCCTCATTCACACCTGAGGGTGGAATTGAGTGCCAAACTGTGAGTTAGACTCTGGACAAAGATTTTTGAGAAGAGAGGCATCGAAGAGCCCCAGAATCCAGCAAGTACATCGTGGCTGACATCCTCAGAGCCTAAAGAGTTAAGTGCGGTGGCTCCAGGAGGGCAGGAAGTGGGACTAGGGAGAAGTGTGGAAGAGCTACTTCAGGCTTTAACACCTCCCCCACTAACCCCTCCACCCCCAGGTTGCTTACCTGAGTTGGATGGGAGTTTTCTGTAGTATTGTCATAGAGAGATGCTCATTTATTTATCCAACAAACCGTTAAAGTGAGTGCCAGGTCCAGGAATCATAGACAATGAAATATTCTAGTGCTGGTTCCACAGCACATGAAGAAATCTTGGTTTGAGCTAGATGCCTTTGCTTCACACCTGTCATCCTAGCTACTTAGGAGGTTGGGATGGGAGGACTGAGGTTTAAGTCCCAGGAAGAAAAGCCTGTAAAACTCTTATCTCCAACAAACTACCAAAAAGAAAACGCCAGAAGTGGATGAGTGGCTCAAGCTGTAGACTGCTGGCCTTGAGTAAAAAGGCTTAGGGACAGCACCCAGGCTCTGAGTTCAAGGCCCAGGAGTGACACAAAGAAAGGAAAGAGAAAGAGGTGGGAAGGATGGAGGGAGAAAAGGAGGAAAGGAAAGAAGAACGGAACATGCAAGCCTTGGTTTGGAGTCCCTGGATCAAGGGAGCCAACCACTCACAATCTCTGTGGGGACAGTTTCAGAGCCTAAAGCCAGTATGTAGGACGAAGCCACGGACCCCTCAGGAATTTCATAACATCCAGGAGCTGTGTGGTCGCCGACTGCAGAGGGAAACAGCCTTGGGTGGACCCTAGGGCTCAGGGTGTGTCACCAAATTTCAGTCTCCCCTGGCCCACCGAGTTTATTTTCTAGTCAGATAAGAAGAAATTGTCCAAAGTATAGGGAGGTATAGGCTGAGGGAGTGTCAAGAGGGGGGTGGCAAGTGCTAAGCAAGAAGATGAAGAGAGAGGATGATCCCAGGTCAGGTGTGTCAGGCCATTGGAGCCATAACCTCATCTAACAACTTAGACCATCAGTGATAGAGACTTTGACCCAGCCACATGGCTGTTAAAGGTCCTGACACTTTGGGTTTACAATTGACCAGCTGGCTGTCATCCACTGCTGGATGCCTGTGTGGTAGATCCTTGGGGACTGGGACTTTTGCTGGCTCAATCTGAAGATGACACTTCCAGTGTTCATTCCTCGACCAGAGACAGAGGTAAGCCTGCCACTGGCACAGGACATCCAGAGAATGAGGGGGGAATCAGACCCGTGTTGCCCCAAGACTTCCTCTAGGGGACTGTAGAGCCCCGTGACTGCATTCTCAGAGATAGAGGTGGGTCCCTTTGCTGGCTCAAACTTTAGTCTAGATGGCAGATCTGGGATTCAGAGAGGGCCAACTGAAGGTGGGCAGGGCTGGGTAGGGGGTGGTGGGAAAACCAGAGGCACTGAGCTCTGAGCAGGGTTGTTTCATTGAGGATAATCACAACCCAGGAACATTCCTGGGATGGATAGGCCTTTTTTCCTTCCTGAGAGAGAGGGACCTACAGCCCTTCAGTCTGCATCCCTTGACCAAGAAATCCTTTCAATCCCATATCTTGTGGCTGGATAACTAGACCTCAACTGACTGCCCGCCCAGTGTCGAGGGATCTTGAGGCCTTGATTAGGTCACGGGATCCTCAGTATGAGATTGTACTTGAACGTCCTGACTTGGTGCATGGTCTGTCCCATCTAAGACTGACATAATCTAGGATATAGAATTTAGAGAATCAGAGCAGGATGGGGTCTATTCTGTGAGTCTTGAGTATTATGTGTGAGCTTTGAGCTCCCGTGTGCCTACCTGCTTCCCTTTCTTGGGTAGGTCTAGGCTAGGAAAAGTTTGTAACTAGGGCCTGGGTCCCATCCCTTGTGTTATGCTCAAAGCTAGCACACTGCCATTTGAGCCATAGCTCCACTTCCAATATTTGGGGGTCTTTAATTAGAGATAAGAGTTCTCATGGTGCTCAGGGACTGCTGAGGCCTTGGGCTACTCCTGTGTGTGTGTGTGTGTGTGTGTGTGTGTGTGTGTGTGTGTGTGTGTGTATTTTTCCCTCATCTTTCTCTGTCCCCTTCCTGGGCACCTGTCTGCCTCTTCCTGACTTCAGAGGGAGCCCCTCCTCCATGGCATGGCACCCTGCCTATAGCCCCCTATCTGGGTCTACAATGAGTCCTAAATTGCCAGAGATCTGTATATTCTAGCTTTTTGTTGGGGCCTAAATCTGGCTGTCCATAACTTTGGCCACCTCCAGAGGATTCTGGGTCAGCAGGGCCAGCTGACATAGGTTCTCCCCTGCCCATGGAGGAGAGGGGCTCAGTCATGCATGTCCTTTCCTTTTCCTCAACTGGGCCTCTGGATGCATGTCCATCCTAGCAGGCTGGCAATGGAGTGGGGGAAGGGTGGTTGCCAATGCCTCTGGCCAACTTCAGCCTGATAGCTGACTGAAGGCCGCCCAAACAAGTGGATCTGGGGCTACGTGGAAAGTGAGGCAAAGTTGTCTTCGAAGTATCCATTGTTGTCTAGGAAATGTAAACATACCTTATCGCAGGAAAGTCTATCTCCCCTCCCCCTGCTGCCCAGCTGGGCCTCTCAGGTCCTTCTAAACAATTCCGGATAACCATAATACAGAGGCACAGACTAGATTCCAGGGTCAGGGTAGAGGGGGTGAGAGACAGGTATGGCCAGTACCTCAATGTTCTGGGGCATGAGCCTTGACCTGGTTATGTCCCCCTTGTGTAACTTCCATTCTTAACCCAGTGCTATCCACACACAGGCTACTTGTGACAGTGCTGTGGAAGTAGCAGGAACGGAAGTGAGATCTAGGATGACCAAAATCTGGATTTATGGCCTGTGGGGTTGGGGATGGCAAAGGGTATTTATTTTAAAAAAAAATCTCAGAGGGCTTGGAAGGTAGCTCAGTGGTAGAGCGCTTGTCTTGCATGCCTGAGGCCCTGGGTTCGATTCCTCAGCACCACATAAGCAAAAAGGAAAAAGCCGGAAGTGGCGCTGTGGCTCAAGTGGTAGAGTGCTAGCCTTGAGCTGAAGAGCTGAGGGACAGTGCCCAGACCCAGAGTTCAGGGCCCATGACCGGACCCCCCACCCCCCAAAAAAATCTCAGAACTGGAACTCTGGGCCTAGGCACTGTCCCTGAGCTAACACTCTACCACTTGAATCACAGCTCACCTTTCATCTTTTTTAGTAGTTTAGTGGAGAGAAGAGTCTCACGGATTTACTTGCCTGGGCTGGCTTCAAGCTGCCATCCTAAGAGTTCAGCCTATTGAGTACTAGATAGCTGGTTTGAGACATTGGCATCTGCTAAAGATGTTAGTGTGTGTGTGTGTGTGTGTGTGTGTGTGTGTGTGTGTGTGTGTGTTTACCGGGACTTGAACTCAGAGCCTAGGTGCTATCCTTTAGCTTGTTTGCACAAGGTTGGTGCTGTACCGTGTGAAATAGTATAACTTTCCTTCCCAGTTTTTTGATGATTCATTGGAGATAAGAGTCTACCCAGCTAGCTTTGAAACTTGATTGATCCTCAGGTGTCAGCCTTGAGTAGCTAGGATTACAGGCATGAGCCACTGGCACCCAGCGGCAAGGATGTCTTTTCATACACTCTTCTGTTCTACAGCTGTCTACTTGCCCTTGCCTAGATTTCTGATCTCTATATCAGCTCCTAGCAGCCCCTGACTGTGTGGAGAACATAAAGCTCAAACCTGATCCCATTTCTTTGTCCTCAGTGGAGGGTATGTTTTGTCTGAAGCCTGGGTTGGAGAAGTAGCTGAACATGGGTGCTCAGCTGGGACAGAGAGGTACTCTGTTTTATCCAAGAAGGAAAGTGTGGCCAGTTAGATACTAATAGCTCATTCTCTCATATTCCTATCTCCTCAGAGGCTGAGATCTGAAGATTGCCTTTCAGTGGCAGCCCAGCTAGAAAAGTCAGTGAGACTCTTTTCTGCAAATAACCACAGAAAGCTGGAAGAAAAGCTGTGGCTCAAGTGGTAGAGTGCTAGCCCTCAATGAAAAAACTCAGGGACAGAGCCTGAGCCCTGAGTTCAAACCCCTGTACAAATATGTGCACGCACACATGCATGCACACACACACACACACACACACACACACACACACACACACACAGAGGTGTTAATGATGAGCTCAGGTAGAACTGTGGGCAGTCTTGAGGCATAATCATAGTAAACTCTCAAGGCAGATCAAGTTGTTTCTCCCTAAGTCCTTCTTGGGCTAAGGGGTCTGGGTCATGGCAGTAAGTTCCATGGAACCTGCTCCTCCATTCATGCACGGGGCCACAGGACCTAGAGAAGGACACTATGGATGCTCTTTGTAGTTGGCCCACGATTTCAGACCTTCATCTGCCCCTGAGCACTGGTGAGGAAAGCAAGGCTCCAAACCCTGGGACTCCAGGGGTAGTGACTGCTACAAGCAGCAACCAGCCACCCGTGGATTCCTAAGCCTACAAGTCTTTCATGAGCCCAACTCAACACCCGTCAAAGGTGTGCCTGATAGATTCACACTTTTGTGATACTTGTGTGAGTGGGCATTACCTGTTGTATCATCTTGCAGCTCTTGCCCCTCCTGGCCCAGAACCCTGGTATGAGACGTAGATTTACTCCTCAGATCCATAATGCACCCATGACAGATGCCATTCTGATGACTCGAACGATGACATCCATGCCCCAAGGTTTGACCCTTCTCTGATACTGTGGCCTACTCTGTAGGGAAAGATATCCAAAGAGGCTGCTCTGAAGACTGGTGGGACACCTAGACATTGGGAGTCCATCAGAGGCCCATTGGAAAATATTCTGCCACAGAGTGAGGTCCAAGCAGGCCAGTTGTTGGTCATGGGGCTTGAACTCTGGGCCTAATTGCTGTTCCCCAGCTCTTCAGCTTACTACTTGAGCCACCGCGCCACTTCCAGTTTTCTGGAGGTTCTCTGGAGTTCAGAGTCTCCCAGACTTTCTGGCCCGGGCTGGGTTTGAACCATGATCCTCAGGTCTCAGCCTCCTGAGGAGCTAGGAGGACAGGTGTGAGCCACCGGGGCCGGGCTGATCTGGAGTGTCACTACAGTGGACTAGGAGCTCCTGAAAGCTTTTTTTATTTTTTTAGGAGCCAGTACTGGGCTTGAATTCAGGGATCTGGGCTTTGGTCTCAACTTTTTCCCTCAATGCTGGCACTCTATCACCTGAGCCACAGCTCCATTTCTGGCTTTTGGTAGTTCATTGGCAAGAAGAGCCTCAGTAATTTCATCCCTCTGATCTCAGTCTCCTGAGTAGCTAGGATTTACAGGGGTTGAGCCACTGGTGGCATTAGGCTAGAAGCTTTTCTTTTTTTGGGGGGGGGGGTGTCCAGTCCTGGGGCTTGAACTCTGGACCTGGGCGATGTCCCTCAGCTCTTCAGCTCAAGGTGAGCGCTTTATCAATTGATCCACAGCACCACTTCCAGCTTTTTTCTTTTTTGCTTATGTGGTGCTGAGGAATCGAACCTAGGGCCTCAGGCATGCAAGGCAAGCTCTCTACCACTGAGCCACCTTCCCAGCCCCTAGAAGCTTTTCTTAAGCAAGCTTTCCTCCCTGCATTTGCCCTGACTCCTCCATGAAAAGGAGGCCTGAGGGTCAGGAGCTATGCAAAACAGGCTTCCAGCCACAGGAAATGGCTGGGGTCCATGGTGAAAGACAAGATAATCTTCCCCCTGGGCCCCATTCTGGGACCCCAACCTCTGCCCTACCTGTGACTCAAGTATAAACCTTGACCCAGCCTTGAATGTCCTGCCAGACTTGTCTGAAGCCACAGAACCTTCATTCCACCCACACCACCTGCTCTAAATCACACCTCAGGACCGTTGCCCATGCTGGACCTTCTGCCTGAGGCTCTCTGTCCTCTTTCACAATTTAGAACTCCTGTGGAATTTTGGCACTGGGTATATCATCTCATGGAGCAAGTCTTTCCTTCCAATCTCCCTCTTTATTTTAGTATTAAGTTTCTAGAGATGGAACTTGTGCAGGCTGAGTGGCAAATGCTCTATCTTGATGTGTGTGTGTGTGTATGTGTGTGAGGTTGTATATGTGTGTGTGTGTGTGTGTGTGTGTGTGTGTGTGCGCATGCCATTCCTGGGGTTTGAATTCATGGCCTTGATGCTATTATATCCCTGAGCCTTTGTGCTCAAGGCTAGTGCTCTACTACTTGAACCACAGCTCTACTTCTGGCTTTTTGGGTGTTTAATTGGAGAAAAGTGTCTCATATAGACTTTCCTGCTTGCAATTGTCATCCTCAGATCTCAGCCTCCTAAGTAGCTAAGATTACAGGGGAGAGCCACCAGCACCTGCACTCTACCCTACCTTTATCTATAACCTCGGCCCTCCTCTGAGTCCCAGAACAATATATCTCACCAGGCTGACTTTTTTTTTGCCAGTCTTGGGGCTTGAACTCAGGGTCTGGGCATGTTCCTGAGCTTCTTTTGCTCAAGTCTAGCACTCTACCACTGAAGCCCCAGTGCCACTTTTGGCTTTTTCTGTTTCTGTGGTACTGAGGAATAGAACCCAAGGCTTCGTGCATGCATGTTATGTAAGCACTCTACCACTAAGCCACATACACAACACAAGTCTCACTTCTAATGGGAGTTATGAGGGTGAGGTTAATTAGCTTACCCCTTTTGTTGTAGAAATCACTGACTATTTCATATCTTTGCCAATATTTGGGACCAGCCTGTGACTTGACAATGAGAAATGATAAATGAGTGATAGCCACTAGGCCCCAGAGGTCTAGGCTCACATCATACAGAGGGATAGAGAATATGAAGTCAGAACCTTTGACAACTTCTGTAGCCTAGAACTGTGGTCTCCCTGGAGGCAGTGTCTGACTTCTAGGTGTCCCAATGGGACACCTCAGCCAGAACATAATGCTTCAGTTCTTTAAATGGCAGAGAAGGATGCTTTGTTCAAGTTGCCGGCTCAGACTTAGTACTCTCTGAGGGCTTGTCCCAGCTTGCCCAGGTTGGATGTCTGGGTATGGGCAACCTGCTGAATGCTCATCATCCATACAAAGATACAAGGAGTTATTGCCTCCTCTTTTTGTTTTTGGCAGGTCTGTGGTTGTACTATGAGCCTAGGCTCTGTCCCTAAGCTCCTTTTGCTCAAGTGTAGCACTCTGCCCTTGAGCCACACACCCATTCATGGTTTTGCTTTTTCATGTGACCTCTTAGAAAGAAGGGCATCATGGACTTTCCCACGTCGGCTGAATTCAAATTGGCATTCTTTACATCTCAGCCTCCTAAGGAGCTAGGATTACAGGCAGGAGCCACTGATACCTTGCTTTCTTTTCTTCTTGTTCTTTTTATAAATCATAACAATCTGAAATCTTCATGGTGTCATTCCAATGGTTTGCATTCAAATTAAACTACTCAGGCTTGGAGTTTGAATGCTAGGTCTGGTACCCACAAATGGAGGGATACCCTGACAAACTCATTCCTGTTCATATGAATGCTAAGGGAATGTTATAAAAGTAATAATTAAATGTGCATTTGCTTCATGATTCTATTTTAGAATGCCACAGAATAATTATTGGATTTATATCTTCCGTTCTATCATCATGGTATGATTGAGGATACTGACTAATTTTTAATTAATGCTTTTATAAGTATTCAACCAGGATACTTCATTAAATGGAAGCACTAATAACTAATAGTTGGTAATAATATATATATATATATATAATTTAATATCCTCACAGACCCTCTCTCTCTATATATATGTACATATATATATGTATATATACATATGTATCTCAATCTACACATCTATCAACATATATATGTATATTTGTATATAATATACATATATCATTATTCCTATGATCAAGCCACACACACTAATCCCATATATATATATATATATATATATATATATATATATATGGGACTATATATATATATATATATATATATGGGACTCAGATCTTACTGGCAGCTCAGTTTGCCAGAGTCCGGTCTGCTAAGACTGTGACACCATTTATGGATTGGGCATTTTAGTCCATGATTTGAAATCCCACAATGTCCAAAAATTTATTCTTTGTAGTAAGAAGCCAATTTTGACACATTGTTTTCCTTCTCTGTGAAAGTCCTTGGTCTCAGTATGATTTATAAAATATATCCTATGTTATATGATATAATAAAAGTAACGTTATATGTGTAATAATGCTAAATAAATAAGGGTAATAAATGTCAACACAGTAAACCCATGTATGTAAATAGATCTCATATATGAACATTATTTTTTCCAGTGCTAGGGCTTCAATTCAGGCCCTCGGAACTGTTCTGAATTTCTTGTCTTCAAGGACAGTGAGCCATTCCTCTTCACGCACAGTGTCACAGAGTTACCCAGACTCTGAGTTCCAATCCCATACCTGCCAGAAAAATTGTGCAAATCCAAGCCTGGGTATTACTACTACTACTACTACTACTACTACTACTATTATTATTGCCAACTACGGGGCTTGAAGTCAAGTCTTGGCATCTCTGCCACTGCCAGCACTGGGATCCTAGGACCTGAGTTCAAATCTCGGGACAGGCAAAAATATAAAAAATAAAAAGGAGAAGCATAATACTGAGAAATTCAAGAAGGTAGTTTTACATTTTTATTTCCTTTGTATTGTAACCATCCTGGGTCTAAATGCCAAGGCGCAGAAAGTGTACATGACCTTGCATTGCTCATGTTTGGCGGCTATTAAGGAAGCCATAGCCAAAACCGGCAAATTAGGTCTGGAGGTCGAATCCCAGGACTGCCACTAATGAATGGTGGAAGATTCTAAGAAACCCATTCCCATATGCATCCATAGGAATGGAATGTTATAAAAGTAACAATTAAATTAGTAGTTAGTGTACGATTATATTATTATAAAATTATACACAACAATTATACTACATTGACTAATTTTCAATTAATATTTTATTATGTATTCAATCATGATACTTTAAAAAGGAAGGAATTTAATTGCCAATAATCAGTAGTAATATTCTATATGCATTTACATTGTATACAGACACATCTCTCTCTTGTTGTATACATATACATCCATTTATCTGTCAACCAATCTATACATTTATCTGTTCATACTTTTGTCACTCCTGGGGCTCAGTGGTAAGGTGCTTGCCTAGTATGTGCAAAGTCCTGGGTTTGATTCCTCACTACCGCGTACACAGAAAAATCTGGTAGTCATGTTGTCCATCAAGCAGTTGAGCACTAGCTTTGAGCATAAAAGCTTAGGGACTTTGTCTAGACCCTTACTCAAGACCCAGGACTGGCACCCAAAAAAAGAAAATAGAATGTTCTAACTGCAACGATAAAAGGATAGGACTGCAAATACCTCATCACAGAGCAAACCGGGAGTCTGGTGGTGAAAGTTGACATCTAACCTGACTTAGCCAGAAGTAAACCACTGCAACCCAGCACCACGGAGCCAGATGCTGCTGGCTCACTCAGCTCTGTCATCCAAGATACTCAGGGGCTGAAATCTGGTGGGTTTAAAACCCAGCCCTTGAAGGAAGTCTCCAAAACTCTGAGCTGTGGCTCACAGTGGTAGAGCCCTAGTCTTGAGCAAAAGATCTTATAACAGTACCCCCAACCTTCCAGTGCATTTCCTGTGGCTGACACCTAGCCCTCCCAAAAAGACCCATCCCTCTAAATCATTAGATGTGAATTTTGTGTGGTTTGTGATATGTTTCTGAATGAATGGTGATACCGATGAAAGCACCCTCCTTCTAATGACTGCGTGTGGGTTACAGCTATGTGATGAGTCCTTCATGAGGTGTGTGCTGAGTCCTTTATGGGGTTCATTCTTTCATCTGATCCTTGTAAGAGCTCCACAAGATGATGGTGCAGATGAGAAATTTGAGGCTAACCAAAATTATGTATGTACTGAAATCTAGTGACTTGTCTCCTGCAGACAATTATTTATTTTTCTCAGTCGTGAACCTTGGACTCAGGGCCTAGGCACTGACCCTTCCCTGTTGGCTCATGGCTAACGCCCTACCACGTGGAGCCAAGGACCCTCTTGCAACAGAGAGTTAGATCTAGGCGTCTGTAGCTGAGGTCTGTCACCCTGCCTACTCAAGAAGCTGAGATCTGAGGATCAGGGTGCCAAACCATCCCAGGCACAAAGCGTCCCATGAGAATATTATCTCCTATTCATCACTTAGAAACTTGAAGTGGAAGCTGGGCACCACTAACTCACGCCTGTCCTCTTAGATACTCAGGAGCCTGAGAGCTGAGGATCAGTGTCCAAAGCCAGCCTGGGCAGGAAATTCTTGAGATGGACTCTACTCTCCAGTGACCCAACAAAAACCTGAAGAAATGCTGTAGCTCAAGTGGTAGCACACTTGGCTTTAGCTGAAGAACTCAAGGACAGCGCCCAGGCCTAGACTTCAACTTCTCCAACATACAAGAAGAGAAAGAAAGAAACCTGAAGAGGAAGCATTAGACTGCTTTGCATGTATGAATCCCTGGGTTTGATTCCTCAGTACCACATCACTAAAAAAAAGCCTGAATTGGCCCTGTGGCTCAAGTGGTAGAGTGCTATACTTGTACAGGAGAATCACAGGTACATTGCTGAGGTCCTCAAGTTCCGGGACAAGTGTATGCACACACACACACACACACACACACACACACACACACACACACAGGTATCAGAACTGAAGCTGTTACACCAAATTGTGGTAAAGCACTGAGCTTCGTTTTCTAAGCTTATGGTTAGCACCTAGGCCCTGTATTCAACCCCAAAAGCTAGCCATCCAGGGCTCAACTAGGAGGGGTCAAAGATTTCAAAACCTGATGAGCTTCACCAGCCCTAGATGACAGGAAGCATTGTGATATTACCCATGTGCTTAGATTCAGTGAGCTTCTGATAACCTAAGGAGGCAACTTTGCCAATTAGGAATCTTTTAATTCGGTTCAGCTCTCTAGTTGTCTGCCAGAACGACCCTTGAATTAATTGTAGCAGTTTGTTTCAACACTGGGAAATAGTCTATCAAAGACAGGATAAGTACAAGGAACTTGGCCTGCCAGAGGAGGTGGCACAAATGAAGGCTTCTTGTCCAAACAGAGCACTGGGGAAAGAGATAGCTTTGGATACAAAGAGGTCGTTTTCTCCTGGCCTTCAGAGCCCGTCCACACTCATCCTCACTAATTGGCCCAGATGGAGTTTTTTATTACACAGCTGTACAGGAGTGAGGCCTTTTGTCTGCTTGTTCCAACAATGAGGCAGACTTCTTCCAGCAGCCTGAGGTTCGCAGAAACACTCAGGCTACACTGGGAACAATGAGGGGAGCCCCGGAATATGCACTGTCTTGAAAGCGCTCTCTGTGCTATGAAAGCATTTTATTCAAAGCAAATTTCCTAGCTGAATGCCTTTCAACATAGGGACTCTGGATCTTCACAGATAGAAATACATGCATACATACATGGGTAGACATGGAGTTACTGTTTTTTGTTTTTGGCAAGTCTGGGGATTATACTATGAGCCTAGGCACTGTCCCTGAGCTCCTTTTGCTCAAAGGTAGTGCTATGCCCTTGAGCCACAGCCCCACTCATGTTTTTTTTTTTTTTTTTTTTTTAATTCCTGTGATCCCTTAGAAATAAGATTGTCCTGGGCTTTCCTGTCTGGACTGAATTCAAATTGTCATTCTCTACCTCTCAGACTCCTGAAGAGCTAGAATTACAGGGAGGATCCACTAACACTCAGCTTTCTTTTTTTCTTGTTCTATATTTCTCATGACAATCTGAAATCTTCACAGTGTCATTCTAATGGTTTGCATTTCCGAGTAAACTACTCAGGCCTGGAGTTGGAATGCCAGGACCGCCACCTACAAATGGAGGGAAATCTTGAGCAAATCATTCCTATACATGGGAATGCTTAATGGAATTTATAAAAGTTACAATTAAATTGACAGTTAGTTCATGATTCTTTTATAGAATACCACACAAAAATTATTGGATTATGTCTTCCATTCTAACTCCCTGGTTTGGTTCTGCTAATTAAAGAACACTGTCTTCTTTTACATTAATACTTTAGTAAGTATTCAACCATGATACTGCATTAAATGGAAACCTAATTTAATAACTAATAATTCATAATATATATATAATTTAATATCCTCACATTGTCTCTCTCATATATGTAGCAAACTACACATCTATCTATCTATCTATCTGTCTATCTTTCTATCTATCTATCTATCTATCTATCTATCTATCTATCTATCTATCTATCTATCTATCTATCTATCTATCTATCTATAGCTATCTATCTCTCTATGTCTATATCTATGCCTATATCTAACAATCTATTTATTTATATATATATATAGCCCACTACTATGGCTTAATCTCAGGTCCTCAGAACTGGCTGGCAGCTTAATTTGCCAAAGGCTTTTGTTCTACAATTGACCCACTCATAAATTATGCATTGTGACCTCTGAGTTCAAATCCCAGCATTGCCAACAGTTTATATGTGCAGTAAGAAGCCAATTTTGACATATTTTTTTCCTTCTCTGTAAAAGTCCTGTGTCTCAGTATGATGTATAATCCATATGCAAATATATTCATGTGATAACATATAATAAATGAAAAAAGTTATATATGTAATAATGCTAAACAAAATAAACAATGAAAAAAGAAGGGTAATAAATGTCATATGGAGTAAACCCATGTATGTAAAAAGATCTCATATATGAATATTATTTTTCCAGTGATAGGGCTTGAATTCAGGCCCTTGAAACTGGTCTGAAATTCTTGTCTTCAAAGACGGTGATCTTCCCCTCCCCTACAGTGCCACAGAGTTCCCCAGACCCTGAGTTCAAATCCCAGCCCTCCAGAAAAATGGTGCAAATTCCAAGCCAGGGCCTTAATTTTTTTGGCCAGGCCCGGGCCATGAACTCAGCTTGTGGCAACTCTGCCTCAGCCTTGATCACTCTAGGCTGGGGTGCAGCCTCTGGACCCACAGCCCATCCTGAGGTCCTAGGACCTGAGTTCAAATCTTTGGAGTGGCAAAAAAAGGTGAAGTGTTGGAAAGGTGGATCAGTAGTAGAGTGCTTGCCTTGCATGCATAATGTCCTGAGTTCAATTCTTCAGCACCACATAAGCAGAAAAAAACCGGAAGTGTTGCTATGGCTCAAGTGGTAGAATGATAGCCTTGAGCTGAAGAGTTGAGGGACAGTGCACAGACTCAGACTTCTGCCTGACAACCGACAAAATAAGAGGGTGAAGGAAGGAGAAGGATAAAACTGGGGAGTTCCAGAAAGTGGTTTTACATAGTTTTTTCCTTTGAATTGTGACCATCTTGTGTCTAAATGACAGGGTCTGGAAAGTGTACGTGACCTTGCACTGCTGAAGTTTGATGGGCTATCAGGGAAACCATAGCCCAAACCAGCAAACTAGGTCCGGGTTCAAATCCCCGCCACCTACGAATGTCAGGAGATCCTAAAAAATGCATTCCAATAGACAGCCATATGAATGGAATGTTGTAAAAGTAACAATTACATTAGTACTTAGTGTATGTTTATATTATAAAATTATACACAGTAATCATAGTACATTGCCTAATTTTCAATTAATACTTTATTATAAATTCAAACATGGTACCTAAATAAAGGATGAAATAATTTAATTATTGATAATTGGTAGTAAAATAGTATATATAACAATAATATACAGACACCTCTCTCTTGTTTTATATGTGTATATATATATATATGTATATATATAAAACAAACCATATCTATTTCTACACTTGTCACTACTGGCGCTCAGTGGTAGAGTGTTTGCCTAGTATGTATGAAGCTCTGGGTTCATTTCCACACTATCACATGCAGAGAAAAAGCCAAAAGTGGTGCTGTCACTAAAGCACCAAAAACAAGTTAGAATGTTATGACTGCAACTATAGAATGACAGGGCTTCAAATACCTCATGACAGAGCAAGCCAGGAGTCTGAAGCTGATGGCTGACATCTAACCTGACTTAGCCAGAGGTCAACAGCTGCAAACCAACTACATGGAACCAGACGCTGCTGGCTCACCCCTAGCTGCTCGGGGATGAGTTCTGAAACTGGTGGTTTGGATACTCAGGCCTGGCAAGAAATCTGCGAGACTGTGAGCTGAGGCTCAAAGTGGTAGAGTTCTAGCCTTGAGGAAAAAGTCTTAGGAGAGTATCCACAACCTATGAGTGCAATCCCCAAGGCTGAGGACCTTCCCCTCCATTAACCACCCCTTTAAACCATTAGATGTGAACATTTCTGGTTTGTGACGTTTTTCTGAAAGAATGGTGATACTGATGAAAGCACCCGAATTCTAATGACAGCTTGTGGGATAGAGCTATGTGATGAGTCCCTCCTGGTGTGCGGGGAGCTATGGTGCTATGTGCTGAGTCCTTCATGGGATGTATTCTTTCATCTGGTCCTTGTTAGAGCTCCACAAGTAAGACGATTGTGCAGATGAAAACGTTGAGGCTCAGATATGTCCCCAAGGCAGGGCCAAATTTATGTATGTACTGAACTCTAGTGACTTGTCTCCTGCTGACAATTGGTTTGGTTTCATTTCCTCCATCATGAACCTTCAACCCAGAGCCTAGGCGCTTGACTTTCCTCTTGGGCTCATGGCTTGTACTCTACCACGCGGAGCCCAAGACCCCCTTGCAGAAAGTGTCACAGCTTAGGTGTTTTTAGCTGAGGTCTATCATCCTGCCTGCTCAGGAAGCTGAGGATTTGGGTTCCAAACTATCCCAGAAACAAAAAGGCCCATGAGACTATTATCTCCTATTCACCACTTAGAAACTTAAAGTGGAAGCTGGGCACCAGTGAGTCGCACTTCTCATCCTAGCTATTCAGGAGCCTGAGAGCTGAGTATCATGGTCCAAAGCCAGCCTCGGCAGGAGATTCCTTGAGATGATTATCTCCAAAGAAACACCAGAAAGCCTGAAGGGGCACTGTAGCTCAAGTGGTAGAGTGCTAGACTTGAGCTGAATTGCTCAGAGACAGCACCCAGGCCCAGGCTTCAACTCCTCCAACTTACAAGAAAAGAAATCAAGAAACCTGAAGTGGAGTGCTGGGAATGTGTCTTAGGGGTAGAGTGCTTTGCATGTATGAAACCCTGGGTTTGAATCCTCAGTACCACATACCTAGAAAAAAAGCCTGAATTGGCTGTGTGACTCAAGTGGTAGAGTGCTGTCCTTGTGCAGGAGAAACTAAGGTACAGTGCTCAGGCCCTGAATAAAAGCTCCAAGGCTGGTGTATGCACACGCACACAAGCACGCACACGCGTGCACACACACACACACACACACACACACACACACACACACACACAATGATACAAGAAATGAAGCAGTGACATCCAATAGTAAAGCAAAGAGCTTCTCCTCTGAGCTCAAGGTCAGCACCCTGGTCCTGTGTTTAACCCGAAATCTACCTACCCAGGGCCCAACTCGGAGAGGGCAAAGGTTTCAATACATGATGAGCTTCACCAGCCCTAGATGGCAGGAAGCATTGTGATTTTGCACAAGTGCTTAGATTTAACAAGCTCCTGGAAACCTAGGGAGGCACCTTTGCCAATTAGGAATCTTATTAGGTTCAGCTCCCTAGTTGTCTGCCAGAAGAACTCTTGAATTAATTGTAGTTGTTTTTTTCAACACTGGAACATAGTCTAACAAAGACAGAAAGAGTGCAGCAAACTTGACCTGCCATGGAAGATGGCACAAATGAAGGCTTCTTGTCAAAACAGAGCACTGGGGAGAGAGATAGCTTGGGTACAAACAGGCCTTTTTCTCCTGGCCTTCAGAGCCTGCCCACACTCATCCTCACTAATTGCCCCACATGAATTGTTTGTTACACAGCTGTACAGGATTGAGGCTTTTTTTTTTGCCTGTTCCAACAATGAGGCAGACTTCCCCCAACAGCCTGGGGTGTGCAGAAACCCTCAGGATACATTGCAAACAGTGAAGGGATCCCAGGAACATGCACTGTCTTGAAAGCACTCTCTGTGCTATGAAATCATTCTATTCAAAGCAAATTTCCTATTGGGTTGCTTTTCTTCATAGCGACTCTGGATGTTCACCGATAGAAATATATGCATACATACACAGACACACAGACTTAATGGCTCATTTTTTGTGTGGCCGCTCCTGAAGCTTGAACTGTGAGCCTAAACATTGTCCCTGAGGTCCTTTTGCTGAAGGAAGCACATTATTGTGTCTTAAACCATGGTTACCCTAGGCTGGGGTGCAGCATTTACACCCACAGATGATCCAGGGATCCTAGGACCCGAGTTCAACTCCTAGCACTGGCAAAATTCCATCAAAGCAACAAAAATGGAGGAGGAAAAAACCAGGAAGTTTTACACAACCATTTTACCTTTGTTTCCTTTGCACTGTGACCATCCTAGGTCTCAATGACTCAGCTTGAAAATTGTACATGACCTTGCATGGCCGAAGGCTGCGGGCTGTCAGTGAAGCTTGAGCCCAACCCAGACACCTAGGCCCTGAGTTTGATCCTGGGACTGCCACCTACACATGGCTGAAGATGCTAGGAAACTCATTCCTATCTATTCCTATCTATAGGAAGACTAATAGAATGCTTGGCATGTACTAATTGAATTACTAATTAACTAGTCAATCTAGTATAAGATTGTACACAATCAATATAGGTCATTGATTAATTGAATTAATACTTTATTAAGTCTTCTACCGTGATTAATTAATGGATGCATAATTTTAGACCAAATAATTGGTAGCAATAAAATATATAAGAATAAGATATAGACATCACTTTACATATAGAGTTATGCAATAGAATCTACACAAATGTCTATCTGTCTCTGTATACATTTATTTATCGATGCATACACATATGTAAATACACACACACACTGGAATCTACACATCTATCTGTTTATATATTGGCCACTCCTAGGGTTTGATCTCAGGTCCTCAAATTTGCCTGCCAACTTCACTTGCATCATACTAGTGTGCTAACATTGACCCATTTATGAAGTGGGTCTTGTTCAAATCACAGAAATGCCAAAAACTTAATTCTGGTGGAAGAAGCTAATTGTCCCACTTGTTTTCCTTATAGGCAAAGTCCTGGGTCTCAGGGAATGATGGATAATGCATAGGCAAATCTATGTTCTATGTAATAGGATGTAAAAATATTATATGTGTAATCATACTCACTAAAATACATAAGAAATAAGTAAAATACAAAATAAAATCAATAACTACATGAACCGCAATATGCAGTAAACCTGTAAATATAAATCATGTATTTAAAATATATACAAATATTATTGTTTTCAATTGCTAGGACTTGAATTCAGGTCCTGGGAACAGGCCTGACTTTCCTGTCTTCCAGCATAGTAAGCTTCCCCTTCCCCCACAAAGCTGCAGATTTCCCAGACCCTGAGTTCAAATCCCATGCCTGGCAGAAAAAATGGCGTCAATTCCAAGCCACGGGGCCTCATAATTTTTCAAATATTTTAATGTACTTATTTATTTATTTTTATTTTGTCAAGCATAGAGCTTGAACTCAGATAATGGCAACTCTGTCTCAGCTTTGATCACTCCAGGCTGGGTTGAAGCCACTGGACTCACAGCCAAACCTGGGTTCCTGGGCCTCAAAGACTGACAGGAATAAAAATAAATAAAACGACACAGATAAAGTTTGCCTTATTTGCAATAACTAGAATATGTCTGAGTCAAGCAGAAAAGTTCAGATAAGTTGATGTTAGGGAAATGAACCCAAAGATAAGTATTCAAAAGGTTTTTTATTTCATTCAATTGTTTCTAACATATTTATAAGATGATTTCTATGTTGCTTTATATGTCCCTTCCCCATGGTATAACCCGTGCTTTCACTGTATTTTATGGTGGTATAATTTGTGGAGGGGAAGGGAAAAATCAAATCGTTTAAATAGGGATACAGGTGGACCTATTGCAACAACGAGATGTACAAGTCATTATGTTGAAAAACGAACTTTACAACATTGGTGGGGGGGAGGATCTGGTAGGAGGGGCAGGGACGGTATGGAAAGGGATGGGAAGGAGAAACATAGGAGGAGGCAACAATGTTTGATAAGAAATGTACTCATTATCTTGCCCCTGTAATTGTAACCCCTCTGTATGGTATTTTTACAGAAAAAAAAAAACAAAAATTAAAACAAAAAACAAATCGGCAACTTTCAGATGGCTGCCTGTTTTACATTTGTTTTATTTGCAAGGTGACCATACTGGGTCTGAATGACATGGCTGAAAAGTGTTTCTAACCTGGCATTGGTGAAGGCTGGCAGGCTACCAAGAAAGCCCTAGGCCAACACAGCCACATAGGCCCTGTGTTCGAAGCCCGGTCCTAACCTCTACCAATGCAGGGAGATCCTAAGAGCCTGGTTCCTATGCATAGGAATACCGATGGAAGGTTATGAATGTCAAGGTTGTATTAGTTGTTCCTGAATGATACTACTATAAAACTAAACAGAGTGATTTTAGGAGGCCAATGGATTTTAATGGATATTTTTTGACACATTAAAAGAATACTATTAATTACATGGATGCAATAGTTTCAAGACTGTAGTTGATTTAATTAATATTTCATTAAGGATGAAAACGAAAATATTAATTACATGGAGGCATAATAAATACCCAAGAATTGCTAGGAATGTAGTTCATATAACTGAAGAATGTATAGACATCTCTGGCACTCTTTAAAGATCTATATTTATTTGTGTAGTACCATCTGCATGTCAATTTCTTCTTATTTTGTCAACCCCAGGGGCTTGATCTCAGGTGCTGGGAACTTCTTGTAAGCTCTATATGCCACAGGCTGGTGTGCTGCGACTCACCCATTCATGAATTGGGCCTTGCAGGCTATGAGTTCAGATGCCAGCACTCACAAAAATTGAATGGTGGAGTAAGAAGCCTAAGGTGACACATGTTTTCCTTTTCTGTGAAATTCCTGGGTGTTAGATATGAAGTTTCATACATAGGCAAAGCTATATCCTATGTAATAAATGTAGTAAATGTTTCATTTGTAATAACAGTCAATAAAACAAATGGTAAATAAATGAATAAAACAAAAAATAAAATGAATAACTACACTAAGTGCAATATGGAGTCAACATACAGGGCTCCATCTCAGGGCCTGGGAACTGCCTGGCAGCTGAATTGGCTAAAGGCTGCTGTGCTGACAGTCACCCATTCATGAACTGAGCCTCTAGGCCCTGAGTTTAGATTCCAGCACTGACAAAAATGTAATCATGGAGTGAGAAGCCGAGTGAGACAGGTTTTCCTATTCTTTGAAAGTGTGAGCTGACAGGTAGGATGTATAAATTTTTTGCAAATCTATATGCTATGAAATAGGATGTCACAAATGTAAGAAATGACATAGGTGAAAGAAAAACAGATTGAATTAGTAGTGAATCATTCTGAGATAAAATTAGACACAATAATTATAGGACTTGGATTAAGTTTAATTAATATTTTATTGAGCATTAAGAGAATAAAAATTATATGGAGACATAATTAAGTACTTAATAATTCATAGTAACACACGATGCATAATTTAATTTGTCTCATTTATGAAATATGTAATTATATGTATGGATGTATGTACATATATGATAAATAATTACAGGATATTGAGTAATTATTAATTAATGCTTTATTAATTGTTCAACTGGGACACATCATTAAATGGAGACATAATTTAAAACCTAATGATTGGTAGTAATATTATCTATAATTCAGTAATATACAGACATCTCTCCTTTTGTGTATATAATACGTATATACAGGAAGCTCTATCTATTTATACCTCACTCACTCCTGGGGCTTGATGGTTGAGTGCTCACCTAGTAAGCAAGAAGCCCTGGGTTGCATTTCTCAATGCCACATAAACAGAAAATCTAGAAGTTCTGCTGTTTTTCAATCAATTGAATGCTAGCCTGGAGCACCAACACTTAGGGACATTTTCTAAGCCCTTACTCAAGCCCCAGGACTGCCGCCAAAAAAAGGTATAATGTTCTACCTGCAATGATATAAGGACAGGACTTCAAATACATCATCACAGAGCAAGCTATGAGTCTGGCGCTGATAGCTGCCACCTATCCTGACTTAGCCATATGTATACCGCTGCAACCCAGCTGCACGGAACGAGGCTGATGGCTGGCTTAACCCCATCATCCTAGCTGTTTGGGGGCTTTAAAATCCAGCCGTGGCAGGAAGTCTGTGACACTCTTTAAAATGTGGCTCCTAGTGGCAGAGCTCTAACCCTGAGCAAATGTTATTAGAACAGTATGCACATGCTTTGAGTTCAAGCCTCATGGGTAACCCCCCTCACAAAAAACACCCCTCTAAACCATTAGATGTGATCTTGTGTGGTTGGTGAAATGTTCCTCAATGAAGGGTAATACTGATGAAACCACCCTAATTCTAATGACAATTTGTGGAATAGCGCTATGTGCTGAGCCCTTCATAGGGTGTTCTGTGCTGAGACTTGCACAGGGTGCTATGTGCTGAGTCCTTTACAGGGTGCTGTGTGCTGAGTCATGCAAAGAGTGTCACGTGCTGTGTCTTTCAGAGGGTTCATTCATTCATCTGGTCCTTGTAAGAGCTCCACAACTGAGATGATTTTGCAGACAAAAAATGTGATATATATATATATATATATATATATATATATACATATATATATAGAATTCCATATTATACACACACACACACACACACATATATATATATATATATATATATTATGGAATTCTATGCCTCCATAAGAAAAAATGACATTGCCACATTTGTTAGAAAATGGAAAGACTTGGAAAAAATTATATTAATTGAAGTAAGACAGGCTTAAAGAAACATAGGTCCCATGGTTTTCCTTATTTGCAATAACTAGTATAGGCCTGAGACAAGCAGAAAATGTCAGATATGTTGCTCTTAGGTTAAATGAACCACACCGTAAGGATTCAAATACTTTTTCTTTCATGGATAGCCCTCAACCACGTGGAGCCAAGGACCCCCTTGCAGCAGAGTGCCACAGCCTAGGGGTCTATAGCTGAGATCTGTCATCCTGCCATCTCAGGAAGTTGAGATCTGAGGATCTGGGTTCCAAAATATCTCAGACACAAAAGGTCCCATGAGACTATTATCTGCAATTGACCACTAAGAAACCTGAAGTGGAAGTTTGGTGCTTGTGGCTCATGCCTGTCATACTAGCTACTCAGCAGGATGAGATCTGAGGATCATGGTTCAAAGCTAGTCTGGGGCAGGAAAGTCCTTGAAACACTGAACTCCAATGAACCACAAGGAAATCTGATGTGGTGCTGTGGCTCAAGTGGTAGAGCACTAGAATTGAGCTGAGGCACTCAGGGACAGCACCCAGGTCCAGACTTTAACTGCTACAACAGAAAACAACAACAACAAGAAAAAGACAGAAACTAACAAACCTGAAGTAGAGGGCTGGGAATGGGCATTAGGGGTTGAGTGCTTTGCATATATGAAACCCTGGGCATGATTTCTCAGGACCACCTTACTAGAAAAAAGCCTGAAGTGTCTCTGTGGCTCAAGTAGGAGAGAGATATCTTTGTACAAGAGAAACTAGGTACACTGCTTAGGTCCTATGTTCAATCTCCAGGACTGGTGTATGCATGCATGCACACGGACACACACACACACACACACACACACACACACACACACAGACTAGAAGTGAAGCTGTGACACCAAATGGTAGAGCACTGGGCTTCTGCACTGTGCTCATGTTCAGCACCCAGGCCCTGTGTTCAACCCCAAAACCTACCCACCCAGGGCCCAACTAGGAGAGGTCAAATGTTTCAAAACATGATGAGCTTCACCAACCTTAGACGACAGGAAGCTTTGTGATATCTGACATGTGCTTGGATTTCCCAAGGTTCCAGAAACCTTGGAGAGGCATCATAGGCCCATCATCGACAGCAATTAAACATGTCATTAGGTTCAGTGCCCTAGTTGTCTGCCAGAAGGACTATAGTCTATAGTCTCACAAAGGCAAGATAAGTGCAGGGAACTTGGCCTGCCAAGGCTGGTGGCATAAATGAAGGCTTCTTGTCAAAACAGAGCACTGGTGAGAGAGATAGCTTGGGGTACAAAGAAGCCTTTTTCTCCTAACCTTCAGCGCCTACCCACACTCATCCTCACTATTTGGCCCAGATGGAGTTGTTTGTTTCACCGCTGTACAGGAGTGAGGCCTTTTGTCTGCCTGTCCAGACAATTAGAGACTTCTTCCAACAGGCCTGGGATGCAGAGAAACCCTCAGGGTACACTGGGAACAGTGAGGGGAGCCCCCGAACATGCAATGTCTAGAAAGCCTTTTCTGTGCCATGAAATCATTGTATTGAAAACAAATTTCCTAGTTCAGTGCCATTCATCATAGCTACTCTGGAGATTCACCTATAGGGATACATCCATCCATGTACAATACATGGAGCTACACCGTCTTTTTTTTTGGTGGGCGGCAGTTCCTGGGGTTGGACATTAACCCTAGCTGTTGTCCCTGAACTCCTTTTGCTCAGAGGTAGCACATTAAAATTGAGTCACAGCCCCATTTCTGGGTTTTTCTCTGATCTCATAGATATAATATTGTCAACTTTCCTACACTGGCTGGATTCAAAATAAGATTCTATACATCTTAGCCTTCTGAGGAGCTGGGATTACAGTCAGCAGCCATTGGCACCTGCCTTTCTTGTCTTCTTCATTTTTACTCTGTACATCTGACTTCTTTTTTTTTTTTTTTTTTTTTTTAATTTAATTTTATTTTATTTGAGAACATACTGTACAGAGGGGTTACAATTACATGGGCAGGATAATGCATACATTTCTTACCAAGCATTGCAGCCTCCTCCTTTGTTTACCCTTCACCTCCCTTCCCAGCCTCCCCCCTCCCTCCCACCCAATCATACCACCCCTCCCCCCCCCCCCGACATTGTAAAGCTGGTTTTGACATGACATTTTGTACTTCTCATTGTTGCAACAGGTCCACCTGAATCCTTAAATGACTTGTTTGTCCCCATCTCCTCCACATGTTATACTGACATCAAATATAGTGAAAGCGGGGGTTACACTGTGGGGGAGGGACATACAAAGCAACAAAGAGATAATCTTATAAATGCGTTAGAAACACATGCATGAAAGAAACAAAAACATTAAAATACATATTTGAGGTTTCGTTTTCCTAACATCACATTATTTGACTTTTTCCGCTTGACTCATACCTATACTAGATATTGCAAATAAGGGAAACCATGGGACCTATGTTTCTTTGGGCCTGGCTTACTTCACTTAATATAATTTTTTCCAAGCCTTTCCATTTCCTAACAAATGGGGAAATGTCATTCTTTCTGATGGAGGCATAGAATTCCATTGTGTATATATACCACATCTTCTTGATCCATTCATCTACTGAGGGGCATCTGGGTTGGTTCCATGTCTTAGCTATGGTAAATAATGCTGCAATAAACATAGTTGTGCTGGTAGCTTTAGTGTGGCCTTGTTTGTGATCATTTGGGTAAATGCCCAAAAGTGGGATTGCTGGGTCATTGGGGAGCTCTATGTGGAGTCTTTTGAGGAACCTCCATACTACTTTCCAAAGTGGTTGAACAAGTTTACATTCCCACCAACAATGAAGTAAGGTTCCTTTCTGTCCACATCCCCTCCAGCATCTGTTGTTGTTAGAGTTCTTGATTTTTGCTGTTCTAACTGGAGTGAGGTGATATCTCAATGTTGTTTTGATTTGCATTTCTTTTATGGCTAGGGATGTTGAACATTTCTTCATGTGTCTATTGGCCATCCTTCTTTCTTCTTCAGAGAAGCTTCTCTTTAAGTCTTTCGCCCACTTACTTATTGGGCAGTTGTTTCTTTGAGGATTTGTTGTTGGGTGGTTTAATTTTTTGAGTTCCAAGTATATTTTAGATATGAGACCCTTGTCCGTTGTATGGCTAGTAAAGATCTTCTCCCAGTCCGTGGGCTTTCTATTGATCTTGCTAGCTATGTCATTTGCCCTGCAGAAGCTCTGCAACCTTATACAATCCCATTTGTCCAGCCTTTCTTTGATTTGTTGTGTTTCCGGGTCTTTATTCAGAAAATTTCGGCCTGTGCCAAGGAGACCCAGGGTTTCTCCTATTCCATCCTGTAATGTTTTCAGAGTGTCTGCTTTGAGTTCAAGGTCTTTGATCCATTTGGAGTTGATTCTGGTGCAGGGTGATATATAAGGATCTAGCTTTAGTTTTCTACATGTAGTTAACCAGTTTTGCCAGCACCATTTACTGAAGAGGCTGTCTGTCTTCCATTCTATTGTTTTAGCTCCCTTATCGAAGATTAGATGGCTATAGGTCTGTAGGTTCATTTCTGGGTTTTCAATTCTATTCCATTGGTCCTGAGGTCTGTTCTTATGCCAATACCAAGCTGTTTTGATTACTATGGCTTTATAGTAGAGTTTGAAATTTGGTACTGATATTCCTCCAGCAGTGTTCTTTCCGTTGAGGAGCGTTTTTGCTATTCGGGGTCTTTTATTGTTCCATATGAATTTTTGGATTGCCTCTTCTATTTCCTTGAAGAATGAGGGTGGAATTTTGATAGGTATTGCGTTGAATTTGTAGATAGCCTTGGGAAGTATTGCCATTTTCACGATGTTAATCTTTCCAATCCAGGAGCATGGGAGGTTTTGCCATTTTTTAAGTTCTGTGTTGATTTCCTTTTTCAAGATTTTAAAGTTTTCATCATAGAGGTCCTTCACTTCTTTAGTTAAGTTAATTCCTAGGTATTTTATTTTTTGTGGGGCTATTACAAATGGAGTTGCTTTCCTAATTTCAGCCACACTTTTCTCATTGTTGGCATACAGAAAAGCCATTGATTTTTGGGGGTTAATTTTATAACCTGCTACTTTGCCAAAGTTTTGAATCAGCTTGAGTAATTTGGGAGTGGAGTCTATGGGATTCTTTAAATACAAGATCATGTCATCTGCAAAGAGGGAGAGTTTTATTTCTTCTTTCCCTATTTGGATCCCCTTTATGTCTGCATCTTGTCTTATTGCTGTAGCTAGGCATTCTAATACTAGATTGAAGAGAAGTGGAGAGAGTGGGCATCCTTGTCTTGTTCCTGAGTTAAGAGGAAATGGCTTTAGTTTTTCACCATTGAGTATAATGCTGGCTGTAGGTTTGTCATATACAGCCTTTATTGTATTGAGGAATGTTCCATGGATTCCTAATTTTTTCAAAACCTTCATCATAAAGGGGTGTTGGATCTTGTCGAATGCTTTTTCTGCGTCTATTGAGATAACCATGTGGTTCTTATTCTTGCTCCTGTTGATGTGATGAATAATATTAATTGATTTGCGTATATTGAACCAGCTTTGCATCCCTGAAATGAATCCTGTTTGATCGTGGTGTATGATTTTTTGGATGAATTGTTGAAGTCGGTTGGCCAAAATTTTGTTGAGAAGTTTTGCATCAATGTTCATCAAAGAAATGGGTCTATAGTTCTCTTTCTTTGATGAGTCCCTGCCAGGTTTTGGGATGAGGGTTATGATGGCTTCATAGAATGTGTTCGGTAGTGAGCTTTCTCTTTCAATTTCATTGAAGAGTTGGAGGAGAATTGGTGTGAGCTCTGCTTTGAAGGCCTTGTAAAATTCCGCTGTAAAACCATCTGGTCCTGGACTTTTCTTAGCTGGGAGGTCTCTTATTGCTGTTTCTATTTCAATGCTTGATATGGGCCTGTTAAGATAGTTTACCTCATCTTGGTTTAGTTTTGGCATGTCAATATTTGCTAGGAAGAGGTCCATTTCTGTCAAGTTCTCAAACTTATTAGCATAAAGTTTTGAGAAGTATTCCCTTATAATGTTCTGAATCTTGCTTGTTTCCGTGGTGATGTTTCCATTCTCATCTCTGAGTTTATTAATTTGGGTGTGTTCTCTTCTTTTTCTGATAAGATTTGCTAAGGGTCTGTCAATTTTGTTGAGTTTTTCGAAGAACCAACTCTTTGTTTTGTTGATTCTTTCTATAGTTTTTTTGGATTCTAATTCATTTAATTCTGATTTAATTTTGATTATTTCTTTCCGTCTACTGGATTGGGGTTTATCTTGCTGCTCTTTTTCAAGGAGGTTTAGATGTGTCATTAAATTGTTAGTTTCAGATCTTTCCAATTTGTTGATGTAGGAGCTCAGAGCTATAAACTTGCCTCTGAGTACTGCCTTTGCTGTGTCCCAGAGGAGCTGGTATTTTGTCTGTTCATTTTTGTTGAATAGCATGAACATTTGAATTTCCTTTCTAATCTCTTCCATGACCCACTCATGATTCAGCAGTGTGTTGTTCAGCCTCCATGTGATACCGGACTTTCTTTGGTGGCTTTTGGTGTTGAGTTCTAACTTTATTCCCTTGTGGTCAGAGAGAATGCAAGGTATAACTTCAATGTTTCTGAATTTAGACAAGTTTGCTTTGTGGCCTAAAATGTGGTCTATTTTAGAAAACGTTCCATGTGCTGCTGAGAAAAACGTGTATTCTGATGCTGCTGGGTGAAATGTTCGGTAAATGTCTGTTAAGTCTAGTTGATCTATGCAGCTGTTTAGATCTGCGGTTTCTCTGTTGAGTTTTTGCCGAGTTGATCTATCTAGTGGGGAGAGTGGTGTGTTAAAATCCCCAACGATTAATGTCTTTGGATCTATATGGGATTTGAGGGAAAGTAGTGTTTCTTTGATAAATTTGGGTGCTCCATTGTTTGGCGAATAGATATTTAGAATTGTAATATCCTCCTGAAGGAGAGATCCTTTAATTAGTATGTAGCGACCTTCTTTATCTCTTTTCACGAATTTTAATTTGAAGTCTATTTTATCTGATATTAGGATTGCAACTCCCGCCTGTTTATGCGGTCCGTTTGCTTGGTAGATTTTGTTCCAGCCTTTAACATTGAAAATGTGTTTGTTTTTACGGGCAAGATGTGACTCCTGCAGGCAGCAGATAGAAGGGTCTTGTTTTTTAATCCAACTAGACAGTCTATGTCGCTTAATTGGAGAGTTCAGTCCGTTAACATTAAGAGATAGGACTGAGAGGTATTTGGGAGTTCCTGCCATGTTATCTACCTTCTTGGGGGCTCCGAAAACTGGGTTCTTCCTATGGTTCTTGGATTCTCAGTTTGGGTGCAGTTTCTTGGCCTTTATTGCGGTCTTGTTGGTTTTCTATGTGTAGGACATCTTTAAGAATCTTTTGTAGGGCTGGTTTGGTGGAGATGTATTGTTTCAATTTTTCTTTGCTATGGAAGGTTTTTATTTGGCCTTCAGTTATGAAGGAGAGTTTAGCTGGGTACAGTATTCTTGGTTGATAGTTGTTTGTTTTTAGGGCATGGCATACATCATTCCAGGCTCTTCTTGCTTTGATTGTCCCTCTGCTGAGAAATCTGAGGTGATTCTAATTGGTTTCCCTTTATAAGTGATTACCCTTTTCTCTCTGACAGCTTTAAGGATCTTTTCCTTGTTCTGAGTTGATCCTGTGTGGATTATAATGTGACGGTGGGATGTCCTATTCTGGTCTGGTCTATTTGGGGTTCTAAAGGCTTCTTGTATCTGGACAGGCCTATCTTTTTGCATGTTTGGGAAGTTCTCTGCTAGGATCCTGTTAAACAGATTTCCTAGACCATTAACTTCTGTTTCTAGGTGCTCCTCTACACCCATTATCCTTAGATTAGGCCTTCTGATGGTGTCTTCCAGGTGTTGGATAGATCTATCATATTTCTTGGACTTGTCTTGGATGGTTGTATGTTCTTTCTCTATAATATCTAGGCTGTCTTCAATCCCTGAGATTCGATCTTCTGCATGTTCTAACCTGCTGTCAAGACTCTCTACTTTGTTTTTTATCTCTTTTCCTTCTAGTTGGTCAGCTTTGATGGCTTCAAGTTCTTTGTTGAAGCTCTGTTTTAGGTCTTGTATGAATTTCTTTACTTCCTTAATTTGGTGTTCAGTGTTTGTCCTCAAATCACTTAGTTGATTGGTTATGGTTTCTTTGGGCTCCCATTCCTTCTGTTGGGTTCCATTCAGCATTCCCTTTGTGGTCTCCCTGACTTCCTTCATCTCTTTGTTAATGGATTCCATGAATGCCTTTAGTGATCTTTGTGTGTTCTCTACCTGGTCTCTCAATTCCTGTATTACTCTTTGATTAGCTTCCTCCCGTTCGCGGTATTCCTGCAGATCTCTTTGAGTGTTCTCAGCCTGCTCACGCCATTCCTCCCTTTCTCTTTGAGTATTCTCAAGTTGTTCACGCAAATCCTGTATCAGTTTTTGAGTAGCTTCCTCACGCTTATGATATTCCTGTATAAACTTCTGGGATGCCTCCTCTCTCTCCCTATCACGCTCATACAGAGTCCTTTGTACGTTGTCAAACTTTTCATTTATCATGTTTGCCAGCAGTGTTTGTAGAGCTGTTTGGGAACTCTCTTCTGGATTATTCATTATCTGTTCTAACCCCTGATTATCAGGATTGGGAATTGAGATACCCGAATTTGCCATTTTTCTTGTGTTTTTCCGGCTTACTCTGCCCATTTGAGATGAAGATAGCACCAGTTTTGTGCTAGAACACTATCTTAAGGCAACCATCAACCAAAGTTTGCATTTGTACAGTCAATAGTCTACAGATACAATCTAGTTCAACAGATACATCTATTCGACATCAAACAACTATATGTTGAAGGACTTTGAACCGCAGAGAAGAATTTGGAAAACCAGAAATTATTAGGGTTAGGGAGAGATGTGGGTAAAAAATAGGAATAGATTGGTGTGGGAAGGCACAGGGAGAGTTAACTATGTCCTAATCACAATGCAGGAAATAGGTTGGGTAGGATGTAAGTAGAGAGAGAGAGAAAAGGGAAGAAAGGGAAAGGGGAATGAAAAGAGACCAGAAAAAAAATAGAGACGTAAAAATTAATGTTATTTTAGAGATTAAAAGACCATCTATTTATAGAGGGATATGAATATGTTGAGAGAAAGGGAGGGACATAGAGGAGATGAGAAAAACTTTTAAAAAATGCTTAAAATATTATATAGGTATAAAGAGGTAGTACTGTTATTAATGAATTTAAGTCTCAGAGGTTTTGAATTGAGTAATAAGTTTGTGGATTAAGTGTGTACACAATGGGTGATAGGGTCTACTGGTTAACTACGGGTTTATCTGAGGATGTGCAGGACAAGAGTTAAGTCACATAAAGGTGAACAAAGAGGAAAAGTTGGAAAGGATAGGAAAGTGAGAAGAAAAGATCAGAAGTTCAGTAGAGCTAGAAAAAAAACAAAAACAAAAAGATAATTAAGAATGAATGAAAAAGAGAAAGAAGACAAGAAAAGAAAAGAAAACACACATTCACGTATTCGTAAAATAAAAATTATAAGAGGAGAAAAAAAAATTAATGGAAAACAATTATTTTTTCAGAAGAGGCAAAAATTAAAGATTAATAAAAGTTTTAGAAAAGCAAAAAAAAATTTTTTTATATATATATAAGGTAACAAAAAACGAAAAAAAAACAAAACAAGAAAAAGAAAAAAAGAAAAGAAGAAGAAGAAGAAAAAAAAGTTCTTTGATTTTTTTTTTTTTTTTTTTTGGGAGGGGTGGGAAGAGTCCTGTATCTCCCTTTTGTCTGTAACCAGAGTCTGGTTGGAGTCTCTGGTCAGCTTGAGGTCCTGTGGCTTGATTGGTTTCTTAAGTCAGTTTGTTGGAACAGGCAGAAAAATGCTCTGCTTTACCCAAGATTTTGAGATCCCCCTCCCAGGTTAGTTTACTGGGAGGGTGATCTGCTTTGAGAATCACAAAAGAGGGGGATGCAGTGATGTGGCTAGGTTCTGGGTAGAGTTGAGGTCTTTCAAGGAACAGTAGCTTTTCCCTGGGGCTATTTTGTGAAAAAAAAAACTCACAGCACCCAGCCTGGAGCCATTCTCAGGGTTTCTGTTTTTCAATTGATTGTGGTGGCTGCTAGGGGGAGGGGCAGCCTCTGGCTCTGGCCACCCAGCGAGGAGAGCCACTCCAATGGCTGGTGCCTGAGCTGGGCGACCCCTCCCTGGATGGAACTGAGTCTGTGAGGTCACCTCGCTGCCAAGTTCCCGTGAACTGCCAAATGACTAGCTCTATTCCAAGGCCTGAGCTGGAGCTAGCTGCTCCTCCGAGCTTTGTCGGTATCCAAGATGGAGATCACCGGTGCTGGGGGGGGGAGGGGTGGCCTTCCCTCCTCTGCTCCCAGAGAAGGAGTGAGGAAGCGGGGCTTCTACTCACGGGGAGTCTTGGATCCCGGGTCGTCTCTGGTCTGCAAAGTGCAGGATGAAGTTGTCCGCTCCTTGTCGGTTCTTGCTGGTGTTGAGTAGAATCCGCTCGTCCGCTGCGTCTGGCTCCTTTGTCCCGGACTGCGTCTCAGGTATGCCTCCGCGGCGGTGGTCGCCGCTGCGACCCTGCCGCCGCAGCGGCAGCTGCTCAGATGTGTCTGCTTGGCTTCCCCTCTCTTGATTAACTCTCTGTCCTGTGATGGCACACTTGGTGTGATTCTCTGGCTTGGGACTGTTCACTGGAACTCTGAAACTGTTTTCTATGCAAGAGCTTGTTCAGATTCCAGCTTCTCCTCCGCCATCTTCCCGGAACTCCTCTACATCTGACTTCTTAACAGGGTCATTCCAATGGTTTGAATTTATAAATAAACTACCCAATGTCCTTTATAGCTGCTTTCTCTGAGAAGGATTTTCTCTCCTTATCTTCCCCTCTTGCCACAGGTTTGAAGCCATAAATGAGAAATGAGTGTCCCAGGATTTTGGAGCAAATGTCCACAGGACATGCCAGTTCGGTCACTTAGCATTGAGCTGCAGTGAATTTACTGTCTCAGGACGAAAGGACTGAAACCTTGAGCGATTTTCAGACTGTCTGCATTGCTCCTTTTGTCTATAAAATGACCTAATAATTATGAATGTTTTTGTCTACACCCTTAAGTATCTAGAACACACTAGAAGCATCTTCTTGTTTCTGTTTTTCTCTAGTTCCTCTCAAGATTTAGACTAAAGTTTTTGTGGAGTGGCATGTCAGCGAATCCCTAAGGAAAGGTGCTTAAATCCTCCTCAGGAGATAACCATTCAAAGCCAGCCTGAGCAGGAAAGTATGTGAGCCTCTTATCTCCAATAAACCACCAGAAAACCAGAAGTGGAGCAGTGGCCCAGAGGGTAGAGCTGCAGCTTTGAGAGAGAAAGCCAAGCAGGAGATACTGTCCAGAGCAGGCAGGAAAGCCTGGGAGGCGCTTATGTCCAATTATAAACCAGATGGCTGGACGTGGAACTCTGGCGGTGGTAGAGCCTCAGCCTTGAGCAAAACAGCTCATTGCATTGGGCCCTGTGTTTAAGCCCTGGGATGCCAACAAAAAAATCAAAAAGAGAAGGTCAAGTTTTGTATCAGTGTCCTCCTACCAACTTATGTTTGTATATTACTTCCCTGAGTGAAAACAGACCATAGGCAATGCTTCTGCTTTTACTTACTGATTTGTTTTTCAGATATGCTTGTTGCGCATACTACACCATTCTCTTCATTTCAAGCCCATCGCTTTTCTTTTCCAGGGCTCCACACCTGCATCCTTATATGATGCACACTTAAGCTCTCAGCAGCCTTTATTTACATTTTATTATGAAGCCAACACAGGAACAGTCACAAATCAGGCAGGGGAAGAGAAGACCAGGATTCATATTTATAACAGGTATTCAGAAAAATTAACTTGGGGATGAAAAATGGCAGGGTACTTATGTAAAAACTACCATTAAGAAGAAGATGAGGGGGCTGGGAATGTGGATTAGTGAGAGAGTGTTTGCCTAGCATGCAAGAAGCCCTGGGTTTGATTCCTCAGTAGCACATACACAGAAAAAGCCAGAATTGGTGCTGTGGCTCAAGTTGCAGAATGCTAGAGACAGTGCCAAGGCCTTGAGTTTGGCCCAAGAACTGCCAAAGAGATACCAGGTAGGTAGGTAGGTAGGTAGATAGATAAATAGATAGATAGATAGATAGATAGATAGATAGATAGATAGATAGATAGATAGATAGATAGATAGATAGATAGATAGATAGATAGATAGATAGATAGATAGATAGATAGATAGATAGATAGATAGATAGATAGATAGATACATAGATACATAGATACATAGATACATAGATAGACAGATAGATAGATAGATAGATAGATAGATAGATAGATAGATAGATAGATAGATAGATAGATAGATAGATAGATAGATAGATAGATAGATAGATAGATAGACAGATACATAGACAGATACATAGACAGATACATAGACAGATACATAGACAGATACATAGATTAGATAGATAGATAGATAGATAGATAGATAGATAGATAGATAGATAGATAGATAGATAGATAGATAGATAGATAGATAGATAGATAGATAGATAGATAGATAGATAGATAGATAGAAAGACAGATAGATAGATAGATAGATGGATGGATGGATGGATAGATAGACAGACAGACAGACAGACAGACAGACAGATAGATAGATACATAGATACATAGATAGATACATAGATAGATAGATAGACAGACAGATAGATAGATAGACAGACAGATAGACAGACAGATAGATAGACAGATAGATAGACAGATAGATAGACAGATAGATAGACAGATAGATAGACAGATAGATAGATAGATAGATAGATAGATAGATAGATAGATAGATAGATAGATAGATAGATAGATAGAGATAGATAGATAGATAGATAGATAGATAGATAGATAGATAGATAGATAGATAGATAGATAGATAGATAGATAGATAGAAATATGGTAGGTGAGTCTGGTCTTGGATGTCAGTAGGAAAGAAGGGAACACTTCCCAACCATGAGGCCTTCTGCAGTGTGCCAGGACACCAGCATCACCTTCACATAACCACAGAACAGGAAGACTGTCTCTCTCCCACTTCTAAGGCAGGGGAGGGCCCCAGAGTCAAGAGGGCAGAGCCAGGTTCTAACTCAGGTGCTTGGAGGCAGAAGAGAAAGGGCCCTGTCTCTCCTTGGACTGGGGATTTACTTTAATGATGTGGAGAATGAAGGAAGAAGAATGGACTGGCAGAGGTAGAAGAAGGGCCTTCAAATCTGACAGATGGAGAGTAAAAAACCCACTCCCTAAGACCAGAGAGCAGGGCTTTTCTACTCTATTCTTCCCCTCTCCCTCACTAAACTGGCTCTCTATTGGTAACTTAAAGATAGCCTGAGGCTCTCTTCACCTGAGGGAGGAAGGTTAGTCATTGTTTCAGGAAGCTGAGAAAAGCCTGACCCTCTAACAAATGTTTCAGGTTTGCCCCCATTGCTGGCTGTGCCTGGAACGAATGAAGTGGTTTTGCAGCTCACTTCCCTGTTGAGTGTGTACATTCTGCCTCCTAATCCTGCAGGCCTAGGTCTCTGCACCTAGCCTGTTTTCTTGAAACTGTTTCCAGTCCTTCAAATACAGAGTTACATTGGAGTTCTTCCTGCTAACGGGGCTAGGTCTTGGATCCTGAGAACTACATTTATACCCAGGATGGGTCAATGATGTTTCTTTCCCCTGCTTCTATAGCTTGAGAACTCTAAGAACATTTAGAGTGCAAGTAACTTCTCATCAGCAAGGGAAACCCAGGAATTCTTGAACAACATGTGACCTTTTGGAAGCCCACTGGAGGACACAAGACGATTATAATCCACGTGAGTGGCTGGGCAGCTGGATCTGCTACACTTGAACATTGAACTCAGCCTGCTCTCCTAGTCCATGTCCTTCTTTGGTGCTTGTCCTGTTAGCTCCTAGAAATAGATTGATCAAACCCAAAGGGAGTTGCTGGCTTTTTCCTTCTTTTTCTGTCCTTTGCTTTTAATTTTTTCAGGTCTTTGGGCTTGAATTGTGGATCTATGCTCTTTGCCTGGGCTCCTTTGGCTCAAGGCTAGCGCTTTGCCACATGAGTCCCTTTCTGCTTTGTCTGTGGTGAAGTGGAAGTCAGAGCCTCATAGACATTCCTGCCCTGGCTGTCTTCACCCTGTGATCCTCAGACCTCAGACTCCTAAGCAAGGGTGACAAGCATGAGCTTCTGTTGCTCTGCTAAGTTCAGAACTGTAATGACATTGAAAATACAAGCCAACTGCTCACCATAAAGGGCTTGGGGAGCATATTAATCCTTTCAACATTTGACCTTTCAGAACCCTGTAGCACATAAGGTTATAATCCTAGAGACAGATAGCCTGAGCATACAGATCTTCAATACTTGAACATTGAGCTCTGATTCCAATTCTGGTGTACACCAGCATTCATTTTCCAGAAAATGTTTTCATAATTAACAAATAGGAAAAGTAATTTGATTAACCCTCACATTTTTTCCAGGTATGTATCTCTAACTCTATCCCTAACTCTATCCCTAACACTATCCCTAAGCCCTTTAGCTCAAGGTGAACACTCTACCACTTGAGTCACAGCTCCACATGGGGTCTTTTGGTGGTTCATTGGAGGTAAGAGTCGAACAGGCTTTCCTTGCCTAGGCTGTCTTTGAACTGTGGTCTTGAGGTCTCAGCCTCCTGATTAGCTAGGGTTGTAGGTGTGAGCCACTGGCATCTGGCCTCTTGTTTTTGCCAGTTCTGGGGCTTGAACGTAGGTCCGGGGTACTGTCTCTGAGCTTCTTTTTCTCAAGAATAGCACTCTACCACTTGAGCCATTCCACAGCTTCTGGCTTTTTCTGAGTATGTGGCACTGAGGATTTAAACCCTGGCATTCATGCATGCTGAGCAAGCTCTCTACCTATAAGCCACATTCCCAGCTTCACACTTACTATTTTATCCCTCAACTTGCCTATCCTCAAGAAAAAGCCTCTGAGTATAAATCATTTAAAGAAATCCCTGTGGGAAGTTGTCCAAAGATGAATAAGACAAAGCTCATACTTGGGACAGACTCTAAACATGTGATGACTGTGACAAATGCCTCCATTTAATTATGTCTCATGTTTCAACACTTAATAAGGTATTAATGAAAAATGACTCAATGTCCTAAATTATTGTATATAATTTTATAATAGATGTACAAAATGTAATAAATATGTATGTAATAATACTAAATACATTAAACAATGAATAAATAAATAAAATAAATAAAAAACAATGACAATAATCGTAATATGTAATAAACATACATATGTAAGTATATATCATAAATATTTTTCAATTGCAGGGCCTTACTGCAGGCCTTGGGAACTCTAGCCTGAATTTGTTTTCCTCAAGGACAGTAAATTTTGCCTTTACCCATGGTGCAAAAGCGTTACCTGGAATGTGAGATCAAATTCCAGCAATAGCAGAAATACTGGCCCCATTTCCAAGACAGAGACAATTTTTTTAATGAAAGCAGTTATGTTTATTCAGTTCAATACTGAACATTTCAAAAAAAATAGCAGTGTAGAATTTTGTATAGCTATTCAGACATCTTTCCTTTACCCCTAAAGTGCTTCTCTGAGCACTACATTGTTTATTTTTTGTATGATGTTTATTGTAAAAATGATGTACAGAGGGTTACAGTTATATGAGCAAAATAATGAGTACATTTCCTATTGAGCATTGTTGCCTCTTCCATTGTTTTCCCCCTACTATCCCTTCCCTCCCATCTCCAAAACTACCTCCCCCTGCCAAGATCAGTGACTTAATTTTTTAATTTTGGCTTGGCACGTGGTTTGAACTAAAGTAGTGGTGACTCTGCACCTTCCCTCACATTGGTATGGACTTACCAAGAACCTGAGTTCAAATCCCAGGATAGGAAATAAAAATAGCAGAAATTCCAAATCAGGTAGCTTTATTTTTTTAATTTAGTTAAATAATTTATTTATTTATTTGTTTGTTTGTTTGTTCTTTTTTGCCAACCAGTGGTCTTGAACTCAGATCATGGCAACACTGTCTAAGCTTTGATATCCCTAGGCTGGGCTGCAGCCTCTGGACCCATAACCAATCCTGGGATCCCAAGCCAAGAGGGCTTGCAGGAAGAAAAAAAACTGGAACAGCACCAAAAGTAGTGAGCTGCAGAGGGTTGGAGGGGTTTATAATTTTTTTTCTTTGCAGCGTGCTCCTACTGGTTCTGAATGACACAGCTGCAAAGTGGACCTGACCTGCCATTGCTGAAGGCTGGCGGGCTATCAGGGAAGCCATAGGCCCATCTGTCAACATAAGCCCCAGGTTCAAATCCCTGTCCTGACACCTACCAGTGGTGGAGATCCCAAGAGACTCATTCCTACGCATAGGATACTGATTGAAAGAGTATTTTGTGTATTGGTTTAGTCTAAAATTGGATGCAAGAATCATAGGATGCTGATTGATCTTAATTAATAGTTTATTAAGCATGAAAAGAATAATATTCCTTCAATGGAAGTAAAATAAACACCTAAGAGTTGGTAGGAAAGTAGTAGATGTCATTTAATAATACATAGTCGGCTCTGACACTTTTTACCATGTATCACTGTTTTGGCCAAACCTGGGCCTCAATCTCAGCACCTGGGAACAACCTGATAGCTTCATTGGCTAGATGCTGCCAGGCTCACACTCACCCATTCATGAATTGGGCCTGCTAGGCCCTGAGTTCATATCCTAGCACTGTGAAAATTGAATCTTGAATTAAGAAGCCGAGTGTGACACATGTTTTCCTTTTCTGGGAGAGCCCTACGTTTCAGGCATGATGGAGAACACATCTAAAAATCTAGATGCTATGTGATAGGATATAAACAATATAATAAATGGTATAGGTGTCATCAGAGTGAATAACATAAATGGTAAATAAATGAATAAAACAAGAAATAAAATGAATAATCACACTAAACACGGTATCAACTGAACATCCGTATGGAATTATAAGTGCTATCTTTAAAATGTATATAAGTATTTGTTTTCCAGGCCTGAGGCTTGAATTCAGCCACCCATACTAAGATGGTATGGAGGGAGATCCCGAGATATTAGTTTATGGACCTAGGAAGAGCTATGGAATGTGATTGATGTCATCTTTGAATCAGTAGTTTATGCGTGATGGGAGTAGGAAATGATAGGCAAGAATCATGGGGTATTGCTTATTTGCAATGAAGATTTGATGAAGCATGACAATAATCATCAGTTGTGAAACGGAGGCATCAGGAAAGATCCAAAAATCGGTAGTCATACAGTAGATTCAATTCCATCACAGGTGGCCATCTCTCCTACTCTCTCTCTCTATATGTACTTATTTGCATACTATCTTCAGCTTATGAATGGATGACTGCTGTACCCCCTCCCCCTACCCCCACCTGGGGGCTCAATCTCAGGTCCAGGAACGGACTAGCTCCTTAGTGGCTCACATGCTGGTGTGCTCATGTGGACCCATTCACCTCTTGGGCCTGCTAGGCCCTGAGTTCAGACACCAACACTGCCAAAAGAATCATCCTGATATCAGAAGCCAATCGTTGCACATGTTTTCCTTTCCTGTTCAAGTTCGGGTCTCAGCTAGGATGGAGAATGCATGGGTTACTCTGTGGCCATGGGAATTGGTAGTCATCCATGTCAGCACAGTTATACCTGTCATCATGTACTCAAGAAAATACGCACTACATCCATGAATAGCATACAAAATAGAGAGAATAACTACACTAAATGATCGATGCAGTCCACACACAGATGTGAATATACATCCCATGTTTCAATGATGCATTGATGTCTATTGTGGCCTCCCTGGGGCTTGATCTCAGTTTCTGGGAACCGCCCAGCTCCTTCATGGCTCACAGGCTGGAGTGCGCACGTGGACCCATTGGCCAGTTGGGCCTCCTAGGCCTCAAGTTCAAATCCCAGCACTGCCAAGAATTCACCCTGATGTAAGAAGCCAGTCTTTGCACCTTATTTTTCTGTGCTGTGCATGTTCTGGGTCTCAGCTAAGATGGAGAATGCATAGGCAACTCTGTAATTATGTGAATAGATTGTCATCCAGGTCAACACGGTTATATTTTTTTTTCTTTTTTTCTCTCTCTCTTTTTTTTTGAGGGTGGGAGCGTTCCAGTCATGGGCCTTAACTCTGGGCCTGAGCACTGTCCCTTGAGCTTATTTAGCTCAAGTCAAGTTAGCACTCTAGTACTTGAGCCACAGCACCACTTCCAGCTTTTTCTTCATATGTGGTGCTGAGGATTCGAACCCAGGGCCTCATGCATGCAAGTCCAGCGATCGACAACTGAGCCATCTTCCCAGCCCAACACAGTTATATTTGTCATTTTATGCTCAAGAAAATACACATCACATGAATGAATAAGGCAAAATAATGAGAATGACTACACAGAATGCAAGGTACTGCCCACCCATGTATGGAAATAGAGGTCCTCTGTTTAAATTGGGAATTTATGACTATATTGGCCCCCACCCTGGGGGGATCGATCTCAGGTCCTGGGAATGGCCAAGCTCCTTAGTGGCTCACAGGATGGTATGCTCACCATGTCCTATTAACCAATTGGGCCTGCTAAGCCTTGAGTTCAAATCTCAGCACTGCCAAAAGCTTCACCCTGATGTGAGAAGCCAATTGATCAATCTGTTTTCCTGTCTTGGTAAAGTCCTTGGTATCAGCGCAGATGGGGCATAGTATACAGGCAACTCTATAGCCATGGGAATATGTTGACATCCATGTGAGCACAGTTATATCTGTCATCATACTCAATAAAACATACAATACATCCATGAATAAGACACAAAATAAAAAGAATAACTACACTGAATGCAAGTTGCATAACATACCTGTAGATAAAGAGAGATCCTATGTTTAAAAAAGATGGGCTTGTTATTTTGTCCAATGCTGGGGCTTCAAATCAGGCCAGGGACCAGGCCTGACATTCTAGTCTTCAAGGATGGTGAGCTTCCCCTTCCATCACAATTCAACAGAGCTACCCAGACCCAAATTCACATCCCATCACTGACAAAAGTTTCATCCTAATGTCAGAAGCCAGTCGTTGCAAATGTTTTCCTCTCCTGTGAAAGTTCTGGGTCTCAACTAGGATGGAAAATGAATGCATAGGCAACCCTATAACCATGGGAACAGGTTGTAATCCATGTCAGCACAGTTATACCTGTCACCAATAAAATACACAATACCTCCATGAATTAGGAACAAAATAAGGAGAAATGCACTGAATGCAAGATGCTGCGCACACATTTATGTAAATATAGATCCGATATTTAAATTATGAATTTATGACTATCTGGCTCTCCCTGGCACTCGATGTCAGGTCCTGGGAATGGCCTATCACCTTCATTGCTCACAGACCTGTGTCGTCACCTTGACCCTTTCCTCAATTGGGTCTGCTAGGCTCTGAGTTGAAATCCCAACACAGCGAAAATATGAATCCTGATTTGAGAAGCCAATCGATTTAGCTATTTTCCTGTCTTGCGAATGTCCTGTGTCTCAACTAGGATGGAGAAAGCATTAGAAACCCTATAGACATGGAAATAGGTTGTCATCCATGTAAACACTGTTATATCTGTTACCATACTCAGTAAAATACACAATACCTCCATGGATAAGACACAAAATAAGAAGTACACCGAACACGAGATGCTTTCCACACATATATATATATAAATATAGATCCTATATTTAAACAATGAATTTATAACTATTGTGGCCGACCGTGGGGATCAATGTCATATCCTGGGAATGGCCTTCCTTCTTAGTTGCTCACAGGATGGTGTGTTCACATTGACCTATTTGCCAATTAGTGCTGCTAGGCCCTGAGTTCAGATTCCAGCACTACCAACAATTGGATCATGGAGTAAGAAGCTGAGTGTGAAATTTGTTTTCCTTTTCTCTGAGAGTCCTGGGTGTCAGGCATGATGGAGAACACTTCTACAAATCTAGATGCTATGTTATAGGATGTCATTAATGTAATAAACGGAATGGGTGTCATCATCTTCAGTAAAATCAATGGTAAATAAATGAATACAACAATAAATACAAGGAACAACCACACCAAACTTGTATGGACTGAACATCTATAGGTAAGTACATAGCCTATCTTTATATAAACAGTATGTTTTCAAAGGCTGGGGCTTGAATTCAGGCCTAGTGAACAGGCCTGAAATTCTTATCTTCAAGTACGGTGAGCTTCCCCTTCATCCACTGCAGATTCACTCAGACCCTTAGTTCAAATCCAAAACCTGGCAGAATAAATGGTGGGAATTGCAAGCCAGGGAGCTAAATTTATTTTATTTTATTTTTTCCCAGAGCGTTCCTTGAACTCGGGTCCTGGCAACTCTGCTTCAGCTTCGATCACCCTAAGCTGGGGTGCAGCCACTGGACCCACAGCTGATCCTGGGATCCTAGATCCCTAGACCTTGAAGAGAAAAAAAAAATCACAGGAACAATGTGGAGATGGCCTTTTTATATTTTCTTTCTTTGTGAGGTGACCCTCCTGGGTCTGAATGACACTGTTGCAAAGGATATTTTACCTTGCATTGCTGAAGGCTGGTGGACTATCGGGGAAGCCATAGGACCACGTGGCAACATAGGCCCTGATTTCAAATCCCAGTCCTGACACCTACTAATGGCATGAGATACTAAGAGACTCGTTCCCACCCATAGGAATGTTTTCAATGTCAGGTTGAAGGAGTTGAAAGTGAATGATTCTCCTATAAAATTAGACAAGATGATTTGAGGAAGCTGATTGATTTTATTTAATATTTATGAAGCATTAAAAGAATACTATTATTTACAGGAATGCAATAATTTCAAGACACTGATTTAGTTAATAGTTCATTAAGGATGAAAACAATAACATTATTTACATGGAGGCATAATAAATACCCCAGAATTTGTAGAAATGTCGTCTATATAACTGAATAATGTATAGACATCTCTGCCACTATATAAACATATAGATTTATTAGTGTACTGTCATCCGCATGTCAATCTGTTCATATTTTGTCAACCCCTTGGGGCTTGATCTCAGGTCCTGGGAACTGCCTGTCAGCTCAATTTGCCCCAGGATAGCGTGTTGACACTCACCCATTCATGAATTTGGCCTTGTAGGCCATGAGTTCAGATGCCAGGACTCCCAAACCATTAATCGTGGCGTAAGAAGCTGATAGTGACACATTTTTTTTCCTTTTCTGTGAAAGTCCTGGGTGTCAAGTATAAATTGGAATACATATGCAGACCTATAATCCTATGTAATCAATGTAATCGATGTTCTATGTGTCATAATAGTCAATAAAATAAATTATCAATACAAGAAAAGACAAAAAAGAATAAGTATACTGAGTGTAATAGGGATTGAACATATGTATATGAATATTAATCATATATTTAAAATGTTCATGAATAGGATGTTTTTTAGTGCTGGGGATCTAATTCAGGCCTAAGGAACAGACTTGAATTTCCTGACTTTAAGGAGGCAAGCTTCCCCTTCCCACACAGTGCAACAAAGTTACCGAGACAATGAGTTCTAATTCCAATTCTGGCAGAAAAAAATTGCATCTTTATATTATGTGAGGTCAAATTCTTTTTTTTTTTTTTTTAATTTAATTTTATTTTATTTGAGAACATACTGTACAGAGGGGTTACAATTACATGGGCAGGATAATGCATACATTTCTTACCAAGCATCGCAGCCTCCTCCTTTGTTTACCCTTCACCTCCCTTCCCAGCCTCCCCCCTCCCTCCCACCCAATCATACCCCCCCTCCCCCCCCCCCCCGACATTGTAAAGCTGGTTTTGACATGACATTTTGTACTTCTCATTGTTGCAACAGGTCCACCTGAATCCTTAAACGACTTGTTTGTCCCCATCTCCTCCACATGTTATACTGACATCAATTATAGTGAAAGCGGGGGTTACACTGTGGGGGAGGGACATACAAAGCAACAAAGAGATAATATTATAAATGCGTTAGAAACACATGCATGAAAGAAACAAAAACATTAAAATACATATTTGAGGTTTCGTTTTCCTAACATCACATTATTTGACTTTTTCCGCTTGACTCATACCTATACTAGATATTGCAAATAAGGGAAACCATGGGACCTATGTTTCTTTGGGCCTGGCTTACTTCACTTAATATAATTTTTTCCAAGCCTTTCCATTTCCTAACAAATGGGGAAATGTCATTCTTTCTGATGGAGGCATAGAATTCCATTGTGTATATATACCACATCTTCTTGATCCATTCATCTACTGAGGGGCATCTGGGTTGGTTCCATATCTTAGCTATGGTAAATAATGCTGCAATAAACATAGTTGTGCTGGTAGCTTTAGTGTGGCCTTGTTTGTGATCATTTGGGTAAATGCCCAAAAGTGGGATTGCTAGGTCATTGGGGAGCTCTATGTGGAGTCTTTTGAGGAACCTCCATACTGCTTTCCAAAGTGGTTGAACAAGTTTACATTCCCACCAACAATGAAGTAAGGTTCCTTTCTGTCCACATCCCCTCCAGCATCTGTTGTTGTTAGAGTTCTTGATTTTTGCTGTTCTAACTGGAGTGAGGTGATATCTCAATGTTGTTTTGATTTGCATTTCTTTTATGGCTAGGGATGTTGAACATTTCTTCATGTGTCTATTGGCCATCCTTCTTTCTTCTTCAGAGAAGCTTCTCTTTAAGTCTTTCGCCCACTTACTTATTGGGCAGTTGTTTCTTTGAGGATTTGTTGTTGGGTGGTTTAATTTTTTGAGTTCCAAGTATATTTTAGATATGAGACCCTTGTCCGTTGTATGGCTAGTAAAGATCTTCTCCCAGTCCGTGGGCTTTCTATTGATCTTGCTAGCTATGTCATTTGCCCTGCAGAAGCTCTGCAACCTTATACAATCCCATTTGTCCAGCCTTTCTTTGATTTGTTGTGTTTCCGGGTCTTTATTCAGAAAATTTCGGCCTGTGCCAAGGAGACCCAGGGTTTCTCCTATTCCATCCTGTAATGTTTTCAGAGTGTCTGCTTTGAGTTCAAGGTCTTTGATCCATTTGGAGTTGATTCTGGTGCAGGGTGATATATAAAGATCTAGCTTTAGTTTTCTACATGTAGTTAACCAGTTTTGCCAGCACCATTTACTGAAGAGGCTGTCTGTCTTCCATTCTATTGTTTTAGCTCCCTTATCGAAGATTAGATGGCTATAGGTCTGTAGGTTCATTTCTGGGTTTTCAATTCTATTCCATTGGTCCAGAGGTCTGTTCTTATGCCAATACCAAGATGTTTTGATTACTATGGCTTTATAGTAGAGTTTGAAATTTGGTACTGATATTCCTCCAGCAGTGTTCTTTCCGTTGAGGAGCGTTTTTGCTATTCGGGGTCTTTTATTGTTCCATATGAATTTTTGGATTGCCTCTTCTATTTCCTTGAAGAATGAGGGTGGAATTTTGATAGGTATTGCGTTGAATTTGTAGATAGCCTTGGGGAGTATTGCCATTTTCACGATGTTAATCTTTCCAATCCAGGAGCATGGGAGGTTTTGCCATTTTTTAAGTTCTGTGTTGATTTCCTTTTTCAAGATTTTAAAGTTTTCATCATAGAGGTCCTTCACTTCTTTAGTTAAGTTAATTCCTAGGTATTTTATTTTTTGTGGGGCTATTACAAATGGAGTTGCTTTCCTAATTTCAGCCACACTTTTCTCATTGTTGGCATACAGAAAAGCCATTGATTTTTGGGGGTTAATTTTATAACCTGCTACTTTGCCAAAGTTTTGAATCAGCTTGAGTAATTTGGGAGTGGAGTCTATGGGATTCTTTAAATACAAGATCATGTCATCTGCAAAGAGGGAGAGTTTTATTTCTTCTTTCCCTATTTGGATCCCCTTTATGTCTGCATCTTGTCTTATTGCTGTAGCTAGGCATTCTAATACTAGATTGAAGAGAAGTGGAGAGAGTGGGCATCCTTGTCTTGTTCCTGAGTTAAGAGGAAATGGCTTTAGTTTTTCACCATTGAGTATAATGCTGGCTGTAGGTTTGTCATATACAGCCTTTATTGTATTGAGGAATGTTCCATGGATTCCTAATTTTTTCAAAACCTTCATCATAAAGGGGTGTTGGATCTTGTCGAATGCTTTTTCTGCGTCTATTGAGATAACCATGTGGTTCTTATTCTTGCTCCTGTTGATGTGATGAATAATATTAATTGATTTGCGTATATTGAACCAGCTTTGCATCCCTGAAATGAATCCTGTTTGATCGTGGTGTATGATTTTTTGGATGAATTGTTGAAGTCGGTTGGCCAAAATTTTGTTGAGAAGTTTTGCATCAATGTTCATCAAAGAAATGGGTCTATAGTTCTCTTTCTTTGATGAGTCCCTGCCTGGTTTTGGGATGAGGGTTATGATGGCTTCATAGAATGTGTTCGGTAGTGAGCTTTCTCTTTCAATTTCATTGAAGAGTTGGAGGAGAATTGGTGTGAGCTCTGCTTTGAAGGCCTTGTAAAATTCCGCTGTAAAACCATCTGGTCCTGGACTTTTCTTAGCTGGGAGGTCTCTTATTGCTGTTTCTATTTCGATGCTTGATATGGGCCTGTTAAGATAGTTTACCTCATCTTGGTTTAGTTTTGGCATGTCAATATTTGCTAGGAAGAGGTCCATTTCTGTCAAGTTCTCAAACTTATTAGCATAAAGTTTTGAGAAGTATTCCCTTATAATGTTCTGAATCTTGCTTGTTTTCGTGGTGATGTTTCCATTCTCATCTCTGAGTTTATTAATTTGGGTGTGTTCTCTTCTTTTTCTGATAAGATTTGCTCAGGGTCTGTCAATTTTGTTGAGTTTTTCGAAGAACCAACTCTTTGTTTTGTTGATTCTTTCTATAGTTTTTTTGGATTCTAATTCATTTAATTCTGATTTAATTTTGATTATTTCTTTCCGTCTACTGGATTGGGGTTTATCTTGCTGCTCTTTTTCAAGGAGGTTTAGATGTGTCATTAAATTGTTAGTTTCAGATCTTTCCAATTTGTTGATGTAGGAGCTCAGAGCTATAAACTTGCCTCTGAGTACTGCCTTTGCTGTGTCCCAGAGGAGCTGGTATTTTGTGTGTTCATTTTTGTTGAATAGCATGAACATTTGAATTTCCTTTCTAATCTCTTCCATGACCCACTCATGATTCAGCAGTGTGTTGTTCAGCCTCCATGTGATACCGGACTTTCTTTGGTGGCTTTTGGTGTTGAGTTCTAACTTTATTCCCTTGTGGTCAGAGAGAATGCAAGGTATAACTTCAATGTTTCTGAATTTAGACAAGTTTGCTTTGTGGCCTAAAATGTGGTCTATTTAAGAAAACGTTCCATGTGCTGCTGAGAAAAACGTGTATTCTGATGCTGCTGGGTGAAATGTTCGGTAAATGTCTGTTAAGTCTAGTTGATCTATGCAGCTGTTTAGATCTGCGGTTTCTCTGTTGAGTTTTTGCCGAGTTGATCTATCTAGTGGGGAGAGTGGTGTGTTAAAATCCCCAACGATTAATGTCTTTGGATCTATATGGGATTTGAGGGAAAGTAGTGTTTCTTTGATAAATTTGGGTGCTCCATTGTTTGGCGAATAGATATTTAGAATTGTAATATCCTCCTGAAGGAGAGATCCTTTAATTAGTATGTAGCGACCTTCTTTATCTCTTTTCACGAATTTTAATTTGAAGTCTATTTTATCTGATATTAGGATTGCAACTCCCGCCTGTTTATGCGGTCCGTTTGCTTGGTAGATTTTGTTCCAGCCTTTAACATTGAAAATGTGTTTGTTTTTACGGGCAAGATGTGACTCCTGCAGGCAGCAGATAGAAGGGTCTTGTTTTTTAATCCAACTAGACAGTCTATGTCGCTTAATTGGAGAGTTCAGTCCGTTAACATTAAGAGATAGGACTGAGAGGTATTTGGGAGTTCCTGCCATGTTATCTACCTTCTTGGGGGCTCCGAAAACTGGGTTCTTCCTATGGTTCTTGGATTCTCAGTTTGGGTGCAGTTTCTTGGCCTTTATTGCGGTCTTGTTGGTTTTCTATGTGTAGGACATCTTTAAGAATCTTTTGTAGGGCTGGTTTGGTGGAGATGTATTGTTTCAATTTTTCTTTGCTATGGAAGGTTTTTATTTGGCCTTCAGTTATGAAGGAGAGTTTAGCTGGGTACAGTATTCTTGGTTGATAGTTGTTTGTTTTTAGGGCATGGCATACATCATTCCAGGCTCTTCTTGCTTTGATTGTCTCTGCTGAGAAATCTGAGGTGATTCTAATTGGTTTCCCTTTATAAGTGATTACCCTTTTCTCTCTGACAGCTTTAAGGATCTTTTCCTTGTTCTGAGTTGATCCTGTGTGGATTATAATGTGACGGTGGGATGTCCTATTCTGGTCTGGTCTATTTGGGGTTCTAAAGGCTTCTTGTATCTGGACAGGCCTATCTTTTTGCATGTTTGGGAAGTTCTCTGCTAGGATCCTGTTAAACAGATTTCCTAGACCATTAACTTCTGTTTCTAGGTGCTCCTCTACACCCATTATCCTTAGATTAGGCCTTCTGATGGTGTCTTCCAGGTGTTGGATAGATCTATCATATTTCTTGGACTTGTCTTGGATGGTTGTATGTTCTTTCTCTATAATATCTAGGCTGTCTTCAATCACTGAGATTCGATCTTCTGCATGTTCTAACCTGCTGTCAAGACTCTCTACTTTGTTTTTTATCTCTTTTCCTTCTAGTTGGTCAGCTTTGATGGCTTCAAGTTCTTTGTTGAAGCTCTGTTTTAGGTCTTGTATGAATTTCTTTACTTCCTTAATTTGGTGTTCAGTGTTTGTCCTCAAATCACTTAGTTGATTGGTTATGGTTTCTTTGGGCTCCCATTCCTTCTGTTGGGTTCCATTCAGCATTCCCTTTGTGGTCTCCCTGACTCCCTTCATCTCTTTGTTAATGGATTCCATGAATGCCTTTAGTGATCTTTGTGTGTTCTCTACCTGGTCTCTCAATTCCTGTATTACTCTTTGATTAGCTTCCTCCCGTTCGCGGGATTCCTGCAGATCTCTTTGAGTGTTCTCAGCCTGCTCACGCCATTCCTCCCTTTCTCTTTGAGTATTCTCAAGTTGTTCACGCAAATCCTGTATCAGTTTTTGAGTAGCTTCCTCACGCTTATGATATTCCTGTATAAACTTCTGGGATGCCTCCTCTCTCTCCCTATCACGCTCATACAGAGTCCTTTGTACGTTGTCAAACTTTTCATTTATCATGTTTGCCAGCAGTGTTTGTAGAGCTGTTTGGGAACTCTCCTCTGGATTATTCATTATCTGTTCTAACCCCTGATTATCAGGATTGGGAATTGAGATACCCGAATTTGCCATTTTTCTTGTGTTTTTCCGGCTTACTCTGCCCATTTGAGATGAAGATAGCACCAGTTTTGTGCTAGAACACTATCTTAAGGCAACCATCAACCAACGTTTGCATTTGTACAGTCAATAGTCTACAGATACAATCTAGTTCAACAGATACATCTATTCGACATCAAACAACTATATGTTAAAGGACTTTGAACCGCAGAGAAGAATTTGGAAAACCAGAAATTATTAGGGTTAGGGAGAGATGTGGGTAAAAAATAGGAATAGATTGGTGTGGGAAGGCACAGGGAGAGTTAACTATGTCCTAATCACAATGCAGGAAATAGGTTGGGTAGGATGTAAGTAGAGAGAGAGAAAAAAAGAAGAAAGGGAAAGGGGAATGAACAGAGAGCAGAAAAAAAATAGAGACGTAAAAATTAATGTTATTTTAGAGATTAAAAGACCATCTATTTATAGAGGGATATGAATATGTTGAGAGAAAGGGAGGGACATAGAGGAGATGAGAAAAACTTTTAAAAAATGCTTAAAATATTATATAGGTATAAAGAGGTAGTACTGTTATTAATGAATTTAAGTCTCAGAGGTTTTGAATTGAGTAATAAGTTTGTGGATTAAGTGTGTACACAATGGGGGATAGGGTCTACTGGTTAACTACGGGTTTTTCTGAGGATGTGCAGGACAAGAGTTAAGTCACATAAAGGTGAACAAAGAGGAAAAGTTGGAAAGGATAGGAAAGTGAGAAGAAAAGATCAGAAGTTCAGTAGAGCTAGAAAAAAAACAAAAACAAAAAGATAATTAAGAATGAATGAAAAAGAGAAAGAAGACAAGAAAAGAAAAGAAAACACACATTCACGTATTCGTAAAATAAAAATTATAAGAGGAGAAAAAAAAATTAATGGAAAACAATTATTTTTTCAGAAGAGGCAAAAATTAAAGATTAATAAAAGTTTTAGAAAAGCAAAAAAAAAATTTTTTTTATATATATAAGGTAACAAAAAACGAAAAAAAAACAAAACAAGAAAAAGAAAAAAAGAAAAGAAGAAGAAGAAAAAAAAAAAAGTTCTTTGATTTTTTTTTTTTTTTTTTTGGGAGGGGTGGGAAGAGTCCTGTATCTCCCTTTTGTCTGTAACCAGAGTCTGGTTGGAGTCTCTGGTCAGCTTGAGGTCCTGTGGCTTGATTGGTTTCTTAAGTCAGCTTGTTGGAACAGGCAGAAAAATGCTCTGCTTTACCCAAGATTTTGAGATCCCCCTCCCAGGTTAGTTTACTGGGAGGGTGATCTGCTTTGAGAATCACAAAAGAGGGGGATGCAGTGATGAGGCTAGGTTCTGGGTAGAGTTGAGGTCTTTCAAGGAACAGTAGCTTTTCCCTGGGGCTATTTTGTGAAAAAAACAACTCACAGCACCCAGCCTGGAGCCATTCTCAGGGTTTCTGTTTTTCAATTGATTGTGGTGGCTGCTAGAGGGAGGGGCAGCCTCTGGCTCTGGCCACCCAGCGAGGAGAGCCACTCCAATGGCTGGTGCCTGAGCTGGGCGACCCTTCCCTGGATGGAACTGAGTCTGTGAGGTCACCTCGCCGCCAAGTTCCCATGAACTGCCAAATGACTAGCTCTATTCCAAGGCCTGAGCTGGAGCTAGCCGCTCCTCCGAGCTTTGTCGGTATCCAAGATGGAGATCACCGGTGCTGGGGGGGGGAGGGGTGGCCTTCCCTCCTCTGCTCCCAGAGAAGGAGTGAGGAAGCGGGGCTTCTACTCACGGGGAGTCTTGGATCCCGGGTTGTCTCTGGTCTGCAAAGTGCAGGATGAAGTTGTCCGCTCCTTGTCGGTTCTTGCTGGTGTTGAGTAGAATCCGCTCGTCCGCTGCGTCTGGCTCCTTTGTCCCGGACTGCGTCTCAGGTATGCCTCCGCGGCGGTGGTTGCCGCTGCGACCCTGCCGCCGCAGCGGCAGCTGCTCAGATGTGTCTGCTTGGCTTCCCCTCTCTTGACTAACTCTCTGTCTTGTGATGGCACACTTGGTGTGATTCTCTGGCTTGGGACTGTTCACTGGAACTCTGAAACTGTTTTCTATGCAAGAGCTTGTTCAGATTCCAGCTTCTCCTCCGCCATCTTCCCGGAACTCCAGAGGTCAAATTCTTAGGTAATTCATTCTGCCTCCATTTAATTAATGTGATTGTTGAAATGCTTAATGAAGTATTAACTAAAATCGATCAGTGTCCTAGGATATAATTGTGTATAATTTGATCCTAGAATCATTCAAGAACTACTCATTCAATCTTGACATTGATCACATTCCATTGGTAATCTTATGGATAAGAATGAGTTTCTTAGGTTCTCCTGACATTTGGAGGTGGCAAGACCAGGATTCCTACTGTGGGCTCCAGCTCCCACCACTTCAACCCGAGGATAGGGAACTCAGGTCTGTGCCAGAACATCAGCAAGACTAATGATTTGGCAGGCACCAGTGGCTCTCAGCAGTCCTCCTTGATACTTACAAGGCTGTGATAGGAGGATCATGTTCAAACTCACCCTAGGCAGGAAAGTCTTTGAGACCCCTGTCCAACTTCAATGCCAACAAAATCAGAAGTAGAGCTGTGTGGCTCCAATGGTAGAGGGCTAGTCTTGAACAAAAGCAGCTTACAGACTGTGCCCAGGTCCTGAGTTTAAGGTCCAGGACTGGCAACAAACAGACATACACAACAATCTAAAACCAGTCACTCTCTTGTCCCCAACTGAATTAGTAGACAGAGTTCCCTGGGAAAGGGGCTGAGGAAGCCACTGTCATCTTCATTCTGCCCATTCTGCCTGTATCACAGGATTCCGGCCACACTCCCATTCTTTCATGATTCTTTCTGACCAATGGGATATAAGAATGGTGGTCACACCCACATTCCATGCTGCTTGATAGCACTGGAATTCCTCTGTTGGTTGACACCACTACCAACAGTTGAGGAAGGTAGAGGTGGCTGAGTGGTGATCAAGAGACTCCAGCCATAGGAGGAAAGGCCTTGCTCAGCACTGCCATGCACCTGCCCACTCACCGGTCCCCTTTAGCATTCCACATGGCACTGCATTTCAAACTGAGCACTGCTTGCTTGGACCCATGGCACCTCTTGGAGTCCTCAGGTGATGGCACTCCACAGGCAGGTTTGTGGCCCCAAACTGGTCCAGCCCCCCCTGTCTCTGCTCCAGGCCTGAGTATTTGCCATGCTACTGCCTTTGCTGCTCAAACCCACCCGGAGCTGCCTCCAAAAGCTTCTCCCAGCAGCACAAGTGAATGGCCTCCTCCTGGGCCCATACCCTATGACCCCCAAACCACGTGATCCTCCCCCTCCAGACTGGACCTCCGGATCCCCCATGCCCTACAGTCTGGCCAGGGCTGTGCCACAAATGTGCCCCAGGGGTGGGAGTGGGTGTTGACCAGTGTATCCCACCCCCATCCCTAGTTGCCAGTGTCCCAAGAAACAGGGAGATGCAGGGATGGGTGAGGAGGGGGCACCACAGAGGCCCTGGACTGGAGCAGTGGGAGCCACACAGCCACCTATCTGTACCCTTCATCTTCCTGTTGGGAACCTGGTGGCTTTAGTCAGAGGTGGGGAGTAGCACCTTCACACGTGCCTTCTTGGGTCTTTTCTTTTTCTGGGGTTGGGGGAACTGGATGCAGGTCTCTCTTGCTGTGTGAGCCCTTGTCCTCTGTGCTCGGTCACTCTTTCACCTGAAGAGAGGGTCCCAGAAGAGCCCATTAGGGAAGTGAGAGTGCTGGGGGTCAAGGCAGAATGTAAATATTGGGAGGAACACCCCCCCCCAAACACACATACACATACACCCAGCCTGTCCCCTCCCCCAACTCTCAACTGTTCTCACAGAGTGATCACATTTCCCAGCTCTGCCAGTTTCTGCTGGTGCTCCCAGTACATCTGGTCTCCTTGTCCTTCCCAAGAATCTGCCATGTGGACCAGAAGCATGCAGGCTGGATGTAGGGACTAAATCCATGTATGTATCCTTTAGGACCCCATCCATATCCCCAATACCACCCCCACCTCATGTCAGATACCCCTCTGGGGTCACCATGACCCCCTGCTTGTTTCCTCTCCTGGCTCTGAGGAGCCACTTGTCTCAGAACTCCTTCACCCAGCGTCCTGGCCTATGCTTTTGGTGAATGGGGAGTCAAGGGTCTGGCCCTGGAGAAAGTGATAGGCAGGGTATGCTGCATCATTAGAGTGGTGCTCCCCTTGGGTGGGAGCTCCTGATTACTCCAAGGGAACCCCTGTGCTCTAGCTTGTACATTGTCCCAGATGAGGAACCAACAAACTCTGGAGAGGCACTGCTCTGAGTCTGTGTGTGTGTGTGTGTGTGTGTGTGTGTGTGTGTGTGTGTGTGTGTGTGCATGAGAGAGAGAGAAGGAGAGAGAGAGATATAACATCCTCCTCCTTGTATAACCTGACTGTGCTCAGGTGAGTGATCATTTGGAAAATTGCAGGTGCTGCATGGACGAGTCTTCTGTCACTGGTCTGGATTTGTGTGTGTGTGTGTGTGTGTGTGTGTGTGTGTGTAGAAGTGGATTGTAATGAGGAGGCGTAGTCCTTTGGTAACTTCTGCTTGCTACATTTGGGGGATGCATGGGCTTTGTGACTGAGGTCTGGGGACCTGGAAGTGTGAGACACTTGAAGGGGACTCAGCAATATTATATTATAAGACCAAGGGACCTGTGTGCCTTGGAGCTGTCTACTCCTTTGGGCCTGGTTGGTGGCAGCTGGAGCTTGGTAGGACCTGAGTATGGGGCCCACAGGGGTTGGCTTCCCAGGGGGACAGAAAGCATGGCCAGCACTTAGTAAGGATGTGAGCCCTGCTGGTATGGAGTGCACCAGCATAAGTCAGACTCCGGGTTTTCTCATTATGACTTCTGATGGGTGAGGCCAAACCTATTTTAAATCTTTTGCTGTGATCTTCATATCTCAGCCTCCTGAGTAGCTAGGATCATAGACATGAGCCTCTGCCACCGGGACTCTTGTTCTTTTTGGTGTATTAGGGTTTGAACTCAAGGCCTTACGCTTGCCAGTCAGGTCTTCTACCACGGCAGCCAAGCCTTTCTGTCTTGGGCATTTCTGAAATAGAGACTCACTCAATATGTGCATAGGCTGGGCTGGATCGTGGTCCTCCTATCTGTGACAGGTGTGCACCACGAGGCCCGGTCCTCCTTAGTTGGGATGGTAGACATATAGCCCCATGCTCAGTCATCAGTTTAGATGATTGTCCCAAACTTAGTTTACAGCAGCCATAAAGCTCTGGGTTGGGCCTCCACCATTGTACCTCAGGCTCATCTTGGGACAGTTGTGAGGAAACAAGGGATCAATACAGAGGGATCTCTGGAGCAGGGCCAGGCACAGAAGGAGCGGCTGTCAGATACGGTTCTTGGCAATATTGTGAGCATACGACAGTAAGATAACTGGGAAAGGGCTCAGATGAGGCCTGTTATTATTCCTGTGACATGTACAGGTTTATGAAACAAAACACGGTTCTCTTTCATCCTTATCCTATTCCTATGAGGAAGGAGATCCTTCCCTGTGTTCAGTTATGTACCTGGGGAAAATGAGGCACAGAGAAGCCAGGTGACCAACTCATGCCCTCCAGTTGACAGAAAGCTCAGCCTGACTTCTTTGCCATGGTCCCTAGGAAAATGTGTGGTATTCAGCAAACTTCTTGTGGTGGGAAGTCCAATTCTTGTCAATTGTGGGGCTTGAACTCTGGGCCTGGGTGCTGTCTTCGAGCTCCTCAGCTCAAGACTAGCACTCTACCACTTGAGCCCCAGTGCCACTTCCAGTTTTCTGGTGGTTCTTTGGAGATTAAGTGTTTCATGGACGTTCCCGGCTGGGCTGGCTATGAACCATGTTCATCATATCTCAGCCTCTTAGTTAGGATTATAGTCCTGAGCCACTGGCACCCGGCTTAATTGTAATTTTGACTTTCTTTCTTTCTTTCTTTCTTTCTTTCTTTCTTTCTTTCTTTCTTTCTTTCTTTCTTTCTTTCTTTCTTTCTTTCTTTCTTTCTTTCTTTCTTTCTTTCTTTCTTTCTTTCTTTCTTTCTTTCTCTCTCTCTCTCTCTCTCTCTCTCTCTTTCTTTCTTTCTTTCTTTCTTTCTTTCTTTCTTTCTTTCTTTCTTTCTTTCTCTCTCTCTCTCTCTCTTTCTCTGTCTCTCTCTCTCTGTCTCTCTGTCTCTCTCTCAGGAACTGGTTGAATGGGGACTGAATAGGTGGCCCAGTGTCCCCCATGTGGCTGGAACCCAAGGTGGCCCTCTCATTCTGGAGGTGTGCTGTGGGTCCGCAACTGTCTTACTCAGCCTGTTGAACCAGCCCTATGAGGTAAGCCCTCTGTGCCCTGGCTAGACCGTGACAGTTACTCATTGTCCATCCAGCCTTATTGAACTTAATATTGTTTTCTATGTCCTTTTCTAGCAACTGGCCAAAATTATGATACATAGTTATGGAATGAAAATATAATACCATCTTAAGAAAGTCATTTAGAGCTCTGGGAATGTGGCTTCATGGTACGGTGATTGCTTACCATGCGTGAACCCCTGGGTTCCAGTCCCATGACCAACAAAAAGTCCAAATATGACTTTAAGTTTCCCCAAGTGGGAACATGAAGTATGAGGCCACTCCCTTTCTAAATCACACTTCCAATCGTGCAAATTTGTAAAAAGTAGAATAGAAGTATGATTCTGGTTCCATGCAATTCAGATATAAGAGAGAATGGACTTAACTGGAAAAAACATCCATCTTGAAAGAGCAGGGATTATACTAGCAATGAACCTGGAGGCAAAGATCATATTTCTTTTTATTTCCTTTATATATATATATATATATATATATATATATATATATATATATATATATATATATATTGTTGTTGTTGTTGTTTTTGGTCATGGCACTTGAACCCTGGGCTCTGTCCCTCTGCTATTCAGCTCCTGGCTAGTGCTCTACCACTTGAGCCACAGTGCCACTTCCAGTTTTCTTGTAGTTAATTAGAGAAAAGAGTCTCTGGGACTTTCGTACTGTCTTTGAACCTCAATCCTCAGATCTCACCGCCACTCAGCTTAAGATCACATTTCTAACAGTGTACATTCAGCATATGTAATGTGTATGTTCATCTACCTTTATATGAATTCTTGAGTTAAAAATCTGGGCTACAGGTTAGACTTAACACTCACAAAAATGTTTGTAGTTTAAAAGTTGATACTCTTGGAAAAATAAAACTTAAGAATGTAAAGGAGTCTGGGAAGTTCAGTTTGCATCCAGCCTGGGCAGAACAATCTTTGAGACACTATCTATAATTAACAGCCAAATCTGCATTGGAAGAACAGTTCAAGTGATGGAATACCACTCATGAGCAAGATTGTTGAATAAGAGCTTGAGGCTTTTGCATACATACATACAAACATACGCATACACACAGAGGCACTTATATGTACACCCACGAATACACAAATGAAACAACTCTCCGAATATGTAGAAAAGTTACAAAGCAATAGAAAATATGTCCTGTGTAATACTAGAATCAAGTGATAAATTTTAATATTCAAAAGTCCTCTAGTGAACTTTCTTCAAAAAAGTTTGAGACTATTATATAGGTAGGGACCAGAGATAGTAAGAAAGTCAAGAATTCATTATTAAAGGGATCAGATCCATGGAGGAATGAATCATAGACCCCTGCAGGTGCATCTGAAAATGTTCATATCCTGTGTCAAATGTTAGAACATCTTTCAAAACTGTACATAAACAATCTGAGCAGTCAATGGATAAGATCATCAGAGAAGTTCAGAATTGTTAGTGTGTTTCTAGATTAAATAAACCAACAAACTATGGCAGGGCAATGTGATACAAGCCTGGAATTCTAGCACTCAGACTAAGACCGGAGATTAGAGAGTGGAATTACATAGTGATACCGTCCTTGGACCAGGTAGTATAATTTTGTCTCAATAAAACAAACCAAATTACAAGAAAGAAATACACAGTTGGAAGTATGGGCTTATTTTGTCATTATGTTTTGAGAAGTGAAGTTTCCAGTTGAAATGCAACTAATATATAATCCTCAGTTGTGTTTTAAATCTCTCTTCATTACAGAATATTCTTAGATGCAAAATAGCTCATGATTCCCATCCAAAATTTGAAAAAGTAAGTAAGCGTCATTCTGTTGGATGCCAAAGAAATGATGAAGTTTTACAAAACTTAAGCCCGGAGAAATAGCACAGTTCTTCTAATGTAGGAATTTGTGGACCTTGCAAAATTAGAATTTAGATTCAAAATAAATTGTTTCTTTTTGTAATTCCATATTCTATTGGATACTACAAAATTCTTTTTAAGTAGAGGTTTTAACTGACAAATTCACAAATGATTCTGGCATTCAATTTGCCTAGAATATTCTTTCAAGAGAGTTATAATTAGAACTTAGTTAATAGATCATTCCAACAGTTCAGGTATAAAATGATAATGTGAATAATCTAGACAGAGTTGCCAACGAATGGATGATATTAATTTATAAATTTAGAAAAAAAACTTTTTGAGGGTTTGGTATAACATGGTATGAAGAGAATAATTGTGTGACATCTTCTTTCTTCTACTTATATGTTACACTGGAAGCAATTTCCTTAATTATGTGCCTCTGTATACAATGAGAAAAATGCTAGATTTGGGTTAATTTTTAGTTTTTTTTTGGGGGGGGGGTCAGGTCGTGAGGCCTGAACTCTGGGCCTGGATGCTGTCCCTCAGCTCTCCAGCTCAAGGCTAGCACTCTACCACTTAAGCCACAGCGCCCCTTCCGGCTTTATTTCTTTTTGCTTATGTGGTGCTGAGGAATCGAACCCAGGGCCTCATGCATGCAAGGCAATTGCTCTACCACTGAGCCACCTTCCCAGCCCAATTTTTGTTTTTGTTTTATTGGTTTGACCTAGGACTTTAACTCTGGGCCTTGACACTGTCTCTGAGCTCAAGGCTCCTGCCCTACCACTTCAACCTCAGTGCCACTTGTGTCTGGCTTTTTCTGAGAAGTTTATTGGAGATAAGATTCTAAGGGACCTTCCTGCCTGCATGGGCTTTGAACCATAATCTTCTGATCTTAGTATCCTGAATATCTATGATAGTTAAAAAGTATAAATATAAATAATATTTGCAAGAGTTCTGATCTCAAGAATACCACTGGGGGAAAATTGATGCAACTGAGTTTATTGTGGTGTTCTTTGCAGAACAAGGAAGGCATCACAATACCAGAGGTGCAGTATTTTTTCACAGTACAGATAAGCTATTCATGATGTGAAATAAGGGAATTTTAAGGTGCACCTTACAAGTTGGAAACTGTTGGGCTAAGATGACTTTATGGCATAAAGCTTGGGATTGCTTACTCTTGAAGAATTATTACAGATGATTCATAGTTTTATCCTCTACAAGAATGTGGCTATTTTTCTGTTGACTTCTCAATATGTAACACCCCATTAGAATCTGCATCCATGGCAGAATTATATAACATGAAAACAAGTACTGTTTTGAATCTCTCAGGTATGGAATGTTCAGAATCTGAAAATGAGTAGTTATTAGTCATAGGAATTTTGAAGAACACATATATTCTGTCCTCACAACTTATTTAATTTTAAAAGTTATGGGTTTCCATAGAAGTAAATTGTTTTCGGTTTTATGTGTGTGAAGTGCTAAATTTATTTTTTTCCAAAATATGCAAATATATTGTGAAAATATTGTCTAGTTGGATAACATTCAAGTTGACGACCTTCTGATAAAGAAAGGGTAATTAAATTAGATGCCAAATAGTATTGATTTTTTTAATTTTACTATATAAAGAATAATGTTAACTATACCAATACAGTGAAATTTTATTTTATGCAGCTTATTTTTTAAATATAATTTTATTGTCAAAGTGATGTGCAGTCGGGTTACAGTGATCGTATGGTAGTGAATACATAACTTTTCAAACTTGTTACCCCCTCCCTCACTTTTCTCACAGTTTTCCTTCACCTACGTACCCCCTCACAAGTTGTAATGTATATTTCCAACATATTGTCTTGTGAGTATTGCTAATGCATTGGTTTGGCCTTTGTCATTTGTGTCACCATTGTGATGTTCCTCTTCCCTTCCCTAATTAAGGTAAATGTATACACAATACACAGGGTACCAAAATCAAGTACAGCAAGGGGTAAACCAAAGGGGAAAAACCAAAGAAAATAGAAATCACATAATACATAAAAAACAACAACTGCAAATAAAATTCTCTGATTCCATATCTTGGAGTTCATTTTGTTCAACATCAGCTTATATGGTCATATATATGCATAACGAAGCCACTGGAAAATAATAGTTGCATGGACACTATATCGTGAAAACAACATGTTAACTGTTTTTGATGGTAAAGGTGGAATTAGGATTGGTGAATTTGCGGTTTTGATAAAGGAATTTCAAAAGAGTTTTAAAAATATGACACATAAATTTTAATTGTTCAAACTTTTAAACAACGTAGCCTATTAAGAAAATTTAAAATTGCCTGGGAAAATAGGCTTTCATGCAAAGAAATCCATGGAGACTTAGTGGAAAGGGAGCAATGTGAGTGAAGATGGCTCATTTTCACACTAAACAAACAAACCTCAGAAACCTTGCTGTAAATCCTGTAGCTTTCCTTGAAAACTGTCCTTACCCAGGAAATATTCTTTCACTGTGTGAAACAAGGTTATAGTGCAATTTAATTCAAATTTCTTAAAAAAAAAAAGACATCAAAATTTGTGAATTGACCTTTAATTACCAAACAGTAATCCTCTGAAAAAGATAATTTGGGTCAAAATATTTAGGGAGAAAGTGCCCTCCACAATGAAAAAAGCTATTGGGTCTACACTTTTTGTTTGTAATACTTTCCACAATTTCTTTGCACGTGAATCATTGAAACACAGAAAAAATTCTGATTGGATACTTCAAACCAGTGATTTCACATTTCTAAGTGGCTCACAAATATAAATCCTTATTAAAATGAGATAGTGAATACTTCTCTTATTACATAAGCCAAAAAGTTTTGGGATCAGAAAAGAATTGACCACATGGAAAAAGTAAGAAAAGAGTGTTCTTAGAAGCCCTAGCTAAGCAAATTGGCTTCAACAGTGGAGGGAGGCCAAAACTTTTTGATATAGATTGTAATATTTTTGCTACCTAAAGTGATTTTACAGAGCAGATTTGGCTCACTACAATGCAGAACTGATTGAATGAGGACATGAAAATAAATCCCACATCCAATGGAGGCAACTTAAAAGAGTTTTAAAGGAGAAACCATGAAGATGTAGCAGTGGGGGAGGTCTTAGAGTCCTTCACCTTCACTAGACTTGGAGCCAAGAAGCTGTGATTAATCGGAAATCAGGCAAGAGCTAAGAGGAGGACATAGAAATAGGACATAGAAGCATTGTCCTTTGTAACAGACACTGTCATCCAAGGTATGGGTGCTTTAACTATATTCTCTTCCATATATCTTGTTGACCAAATGCAAGACTAAGAGAAAAATAATCTATTGAAATAATTTTGCAAAGAATAACTTCACTGTTTCTGATATGGTATCTAAGGAGAGTCTTAAGGGAGAAGATAAAAGTGGAATGTTCTGCGGTTTCCTCTAAGCATCTTATTAGCAAAGGATATCTTTGAGGTAAGACGTTATTGAACCAAAAAGTGTTGGAGTACTTATGTTTGTGGGCACTTTAGACACAAGAAGACTTTCTTTATTTTTTTTTTTGGGGGGGTCCGGTCGTGGGACTTGAACTCTGGGCTTGGGCGTTGTCCCTCAGCTCTTCAGCTCAAAGCTAGTGCTCTACCACTTGAGCCACAATGCCACTTCCGGTTTTTTTCTTTTTGCTTATATGGTGCTGAGAAATCGAACTCGGGGCAGCAAGCATGCAAGGCAAGCACTCCACCACTGAGCCACCTTCCCAGCCCGACACAAGAAGACTTTCAAGGCAAAAGAAAAAAAGAAAAACGGATATCCAAACATTTGTGATCACAGTTTCTTGGACTGGTTTTTTTGGAGACAAAGTTTTACATTACAGTTTGTCCTGATTAACATCAATGTTGGGTTCTTATGGCAACCAAATGCAGGGGTGAAGTTTAATGGACTCCCTTGAACAAGTAAACAGCATGATAAAAAAAATTGCAAATAATATTTAGTGAATTACTTTCACCAATTACTTTTCCAGAATAAAGAAGGAAATATATAATTCAAAATCAATTGACTTAAAAGTATGAAGAAAGAGTAGTGAAGAGAGATGAAAGAAAACACAGAGAATTGTTTTCTTTCCAGCAGAGTAATGGGTTGTTGATCTTTTCTCTTGCATTCTATCTTCACAAGCTATCAAGTGTGGCTCAGGAGTGGAGTATCCAGTTCAGAGAGAACTCGCAGAAGGAAGATAACTTTTGCAGCAGATATAGGTGATTTATAACCTGAGACAATCTATTTAAATCTGTTCAAATTTCTCCCCTACCCCAAACTGCCCTCTTTTAATAGTTTTGTTTGCTTTTCCTAATACTGCCCTTCATTAACTGCTTAAAATTTTGAGAGGTCATATTCATACTCTCTAGAGATTGCTGTTTGGTTATAATTTTTGTGTGTTTTTTAACTGAATTTCAAAAGGTTGTGCAAGTGTGTTACAATTAAATATGTCCATCTAATTGTCCAATGCTCCTGGATCAGATTTCACTCCTTCTATCATAGTCAACCAACTCCTTCTCCAAGATGTATTTCAGATTTACCAATTCCTTATCACATGTGTACATTGATATTCTAGCTGTGCTTGCCCCTTGTTCCATTTTTCATTCATTCTATGTATTTACAATTATTCCTCTCTAGCTTCAACTTCCTGATAGTCATTCTGTTAAACTCTCTGTTGATAGTTTGAAAGGTTTATATACATTCCATGGAGTTTCAATCCTGCATATACTTGAACTTATGTCAGCTTATATTTCCATAATTCATTCATCTGCAATAATAATTTGCAAGACTGGAGGCGTGAAGCACCTAGACATGATTTAATTCTCATCCATTTAGAAGATTAATCGTTAGTCAACAAGAAAGTTTAAAAATGGTTTAGAATGTATTCCAAACTACCAATTTTTATAAATGGCTTTGTACAAGGGTGTGTGATTATTTTATTTTACATGGGATAATATTTTGTACTACATTTAAGTTTTGAAAAAAAGAAAATTAAAATTTACTATTATAGAGGAATATGATAGAAATAGAAGACAGATTTTATGTTTGTCTCATCTCTGACGAGTACCCATATTCAAGATTTACTATGTTAGACAGATAGGAAAAACATAAAATAACATATGATAAGGCAACTATTTGTGACTTTTTAAAATGTACCTTATTAAATGATGAAATTTACTTTATTATCTAACGTTTGGGTTTGAAATATGGGAGGCTGATACATTTAACAAATTTGAAAGGCACCTAATGAATAACACAAATGTTGGGTGGTACTATTTCTACAGTTTAATGAATGGTTGAACCTGATTGGCATTAGTGCTGGGTAAGTAAATCAACTCTATTGTACCTCTATTGTAACTCTATTGCCACTAAGTATCATTTATTTGTCAAATGTTATTTTGGCGAATGTGATTTTTTTTTTGGTAGTTCGTGGGGCTTGAACTCTGGGCTTGGGCACTGTCCCTGTGTTCTTCAGCTCAAGGCAAGCACTCTATCACTTGAGCCACAGTGCCACTTCTGATATTCGAGTGGTTTATTGGAGATAAGAGTTTAACGGACTTTCCTGCCTGGGCTGGCTTTGAACCGTGATCCTCAAATCTCAGCCTCCTGAGTATTTAGGATTACATGTGTGAGCCACTAGTACCTGGTTTGCGAATTTGATTTTTCAAATATTATTTGAAAAAGAATACACTTTCAGGAGATTAAATATTTTGAGAATGACAACATTTTTATACCACAGAACCAAGTTTTACTGAAGTACCAGTGTATTTTTTTTTTATTGTGAAAATACTGTACAGAGGGGTTACAATTACGTGGGGAAGATAATGAGTACATTTCTTATCAAGCATTGTAGCCTCCTCCTTTGTTTCCACTTCTCATCCTTTAGCATCCTCCCCCTGCGCCCCGACCCAATCTTCCCTCCCCTCCCCCGCACCCAAGTTGTAAAGTTTGTTTTTGACATGGCAACTTGAACATATCACAGTGTTATCAAGCACTAAGGATATTCTCAATTAATTTTTTTCTGAATTACATTTGACCTCTAAGTCAAGTTTTCCTGACCTTTATAGACCAATTGTGGATCTATCCTTCCAGGAGCTATTTTTCAGGCCCACTTATGCTGGACTGAAATCGTTCATTAATCATTAGGGAAGGGGTATTAAAAATAGTCTTGTGACACTTTGTGATCTTGTTCACTCCTATGGGCTAGTCATCTGTAAACCCAAAGTTTGAATTGCAGTACTTTCTCATAGATTTTGTGGTCTCATCCTTCATTTTAAGTTGACTTGCATTTCACTATTGCTTACTGCTAATTCCTGCTTCTCAAGGAATTGGGGCCCTGAAATATTATTGGAAATGAGAAATTGACATGGCTCTTCAATTATTTCTGTTGGCATGTTGCCTGGGCCTAGTTGAGAAGTCTTGACCCTGTTATATGATGATGCGGGTAACTGGGACATGGGATCCTAGGACCCATACATCTTGCAGAAGATAATATCTTGTATACATAATATCAGAAAAATTTGGGTATAATCAATAGGTATGCTTCAGAAATATGGAGAAAAAACAGTTTGGAACAAGCGAGTTGAAACAATAAACAGAGCAGCAGAGTAAAATTCCTTATACTTTAGAGGAAATCAACATTTTTTTTTTTACCATGTGAATTCAGAAGAACAAGAACACTTAGAAGGTATCAAAAGTTTATAGTTAAGACATTACATTGATACTTTTTATATTCTAGTTTGTATTCTAAACCTAATTATTTGTATTCTAATTCTCTTTATTGGAATAAATAATTATCAATTTATTTGTCAAATTATCAATTAATTCTACTAAGTTTCACTGTGTGAAATATGAAATCAGCACATATAAATATAAAATATATAACTATATATAATATAATAAAAAGGGCACATGTTTTGCATTGTTCTGTTGTGGTTAGGGTATCAAAGACAACTCTGTTTTAAAGTATTATTGCATTATCTGTACCTCAGTGGTAGGTAGAGTTAGACCTAAATCTTTAGCATTTGTAGATTTACAGCCTGGAGGCAAGAGGAAACACTGTGATTAAAACATTACCAATTTAAGGCTTAATAATGAGGAGAAACATGGACTTCTCCTGGAGCTATGGAAATATTTGGTGATAGAAAGGCAGTAGTGTAAGTTCCTGCCTGGTTGGAAGGTAGACAGTCCAGACATTAGGAAATCATGCATATGACGAATTTTTTTCACCTTGGCGTTAGTTACTTTTGAAATGGTAGGTATAATAGACACTTAAATTTTGATAAAATACCTTCTAGTCTGAACAGTTCTGCTGAACTGTTCATCTCTCTATGATCCCTTGTAACTAAGAGTAGTTTTGTTCCAGTAAGGCAATCTATGCTGTCAGGGTGGGATATTCTGGTTGGTCTGTTCCTACATGGAAGAAGGATAAAGGGTCAGGTAGAAATTTGTGCCAGTAAGACCTCATTTGGAAAATTTAAGCTGAAGAAGTTTAGAAGCAGCTCTTAAGCAAGGTTTACGTTGAATCTATTAGCACCACAAAGCTAACTCAGTTACATAAATAAGAACTTGAAAAAGCCATCACTTTAGGACCTAGCTATAAGTGCTTCAAAGTATGATCAAATCTAAAATGAAAAAGCCTTAAAATTGTCATTGACAAAAAAACGCAAATGTGAGCAATCGACCGAACAATATAATTTTTTTCCCACTATACACATTATTTTATGGAAATAAGATCAATAGTATTGTTAGGAACAATAAGGTTTCCTTGCTACAAATAGGCACCCAAGGATATAAGCCTGTATAAAGATTGCATCATTAACTATTTAAATTTAGAGGATACTACATGCTTCAGCAGCACGTATACCCAAATTACAACAATACAGAGATTAACATAACACTTGCACAAGGATAATATGAAAATTTGTGAAGTATTCCATATTTTTCATTGTTCAGTTGCAGAAATGAGAAACAGTTATTAAAAGGTTAATTACAAAATTACAAGTGTAACAATATATGCAAGTGTTAGAATTAAACGTTAGTTTGACATCAGTGTATTAAATCTTCACCTTAGAAAGGCCTTTACATAGAACTTCACAAAACATTTGAAATTAGTTAACATTATCATTTTATCCCAAAGAAACAAACTACTATAAGAACCTAAAAAAGGGGCTGGGAAGGTGGCTCAGTGGTAGAGCGCTTGCCTTGCATGCTTGAGGCCCTGGGTTCGATATCTCAGCACCACATACGCAAAAAGAAAAAAGTCAGAAGTAGCTCTGTGGCTCAAGTGGTAAAGCGCTAGCCTTGAGCTGAAGAGCTGAGGGTCAGCGTTCAGAGTTCAGAGGCCCAGAGTTCAGGCCCATGACTGGACCAAAAAAAAAAGAACCTAGAAAAAAATAATCTTAAATTTTCTATATGAAATGCAATCTGAAATGACACATTTATTAATAAATAACATATTATAAAACAATGTTGAATTCAAAGTATATCTAGGAAAGAATTAAATAGATTATGGATATTATGCAAACACAGAATATAGACTATTTTAAAATATACTTTTTTCAGTCAAGAACCAGAAATATCTTTAGCTTCTGTACCACTCATTTCAACAGATAAGATCAAATTATTTCTGATTAAAAAATCACAAACTCTGCAGAAATCATTATAGATGTACACAAACAACTCAAATACATTTTGACATCAAAGTCAGGCAATTCAATTGGAAAAATTCCACGGAATTTTTACAGTAAGATATTGCTGTTATTTGGATTGTGAAAATATTTTGTATGGACACAAAGAATGGACTGGCATTTTGATGTTTAAGAAACGTAACTGATATCTTAGCTATGCTAAATAATGCTGCGATAAACATAGTTGTTCTGGTAGCTTTAGTATGATCCTGTTTGATGCCCCTAAGTAGATGAATGGATTAAGAAAATAGAATTCTATGGAATGGAATTTTATGCCTCCCTCAGAAAGAATGCCATTGCCCCATTTGTTAGGAAATGGAAAGAATTGGAAAACAATATATTAAGTGAAGTAAACCAGGCCCAAAGAAACAGATCCCATGGTTTCCCTTATTTGCAATAACTAATATATGTCTGAGACAAACAGAAATGGTCAGATAAGTTGATATTAGTTGAATTGAACCCCAAGATAAGGATTCAAATGTTATTTTTTTCTTTCTTGCAATTGTTTCTAACATATTTATAAGATGATACCTTTGCTGCTTTGTATGTCCCTCCACCATCGTAAAACCCCTACTTTAATTTTATTTGATGTTCGTTTGATTTGTGGAGGGGAAGGGAAAAAACAAATTGTTTAAATAGGGATACAGGTTGACCCATTGCAACAATGAGATATACAAGACGTCAGGTAGAAAAACGAACTTTACAACTTTGACGGGGGGGAGGGGTAGTGAGGGGGGATGGGAGTGGGGGGGAGATGAGAAGGTATGGGAAGGGGAAATAAAGGAGGAGGCAACAATGCTTGATAAGAAATGTACTCATTACCTTTCCAATGTAATTTTAACCCCTCTGTATGGTGTTTTCACAGTAAAATAATAAAATTCAACAAAAAAAAAAGATAAAAGAAAAGAAACTTAACCCGAACCATTACAACTTAATAGAACAATTTGTACAACCTTCCACAACTTCAAAGAGTAGTGATACATACTTATCCTTTTGGTAATATGAAAGGCAGTTTCTTCCAAGTTTTACTTCAGACCTGGTTTGATATAATGGTTCAACAGAAGGAGATCTAGTGTATCTTTGCTATCTATATTCCCAGCAGCAAGATGCAAGGGAGTCAAGAGGCATTTAGTTTGGGCATTGGTATCTGCATCATGATGAAGTAAGAAAGACGCCACACTGGTATTATTCCACGAGTAAGCACTGCGCAGGGGTATCCAGCCATTAAAAATTATTGCATGAATATCTGCTGCTTGAGCCACCAACTCATGGACAATGTCTACATGTCCACTGTAGGCTTCCCAATGAAGAGGGGTATATTCATTGTCATCCCTAGTACTCACATGAGTGGCCTTTATGGAAAGTAGTCACCACACTCTAGTAAGCCGATTATTTTCAGCAGCACAAAGAAGAAATTTGCTTGGATCCTACTCCATTTTTTTTTTCTTGCAATTGATACGATTTCTCACTTTTTCGTTTTGTTACTCATCTTCATCAGAATTGCCTAACTAGAGTCTTTCAGTGCCAGTGGGAATAAGGTGTCCATGTATTTCCCCAATAGTTCATATTGGTTGAACTTGTGGGAAAAATACAGTGAATTTTCTGCATCTGTTTTTTTCATGATGATTTATTTTCTCTTTTTACATTTTTATTATTCTAAGTCATTCTAACTGGAAAGTAGGGAATTGATGGAGAGCAAAGGAGAGATGTTCCTCCTTATCCAAAGGTACAGACTGAAAATGAGGATCATGTGCAGCTTCTCCCAGGAATGAGAAAATAGAAGGTGGCTCAGTGGTAGAGTGCTTGCCTTGCATGTATGAGCAACGGCAGGTCATGTCCACTTTGTAGCCTTGTCATTCAGACCCACGGTGCAAAGAAAAAGACATAATACCCCAGCCCTCTGAAGCTCGCCACTTTTTGTGGTATCCTACTTTTTTTTCTTCCTGCAAACCCTCAGGGCCTAGGATCCCAGGATGGGCTATGGGTCCAGAGACTGCACCACAGCCTAGGGTGATGGAAGCTGTCAGCATAGCCACAACCTGAGTTCAAGCCCCGTGGTTAAAAATAAAGAATAAATAAAACAATTAATTAATTATTTAACTAAATTAAAAAGAAATAAAGATCTCTCGTTTGGAATTTCTGCCAGTTTCCTTCCTTAACCTGGAATTTGTACTCAGGGTCTTGGTAAATCTGTAGCAATGTGAGGGAAGGTGCAGCGTTGCCACTACTTGAGTTCAAACCCCATGCCAAGCCAAAAATAAAAAAAAGTCACTGAGCTCGGCAGGGGGAGTAGTTGTGGAGATGGGAGGGAAGGGAAGGTAGGGGGAAAACAAACAAAAGAGGAGGCAACAATGCTCAATAGGAAATGAACTCATTACCTTGCTCATGTAACTGTGATCCCTCTGTACAACATTTTTGCTATAAAAATGTACAAAAAAAGAAAAAATGTAGTGCTCAGAGAAGCACTTTGGGGATAATGGAAGGATGTCTGAAAAGCTGTATGAAATTCTACACTGCTTTTTTTTTTTTTAAATGCTCTGTATGAAACTGAATGAACATAACTGCTTTCAGTAAAAAAAAAAAAAATTAAGCTACTGTCGTGGAACTGGGGTCAGTATTTCTGTAATTGCTGTGATTTGATCTCACCCTCCAGGTAACTCTTTTGCACCAAGAGTGAAGACGAAGCTTACTGTCTTTGAGGAAAACAAATTCAAGCTAGAGTTCTGAAAGCCCAAATGAATGCCCTGCATTTGAAAATAATATTACTATACATATGTAATATATGATATATACTTACATATGTATGTTTATTACATATAAATTTTATTATTGATTTTGTATTTTATTTTTTGTTTGATTCATTTATTTATTGTTTATTGCATTTAGTATTATTATACACATAATATTTAGTACATGTTTTACATCTATTATAAAATGATTCACAATAATTTAAGACATTGACTCATTTTCATTTATACTTTATTAAGTGTTGAAACATGATACATAATTAAATGGAAGCATTTGTTACAGTCTTCACATGTTTAGAGTCTCGCCCACAGATGAGCTTTGTCTTCTTTATCTTTGGAAACCTTCCTATAGGGATTTCTTTAGATGATTTATAATCAGAGGCCTTTTCTTGAGGATAGGCAAGTTGAGGGATAAAATTTAAGGGTGGGGCTAGAAATGTGACTTAGTGGTAAGGAGCTTGCTCAGCATGCATGAATGCCATGGTTTGAATCCTCAGTGCCACATACTCAGAAAAACCCAGAAGCTGTGGAGTGGCTCAAGTGGTAGAGCTCTAGTCTTGAGATAAAGAAGCTCACAGAGAGTGCCCAGGCCCTAAGATCAAGCCCCAGGATTTTCAAAAATAATAGGCCAGATTCTGGTGCTGACATCTGGAAAACTAGCTTCTCAGGAGACTGGGAGCTGAAGACCACAGTTCAAAGAAAGGCTAAGCAAGGAAAGCCTGTTAGACTCTTATCTCCAATGAACAACCAAAAGACACTGTGGCTCAAGTGGTACTGTTTGCCTTGAGCTGAAGGGCTCAGAGACAGTGCCCAGGCTTGAGTTCGAGACACACAACTGGAAAAATGTGAGGGTTAATCAAAGTACTTTTCCTATTTGCTAATTAAGAGAACATTCTCTGGAAAATGAATGCTGATGTATACCAGAATTGGAGTCAGAGCTCAAGGTTCAAGTTTAGTAGATCCATATGCCCAGTCTCTGAGACTCTAGCATTATAACCTTGTGTGCTACAGGGTTCTGAAAGATCCAATGTTGAAAGGGTTAATATGCTCCCCAAGCCCTTTGTGATAAGCAGTTGACTTGTACTGAAAATGTCATTACAGTTCTGAACCTAGCAGAGAATCAGTAGCTCACGCCCATCACCCTATCTTAGGAGGCTGAGGTCTCAGGATCACAGGGTAAAGTCAGCCAGAGTAGGAAAGTCTATGACACTCTGACTTCCACTTCTGAAACCTCAGATGTTCAAGAGCTTCCTGGGTTTCCCTTGGTGATGAGAAGTTACTTGCACTCTAAATGTTCTTAAAGTTCTCAAGCTATAGAAGCAGGAAAGAAACATTATTGACCCATCATGGGTTCAAATGTAGTTCTCAGGGTCAAAGCCCTGTTAGCAGGAAGAACTCCATTGTATCACTGTATTTGAAGGACAGAAAATAGTTGTAAAAGCCAGGCTAGTTGAAAAGACCAAGGCCTGCAGGATTAGGAGGCAGAATGTACACACTCAACAGGAAAGTGAGCTGCAAAACCACTTCACTAATTCCAGGCACAACCAGCAATGGGGGAGGGGGGACTTCAAACATTTGTTAGAGTTATACCAGGGTCAGGCTTTTCTCAGCCTCTTCAAACAATGACTGATTAACCTTCCTCCCTCAGGTGAAGGGAGCCTCAAACTATCTTTAGGTTACCAACAGAGAGCCAGTTTAGTGTGCCAGTGTGTGTGTGTGTGTGGGGGGGGGAAGGAACAGAGTTGAAAACCCTGATCTCTGGTTTTAAGGAGTGGGTTTTTCACTCTTCATTTCTCAGATTTGAAGGCCCTTCTTCTACCTCGGTGAGTCCAATCTCCTTCCTTCCTTCTGCACATCATTAATGCCAATCCCCAGTCCAAGGAGAAGCAGGGCCATTTCTCTTCTCTCTCCAAGCACCTGGCTCTTCCCTCTTGGCTCTGGGGCCCTCAGCTGCCTGAGAAGTGGGAGAGAGACAGTCTTCCTTCTCTGTGGTTATGTGAATGCGATGCTGGTATCCTGGCACACTGCAGAAGGCCTCATGACTGCTAATTGTTCCCTTCTTCCCTCTTGACGTCCAGGAGCAGATTCATCGATCATGTTTGTATCTATCTATCTATCTATCTATCTATCTATCTATCTATCTATCTATCTATCTATCTATCTATCTATCTATTATCTACCCACCCACCTACCTACCTACCTATCTATCTCTTTGTCAGTTCTCCGTTGAACTCAAGGCCTGAGCACTATATGTAGCACTCTATTACGTGAGCCACAGCACCAATTCTGGCTTTTTTTGTGTATGTCCTACTGAGGAATCGAACCCAGGGCTTCTTGCATGCTAGGCAAACAGTCTCTCACTAATCCACATTCCCAGCCCTCTCATCTTTTTCTTAATGGTATTTTTTACATAAGTATGCTGCCATTTTTCATCCGCAAGTTAATTTTTCTGAATACCGGTTACTGCTAAGAAACCTGATCTTATCTTCCCTTGCCTGATTTGTGATTGTTCCTGTGTTGGCCTCATAATAAAATGTAAATAAACCCTGCTGAAAGCCTAAGTGTGCATCATATAAAGACACAGGCCTGAAACCCTGGAAGAGAAAAGCGATGGGCCTGAAATGAAGATTAAGATGCAGTTCATGCAACAGACATCTCTGAAAAATAAATCAGTAAATAAAAGCAGAAGCATTGCATATGGTCTGTTTGCACTCAGGGAGGTAATACACACATAAGTAGGTAAGGCACTGATACATAACTTGGCCTTCTCCCTTTGAATTTTTTTGTAGTCGTCCCAAGGCTTAAACTCAGGGCCCTATACAATCCTGAGTTGTGTTACTCAAGGCTGAGGCTCTACCACCACCACAGCTCCACTTCCAGCCATCTGGTCGATAAAAATTGGACATAAGCACCTCCCAGGCTTTCCAGCCTGCTCTGGCCAATATCTCCTGCTTGGCTTTCTCTCTCAAAGCTGGAGCTCTTCCCTCTAGGCCACTGTTCCACTTCTGGTTTTCTGGTGGTTTATTGGAGAAAAGAGACTCACAACTTCCTGCTCAGGCTGGCTTTGGACAGCGATCTGAGGAAGATTCAAGCAACTTTCCTCAGGGATTCGCCGAGGAACCGCTCCACACAAACCTTTAGTCTAAATCTCGAGAGGTACTGGAGAAAAACAGAAACAGGAAGTTGTTTCTAGTGTGTCCTAGATACTTAAGGTTGGAAACACTCATAATTAGTAGGTCATTTTATAGGCAAAAGGAGCAGTGCAGACTGCATGAGGATCATTCCAGCTTTTGTTCCACTCATCCTGAGACAGTAAATTTACTGCAGCTCAATGCAAAGAGACTGAACTGATGTGTCCTGTGGACATTTGCTCCCAAATCCTGGAACACTCATTTCTCACTTTTGGTTGCAAGCCTGTGACCAGAGGAGAAGATGAGGAGAGAAAATCGTTTTCCGAGAAAGCAGCTATAAAGAACATTGGGTAGTTTACTTATAAATTCAAACCAATGGAATGACCCTGTTAAGAAGTCAGCTTGTCCAGAGTAAAAAATGAAGAAGGAAAGAAAGGGAAGAGCCAGTGGCTGCTGACTCTAATCTCAGCTCTGGGGAGGCTGAGATGTAGATAACCTTAGTTTGAATCCAGCCAGTATTGGAAAGTCCATGACACTGTTATTTCTAAGAGCTCAGAGAAAAGCCCAGATGTGGGGCTTTTAATGCAGTACCTGAGCAAAAGCAGCTCAGGAACAATGCCTACGCTCATAATCCAACCCCAGGACCTGCCCCCACAAAAAGGTCCTGTACCTCCATGTGTTTGCATGTGTATGGATGTTCCTTTAGGTGTAGCTCCAGAGTAGTTATAATGAACAGCACCAAACTAGGAAATTTGTTTATAATACAATGATTTCATAGCATAGAAAGTGCTTTTGAAACAGTGCATGTTCAGGTACTCCCCTTACTGTTCCGTGTAGCCTGAGGGTTTCTCTCTACCCCATGCTGTGGGAAGAAGTCTCACTCATTGTCTGAACAGGAAAACAAAAGGCCTTCTCCTGTACAGCGGTGAAACAACTCCATCTGGGCCAATTAGTGAGGATGAGTGTGGGTAGGCTCTGAAGGCCCAGAGAAAAAGGGCTCTTTGTACCCCAAGCTATCTCTCTCCCCAGTTCGCTGTTTTGACAGGATGCCTTCATTTGTGTAACCTCCATTGGCAGGCCAAGTTCCCTGCACTTATCCTGCCTTTGTGAGACTATATTCCGGTGTTCAGATACAGTGCTCAATAAAATTCAGGAGTTCTTCTGGCAGAAAACTAAGATATTGAACCTAATGAAATGTTTAATTGCAGGTGATGATGGGCCTATGATGCGTTTCCTGGGTTTCTGGAAGCTTGGGAAATCCAAGCACATATCACATAACAGAAAGCTTCCTGTCATCTAGGGCTGGTGAAGCTCATCATGTTTTGAAACATTTGACCTCTCCTTGTTGGGCCCTGGGTGGCTAGGTTTGGGTTGAACACAGGGCCTGGGTGCTGAACATGAGCTCAATGGAGAAGCCCAGTGCTTTACCATTCTGTGTCTCAGTTTCACTTCTGGTCTGTGTGTGTGTGTGTGTGTGTGTGTGTGTGTGTGCGCGCGCGCGCATACACCAGTCCTGGAGCTTGAACTCAGCACTGTACTTTGTTTTTCTTGCACAAGGATAACTCTCTCCCACTTGAACCACGTAGCTAATTCAGGCTTTATTCTAGTGAGGTGGTCCTGAGAAATGAAGCCCAGGGTTTCATATATGCAAAGCACTCTACCCCTAAGGCCCATTCCCAGCCCTCTACTTCAGGTTTGTTAGATTTTTTTCTGCTTTTTTGTTGTTGTTGGTTGTAGGAGATGATGCATGGGCCTGCGTGCTGTCCCTGAGTTCTTCAGCTCAAGTCTAGTGCTCTACCACTTGAGCCACAGAGCCACTTCAGGTTTTCTGGTGACCCATTGGAGCTAAGTGTCTAAAGGACTTTCTTGCCCCAGACTAGCTTTGAACTATGATCCTCAGATTTCATCCCCCTGAGTAGCTAGGATGACAGGCATGAGCCAAAAGTACCAAGCTTCCACTTCAGGTTTCTTAGGGGTCAATTGGACATAATAGTCTCATAGGACCTTTTGTGTCTGGGATAGTTTGGAACCTAGATCCTCAGATCTCAGCTTCCTGAGAAGTCAGCTATCGACCCCTAGGTCATGGCACTCTGCTGCAAGGGGATCCGTGGTTCCACATGGTGGAGTGGTAGCCATGTGCCCAAGAGGTAAGGGTCAGAGCCTAGGCCCTGAGTTCAAGGTCATGACTTAGCCAAAGCAGAACAAAACAATTTTCTTCAGGAGACAACTCACTAGTCTTCAGTAATACATAATTTTGTCCCTGCCATGGAGACATATCTGAGCTCAAACTTCTTGTCTGCATAATCGTCTCAGTATGTAGCTCTTACAAGGCCCCAATGAAAGAATGCATCCTGAGAAGGACTCAGCACATGGCACTCTTAGCTTGACTCAGCACACAGCATCCTGTGAAAGACTCAGAACACAGCACCCAATGCAAGACTCAGCACACTGCACCTTATGAAAGACTCTGCACATAGCTCCCTGTGCAAGACTCAGCACAGAGCATGCAATGAAGGACTCAGCACATAGATCTATTCCACAAGCTGTCATTAGAATTAGGGAAATACTAGAAATATACTGTGACATCATGAATATTGTGACATCTCATTGTTAGATGTAATGACTGTTGTGTCACATTGTCACATCACAAATCTGTTCTGACTTCATCACATTTGTGCCAACAAATGCCTTTGGAATCCTCACAATCACATTCTAAAATTATATACTCATTGTGAGTTAATGACAATTGAGGTCTGGCATGCCATTGTCACATCAGCAATCTATTGCAACAGCACAAAGGTATTTTGAACTCATCACTATTATGGCATCACCAACTAATTGTCACATATCACTCATGACATAATTTGACATCATATTGCAGTTGTGGTATTACTGTACCATCATGCTTTCACAAATCTATTATGCCCTCATCACATCTTAGAAAATTCATGGCCTTTGGGATATCAAGCTCTTTCTATGAACGTGTTTCATTATGAACTTGTAGCAATTGAAATTTGAAATAAGATGTGACATTACAAACTAGTTTTGACATCACTAACCCATTTTTATATCATTAACATTTTGAAAACTGAAATCTGTTAGGAATTTTAGCACTTTTGACAAAAACACATGGCCTTTGTGTCATCACAGTTCATTTGTGTATGTCATTATGATTTCATTCTCATATCCTCACTATAAACTAATGGCAATTGAGATTTGACATGCCATTTTGACATCACAAACCCTTTGTGACATCATCACCAATTTGACATCAGACTGTCGTTATGACACCATCAGCTCATGGTGACATCACCAAGCTACAGTGACATCATAGCATTGTCATTTTGCTGCCATAGACACACTGTGAATGTATATCCTGTGATTTCATCATATTTCAAATGTGGCATATCAGTTGATATCAGAAACACATTGTGACCTCATAACCATTGTAACATTATAAACCCTGTGTGACGTCATAACCAGTGTCATATCACATTGTTATTATGACATCTTTAGCTTATGGTGACATCACAAAATGACAATGACATTATAGGATTTGCCATTATGTCATTGTGATATCATAGTCACATTATGAGTGCCTGATCTGTGATTTCATTGTATTTGAAATGTGGCATATGGGTTGATATTAGAAACTCATTGTGATGTCATAACCATTGTCACATCAAAATCCCTTTGTGACATCAATTTGGCAATGTGACATAACAAAGGCAACGTGATGCTACTAAGGTACCGTGATATCACAATGGTCATGAACTCACAATGGGTTTCTGATATCAACCAACATGCCACATTAGAAATAGAATCAAATAACATAATAGGCAAACACAACGTGTATATGACATCAGAATGACAATGTGATGTTACAATGCTATGATGTCATTGTAGTTTTACATGTGAAAATTAGCTGATGGTGTCATAATGGCAACATGATTTCACAATTATGATGATGTCAGAAAAGATTTGTTATGTTTCAATGGTATGTCTGATGTCAGTTGTCATTAGTTCCCCATGAGGATATGGATACAAAAAAGTTCTGTGATGTCACAGAGGTCACGTGTGTTTTCAAAGGTGGTAAGAAGTCATAATAGGTTTGTGATGGCAAAATGTGATCCGTAATGTCACAATGGGAATGAGATGTCACAATGGAAATGAGATGTCTTATTGGGTTTTTGATGTCACAGTGGTGATGAGGTCACAAAAGTCTTGTGATGTCAGTTTATTTATAATATCAGAATGATATATCCAATTCCAATTACTCATAATTCAATGTGAGGATACCAGGTGATAGAAGAAGCTTCAAAGAATGAGGTCATAGCATGTGAAAACCCAATAGGACAGTGATTTTACAATGACAATGTAATGTCTTAACATCATGTTATAATAATGTTTTGAGGTCACAATTGGTGACGCCATACGGATAAGGGGTCTCAATAGATTTGAGATGTCCCAAGGGGTTGGTGATGTCACAATGGCATGTAGGATCTCAATTGTCATTAACTCATCATACATATATGAGTTTGGGAAGGGATTCTGATGGCACCAAAGTATATGTAATCAAAAAGGTGAAGAACTTACAGGTCTGAGATGTCCAAAGTGACACAATGGTTATGATGTCCAGTGCTGTGATATCATGATGTTACATTGGATTTTAGATATCTCATGTCATATCTGAAATATGAGGTCGAACACAGTATTTCAACTCACAAAGGGCCTAAGATATCACAATGGCATGTCACAAAAATTATGAGGACAGGAGAGGTATTTGATGTCACAGTGGGTTAGTGATATAACAAAAGCAATGTTCTGTGACAAAGAAATTTGATGTCACAAAGGTTATGAGTTCACAATGGTTTCCTGATATCAACTCACATGGCACATTTGAAATTGAATGAAATCAAAGAATAGGCATTCACAATGGGTCTATGACATCCAAATGACAATATAATGTCAAGGCAGCAATGTTTGATAGGATATGTACTCATTACCTCGCTAATGTAACTGCAATCCCTCTGTACATTATACTTACAATAAATAACAGAGAAGAAAATAAAAAGAAAAAATGATATGTGTCATTGGGGTTTGGTGATGTCACAATGAGATGAAGATGTCATGATGACAATGTGATTTCACAGTCATAATTATTGCTCAAAGTATTTGTGATGATACAATGCTATGTGTGATCACAATTTTCATTAGTTCACTATGAGGATATGGGTACGCAAAGGGTCTGTGATGCCACAGAGGTCATGTGTTTTATAAAGGTGCTAAGAGTTCACAATAGCTTTGTGATGTCACAATGTGATTGCAAAGGCACAACAGCAAGGTGATGTCACAATGGGTTTGTGTTGTCACAGTGGTGATGAGAACAAATGAATTTGTGATGTCACTATGAGTTTGTAATATCACAATGACATGTGTAATTTCAATTTCTACTAGTTCACAATGAGGAAACAATTTCGAAGAAATAAATTTAAGCTCCAAAGACGTTGAGTTTTTAATCATAACTTGTGTGATATGCTGCCTTTAGTAAGCTTATAATGTTTTCAAACTCATAATAATTCTGGTATGACATATGATATTCGAAATTGACTCTGACATCATGAATATTGTGACATCACATTGATAGATATCAAGACCATGGTATCATATTGTGAACTCACAAATCTGTTAGGACTTCATCACATTTGTGCCAATACATGACTTTGGAGACAACACAGTCCCTTTGTGAACTCATATCTTCATTGTGAATTAATGACGTTTGAGATCTGGCATGGCATGGTGACATTTCCAACCAATTGTGACAACACAAACCTATTATAGTAGAAACACGTTGTGTTCTAATAGTCATTGTGGTAGCACAATCCCTTTGTGATCCCACATTTTCATTGTGATATCACTAACCCACTGTGAAATTGCAATCCTCTCATACCCAATCCAGGAACGAAATGTGATACCTGAATTCAGTTGACATCTAGATCATGGTGACATCACACTGATAGATGTTATGAGTATTTTGTCACATCCTGACAACACACACCTGTTAGGACTGCATCACTTTTGAGACAACGCATGCGTTTGGAGACATCACATTCCCTTTGTGAGCTCATATACTCATTGAGAGTTAATGACAATTGAGATCATATGTGTCATTTTGATAGCACCAACCTATTGTGACCTCACACACCTCTTGTAAATTCATCACCAGTGTGGCCTCACCAATTGTGATATCAAAACTATATTGTCATCATATTGCAACATCCATTACCATTGTGATATCACTGTTCCATTGTTTTTTCAAAAATCTAGTATGCCTTCATAGCATTTTAGAAAATTCATGGCCTTTTATATTTCATTCTTCTTCTGTGAACTCATATCCTCATTGTGAAATAGTTGCAACTGAAATTGGACATGTGATTATGAGATGTGACTTCACAAATCTATTTGATTTCATCACCAATGTGACATCACAAACCCATTGTGAGCTTTCATTGTCATTTGACATCACTATCACATTGTGACATCCCAAACCTATTAGAACCTCTTAGCACCTTTGAAAAAACACATATCCTTTGTGACATCACAATCCCTTTGTGTAACTATACCCTCATTATGAACTGACAATTGATATCAGACATGCCATTGTAACATAACGAACCCTTTGTGACATCACCAATGTGATATAACATTCTCATTATGACAGCATCAACTACTTTTGACATCACAAAACTACAGTGATAAGCGGACACATTTTCATTGTGATGTTATAGACAGAATGTGAATGTCTATTTTTAATCTTTTTTGTGTGTGTGTGTGGGTCGTGGGTCGTGGAGCTTGAAATCTGAGCTTGGGTGCACTCCCTGCTCTTCAGCTCTAGGTGAGCATTCTATCGCTTGAGCCACAGCGCCACTTCTGGTTTTCTAGTGGTTTTTATTGGATATAAGAGTCTCATGGACTTTCCTGCTTCAGCTTGCTTTGAACTGTTATCTTCAGATCACAGCCTCCTGAGTAGCTAGGATTACAGGTGTGAGCCACCAGCGCCCAACTTTTTCATTGTATTTCATATTTGACATGTGTGTTGATATCAGAAACATAATGTGACCTAATAACCATTGTAGCATTATAAATCAGCAGTGACATAAAATTGTTATTTTGACACCATCAGCTCATTGTGACATCACCAAACGATAATGGCATCATAGCATTATAAATCACAGTGACATTGTTACATCATAGATGTAACAGTGTGAAGGCCTATTCTAGGAATTCATTCTATTTCTGAAACCCATTTTGACCATATAACCATTCTGATATCACAATCCTTTGTGACATCACATTGGCATTGTGATATCATTAACCTACTGTGCCATCACAAACCAGTCCTGTCCTTATAAGTTTAGTGACATGTTGCCATTGTCATATATTAGGCTCTTTGCAAGCTCACAATCTGTTTTCAATTTCATGTTTCTGGTATGACATGTGATATCAGAAATCCCCTGTGACATCATACTGCCAGAGGTCATGACCATTGTGTCACATTGTGATATCACAAAACTGTTAGAATGGCATCACATTTGTGACAACACATGCTTTTGGGGACATTACAGTCCCTTTTTGAACTCGTATATTCATTGCCAATTAATGACAATTGAGAACTGCCATGCCACTCTGACATCATGAACCCATTGTGACATCACAAACTTATTGTAACCTCATGATGACAATGGCATCAACAACTAATTGTGGTCTTAAAGCATTGACATGACATTGTGGTATTGCCAGCGTGATATCACTGTCCCATTGTGTTTTTACAAACCTATTATGGCCACATCACATCTTAGAAAATTCATGGCCTTTGAGACTTCAAGCTCTTTCTGTGAACTCCTGTACTTATGACCTCTAAGGCAAGGAGAAAAACCATTGAGTCACATTTAATATAATAAACCAATTTACACTAGAAAGGGGACTGATTACCTTACCCTGGACTTGATACCCAGGTCCAAGAGCAGCCGTAACCACCAAACCTCAGACCTCCAATGGGCACCCTTTCTTAATTGGTCTGCAAACCAACATCCAAAAAATTATCATCTCCAAAGCTCGAAACTTCAATGGGCAAGGCTTTTTACTTTTCCATTCCTCCCTCCTTCGCCACAGACCTGTCCTTCCTTCCTGGTCTTTCCCTTTTTCCCTTCCACCACTTCCTTCTTCTGTTCAGGCCACTCCACTCTACACAGGCCTGCCCTTCTCTGTGCCAGTGACCACTTGCCAACCTTTTGCTCTCCTTCAACTTCCTCTCTTCTCAGATTTTTTCCTTCCTGCTGTCCCACCACTTTCTTCCATCCGTGAGCTCCCATTTTTATCTCCCCTTCCAGTGCTCTGAAAATGCAACCTATATATAGGTTGTAACCCTCCTCACTCAAACGGGTCTCCTGCCTAACAGTTTTCAACCATCACTTCCCAAACTGCCCAATGTTCAATCACTTCTTGACAGCTCACCATGTGAGGTTAGACACCTCCACCTTTGGCAGCATTCCCCACACTCTCCGGGGGGTCAGGCCAAGAATTTAAAATGATAATCAGCTCCCACAGATAATTCTGTCCCCACTGGTTATTACAGTATCCTCATAGTGAGTTAGAAGAAATTGAAGTTGTATATGTCACTGTTATATAACAAACTTGATGAGACATCACTATCCCATTGTGACCTCATCACCACGGTGACATCACAAACTCATTGTGATATCACATTGCCATTGTGCCACCATGATCACATTGTGATGTCTCAAACTTACTGTGATCTCAAAAGCATTGAAAAAAGCATGCCCTTTGTGACATCACAGACCTTTGTGTACCCATATTGAGCTAATGACAATTGAGATCTCAAAACCTTTGTGACATCATTACCAGTGTAACATCACATTGTCATTATGACAACATCAGCCCATTGTGACATAATAAAACAACATTGACATCGCAGCATTATGACATCACAATGTCATTGTGATGTTACAGATACCTTGGAATGCCTATTCTGTGATTTCATTCTATATCAAATGTGGCAGGTGAGTTGATATCAGAAATACATTGTGAGGGCTGGGAAGGTGGCTTAGTGGTAGAGCGTTTGTCTTGCATGCTCAAGACCCTGGGTTCGATTCCGCAGCACCACATAAGCAAAAAGAAAAAAACGGAAGTGGCGCTGTGGCTTAAATGGTAGAGCGCCAGCCTTGAGCTGAGAGCTGAGGGACAGTGCCCAGGCCCAGAGTTCAGGCCCCACGACCGGACCCAAAAAGAAAAAAAAAAAGAAATGCATTGTGACCACTAACCATTATGATATCACAATACTTTTATGACACCATATTGGCATTATGATATCACTAACCCACTGTGACATCATAAAACTGTCCTATCCTCATAATTTTTGACATGCTTCCAGTGTGTTATCTTTGGCTTCTCTGAGATCATAAATTGTTTAACTCATAATACTTCAGGTATGTCACGTGATATCATAAATCCACTGTGACATCATGACCATTGTGACATCACACTGCCAGATGTCATGACCACTGAGTCGCATTATGACACAATCCTGTTAAAACTCATTAAACTTGTGCCAATATATTCCTTTGGAGAGACCATTAACACTTGTGAACTTATATATTCATTGTCAGAGATCTGGCATGAGACTGTGAGATCACCATCCCATTGTGAAATCGCAAATCTATGTGACCTCCTCACCTGTATGGCATCACCAACTGTTTGTGACTTCAAAAAAATACTATCTCATGTAATGGTAACAGCACATTGTCAATGGGATTTTCACCATTGCATTTTCACCAATCTATTATTTCCTAGTATTTTACAAAATTCATGGCCTTTCTGGTTTCTAGCTCCTTATGTGAACTCGTATCTTGTGATCTAGTAGAATGAAATTGGACATATAATGGTGATATCACAAATTCATTGTGACATCACTATCCATGTGTGACCTTATCACCAAAGTGATATCACAAACCCTTTGTGACATCACCTTACCACAGTGATATCATGATCACCTTGTGACATCCCAAACCTGTTGTGACCTCTTAGCACCTTTGAAAAAGCACATGGTGTTTGTGACATCACAGTCCCTTTGGATAACCATGTCTTCATTGTGAACAAAGGACAACTGACATCAGGCATCCCATTGTACCATTACAAATGCTTTGTGACATCATCTCGATTGAGATCACGTTGTTATGATACCAACTGCCCATTGTGACATATCAAAATGACAATGACCTCATAGCATTATGACATCACATTTTTATTGTGAGGTCATAGAGACAATGTGATTGCCTATTCTGTGATTTCATTCTATCTCAAATGTGGCATATAGGTTGATTTCAGAAACCTATTGTGACCACATCACCCTTGTGACGTTACAATCCCTTTGTGAACTCATGTTGACATTGTGATATTATTAATGCTATGTAACATCACAAACCTCTCTTGACCTTACAAATTTTGTAATAAGCGACTACCTTGACCTGAGCTGGATGCCCAGAGCTAAATGCAGCCTCAACCACGAATCCTCAGACCTCTCAAGATCAACCCAGCCATTTGTTAACTGGTCTGCAAACAACCAGCCCCCAACATAGTGAACTCCAAAGCTCTACACTTCAAAGGACAAGGCTTTTTCCTTTCTTTTCATCCTACTTCTATCCAGACCTGTCCTATCTTTCAGGTCTTTTCAGTTTTTCCTTCAACCATTCCCTTCTTCTCTTCAGGCTGCTCTATTCTTGACAGACCTGCCCTGCCCTGTCCAGGTGGCCAGTTGCCATCCTTCACCACCTGCTCTCCCTCAATTTCCTCTCCTCCCAGGTCTTTACCCTCCTGTAGTCTCATCACTTCTTTCCTTCCAGGACTTTCTCCTTTTTCTCTCCCCTTCTGTTGCTCTGAACATGCATCTTATATATAGGCTGTACCCTTCCCCCAATGGAATATATTTCCTGCATAAGAGTTTTCAAACATAACTTCCCAAATGTCCATGCCAAATCACTTCTTGGCAGCTCACCATGTGGGGCTTGACATCCGATCTCCTTCAGCAGCATGTCCTTCCCCCTCCAGTGGCATGCACTCCCCTCTCCGGTGGTCTAGACCAGGAGGCGATGATGACTATCTGTTCCCGTGGATTATAGGGGCACTGCTGATTATTACAAGGTCCTCATGTTGAACTAGGAGCAATTGAAATTGGATAAATAATTGTGATATTACAACTTGTGACATAACTAACCCATTGTGACCTCATCACCACTGTGACATTACAAACCCATTGTGAAATCACATTGTTGTTTTGACACTAGGATCACACTGTGACATCCCAAATCTATTATGACCTCTTATAACCTTTGAAAAAAATACATAGCTTTGTGGCATCACAGTCCCTTTGTGCACCCAAATCCCCACTGTGAAATAGTAACAATTGAGAATCATACATGACATTTTCACATCAAAAACAATTTGTGAGATCATCACAATTGTGACATCACATTGAAGTTTTGGCACCATCTGCTTATTGTGAAATCACAAAACGAAAATGATATGATAGAATTAGAACTTCACATTGTCATTGTGACATCATAGACACAGTATGAATGCCTTTTCTGATTTCATTCTATTTCAAATGTGGCCTGTAGGTTGATATCATAAACAAATCATGAACTCATAACCATTGTGACATCACAATCCCTTTGTACATCACGTTGCCATTGTAATATCACAAACCCACCGTGACATCACAAACCTATCCTGTCATCATCTTTTGTGACATGCTGCAATTCTGATACCTTAGGCCTTTTTGTCCTCATAATCTGTTGTCGACCTCATTAGATTTCACATATGACATTTGATATCACAAATTCCCCGTGACATCATGACCATGGTGAGATCACACTGCCAGATGTCATAACCATTGTGCCAAATTCTGACATCACAAATCTTTTAGGATTTCAATATATGTGAGACAACACATACTTTTGGAGAAGCCACAGTACCTTTGTGAATTCATATACTCATTGTAAGTTAAAGACAATTTAGAACCATCATGTAATTGTGACATGCCCAACACATTGTGACATCACTGATCTTTTGTGACTTCATCGCGAATGTGGCATCATCAACTAATTGTGACACCAAAAGAATATTTTGAAATGATATAGTGAGTTTATATTGCCATGGAGATATCACTGTCCTATTGTGTATTCACAAACCTAATATGACCTCATAACATTTTTAAAAATCCATGTCAATTAGGACTTCAAGCCCCTTTTGTGAACTTTATGCACATTGTGAAATACTAGCAATTGAATTGGGACATGTGTTTGAGATATTACAAAATCATCATGATATCAAAAGCCCATGGTGACCTCATCACAACTGTGTATCATAAAGCTATAATGACCCCTAAGTACCTCTGAAAACACACATGGCATTTGTGACATCACAGTCCATACGTGTACCCATATCCTCATTGTGAACACATGACAACTGAATTCATATATGCCGTTGTAAAATCACAAACCCTTTGTGACCCCATCACCACATATTCATTATGTCATCATTACTTCCTTGCAACATCACCAATTTACAATGACCTCATAGCATTATGACATTATATTGTCATTGTGATGTTATAGACACATTGTAAATGCCTATTCTCTTATTTCATTCTATTTCAAATGTGGCATGTGAGTTGATATCAGAAAACCATTGTGATCTCATAAATATATGGCATCATAATCACTTTGTGACATCACAGTGCCATGGTGATATCACAAACACACTGTGGCATCACAAATCTGCCCTGTCCTCATAAGTCTTGAGATGTGCTGCAATTGTGATGTCTTAGGGCCTTTATAAGCTTGTAATCTGCTTTAAACCTTATAATATTTCAGTTATGATATGTGACATCATAAATCCACTGTGACATCATGATCATTATGACATCATACTGACAGACACCATGAATATTGTGTCACACTGTGACATCACAAGCCTCTTAGGACATTTGTGACAACACCTGCCTTTGGAGATACCTCAGTCTGTTTGTGAACTCTTATTCTCTGTGATTTCATGACAAATGGGATTCTTTTTATCATTTGGATATCACCAAACAATTATGACATCATAGACCTACGATTACCCCTTATCTGTATGGCATCAGAAACTAACTGTGACATCAAAATTTGTGAAGTCAAAATATTACACGATGATCATGACATCTGTCAGTGTGATATCACAATGGTCATGATGTCACAGTGGATTTCTGGTATCTCATGTAACACATGAAATATGAGGTTGAAAACAAATTCTGAGGGCAAAAGGTCTAAGATATCACAATGTCAGCATGTCACAAAAGTTATGAGGACAGGAGAAGTTTGTGTTGTCACATTGTGTTAGTGATAGCACAATGGCACTGTGATGTCACAAAGTGATTATGATGTCAAAATGGTTGTGTAGGCACAAAAGTGCCTTTCTCATAGCAATTCTCATACCACAGAATCACAGAATAGGCATTCACAATATGTCTATGATGTTATCATGAGAATTGTTGTCATAATGCAATATGTCATTGAGTTTGGTGATGTCACAATGAGCTGATGTTTCCATAATGAAAAAGTGATATGACACTGTTGAGGATGTCACAAACACTTTTTGATGTTATAGTGGCATGTCTGATCTCAATTGTCATTACTTAACAACAAGGATATGGATACACAAAGGGCATGTGATTTTTCAAAGAAGTTAAGAGATCATAATAGATTTGAGATGTCACAATGGAATCATGATGTAACAATGACAATGTGGTCACAATTGCTTTCTGATGTCGTGGTGGTGATGATGTCAAAATGTGTTTGTGATGTCACAACGAGTTTGTAATATCACAATCAAATTTCCAATTTCAGTTGCTACCAGTTCACAAGGAAGATATTGTAATAATCAGCAGGGTCCCAATAATATATAGGGTCCAATAATAAGCGTGGCCCTGTCTCCTGGCAAGCTGGAGAGGACAAAGTATGCCACCAAAGAAGGTGGGGCATTTGGTGAGAGGTGCTGGTGCATTAATCTCCACGTGTTGAGCTGTTAAGAATTTATTGGGCTGTGGGCAGTTTGGGATGTGACAGTTGAAAAATGTTAGGCAGTTGGAGTGGAGAAGGGGTACAGACTTCAATAGAATTGGAGAGAAAAAGGGAAAAGTCCTGGAAGGAAAAAAGTGGTATGATAGAATAAGGGGAAAGACCTCGGAGGAGAGGATGTTGAGGGAGAGCAGGAGGTGAAGAATGGCAACTGACGTCCCAGGTAAAGCACTTCAGGCCTGTGGAGAGTGGAGAGGCCTGAAGAGAAGGAAGAACTGGTAGAAGAGAAAAAGGGAAAGACCTCGAAGGAAGTATAGGACTGTGAAGGAGAAACAAAGGAAGGGGAGAAAAAGGCTTGCCCTTTGATGTTTGGAGCTCTTGATATCATAATTTTGGGGGTTGATGGTTTGGAGAACATTTATTATATTAACTGTGTCTCGATGGATTCTCTTGAACTATAAAGGTCCTAATTTTTAAAGACCACATTGACATAATCCATTTGGATGGCAACAGGCCTTGGCCCCAGAGAAAAATCCCCATAGGAGAGAGTGTCAGCACTCAGGGTTGAGAGTTTACCTCGAGTGTTTGTCTCCAGAGGACCAACAGGGACAAAAGTCATTTAGGAACCTCTAAGGCTACGTCTGGGCAAGCTTGCCAGCCTGTTTTGAGGACCCCCTCTAAAGGTCAAGTGTGGCTTCCTTGGGAAGCCATCTGGGAACTCTTTGAGAGGCTGTGTAGGGCTACCAAAAAAAGCCATCTGGAACCTCATCAAGAGTACATCTGTGACTTCCTTAAGAAACCATCTGAGACCTACTCTGGAGTTCATCTGGGGCCTTCTCCAGGGGCCATCTTGGACTTTCTCCAGAGGTCATCTGGGGCTTCTTCAGGAGGCCACCTGAGACCTCTTCAAAAGTAGTCATTGGGGCTTCGTTATGAAGCAATCTAGGACCACCTCCTGAGGTCATCTGGAGCTTCTTTGGGTGGTCATCTCGGGTTACCTTGATGAGAAATGTATGACTATCTTCGGACATCATCTGTGACTTCCTTGAGGAGCCATATAGGACCTTCTCTGGATGTAATCTGTGGCTTTCTCAAGAGGGTTATCTGGAACCTCCTCTGAAGTTCATATGTGGCCTCTGTGAGTGGCCATCTGGGAGCTAATCGAGAGGTAATCTCAGCCACATTGAGAGGACATCTGGGACATCCCTTGGAGGTCATCTAACACTTCCTTGGGAAGCCATTTGAAACCTCCATGAGAGGTCTTTTAGGGCCTCCTAGGAATGACATATGTGACATCCTCCAAAGATCATCTGTGGCCTCCTCAAGAGACAATCTGGGACATTCTCTCTGTCATCTGGGACCTCCTGTAGAGGTCAACATTGAGAGGCATGGGAGATGTGGGTTGTCTGTGGCTATTGGTCTGTGTATGTATGCTGATAGTTCGGTGTCCTGTACGCACCTCTGTTTACTCCTTTTCTCAGGATGGGAGAACAAGGCCTAAAGGTGTCATATCCAAAACATATTCTCCTCCAGGTTTACAGAATTCCTCAGAGGAAGATGCACTGATGTACTCTCTCTCCTATTCTTTGCCATCATCACCTCTAATGTTAAGTCCTCCCATACCAAAAGTGGTTACTTGTACCAATCTGAGGTGGTACAATGTGGTATGTTACCCTTATTACCTTTGAGACAGGAACATGGAGGAGATGGTGGGGAAGCCCCATTTCTAATATATGTTCCCTTTACAACTAGTGACCTGTATAACTGGAAACAGCAAAATCCATGCTTTTCAGAAAAAAGGGGCTCATTACTTCGTTAGAGACAGTAATTTTCAAACACAAGCACATCTGGGATGAGTGTCAGCAAATTTTACAGTCACTTTTCACCTGGTAGAAAAGGGAGTGAATCCTGCTTGGTGACTTGAAGGTGGTCCTTCGACCAGAGAGTAGCCCCACTATTGAACCAGCAAGTCTTTGCACAGACTTACCCAAGCTGAGACTAACAGCAATTGAGGTATGGAGGTGCTTACCTATTATTGCCAGGTTCTGTTAGCAGGGATACCGCAGTGGCTAAAAAGCCAAATCATCAATCTAAGGTGGGTGAGATTTTACAGTTCCCCAGTGAGTACCCTAATGCTTTTCTGAAACTTCTCCCAGAAGCCTATAGAATGTATAGGCCTATAGATCTTGAAGCCCTGGAGAATGAAAGAGTCCTCCTAAATATGGCATTTGTTACCCAGACAGCCCCAAATATTAGAATAAAGCTTCAAAAGTCAGAAGGTTTTGAGGGAAAAGTTTATTCTACTTTGGAATTAGTCGCCCAGAGGGTGTTTGTTAACAGAGATACCTGGGAAAAAGAGTCTAAGAAAAGGGTTTGAGTTTTGGTAGGAACACCAGAATAGGGATCAAGAAACCCTTGGCAAAGACAGTACAATTCATTTGCAAATGGCAATAGGAAACCTCTAGGACTACATCAGTGTGCTTATTGCAAACAAAATAGACATTGGGAAAAGGAATGCCCAAGGAGGAGAAAGATAGAAAATGACAGGTTAATTAATCACATTAACCACCTGGAAAATGTGTTCATATATCTGGAGAAACATGCAAAGGAGCTTGGGGCTCTGAATTCCAACTATGTTTAATTTAAAAAGCAGCCCTCTGAAGTTAAGAAATGTGGCAAAGAAAAAATTCCACCATTCTATCTCAAAACATAGTCTTATAAAAGACTGAGTCTCCAATATATACCAGTCAAAACCCACTAAGAGATTAAAAGCACATAGAAGAGCACATTGGAGAAAACAGAGAAAATTATTTGATGTGAAGAAAAGATTTAAAGATATAAATTAAGAAATTGTGCGAGTCAAAAAGGAGAAGAAAATCCTCAAAAGGAACCTAGAAAACACTCAAAATCAAATGAAATTCAAGTACATTAGCCTGGGTGAGCATGAGGCAAATTAGGGGACCACAGGTCAGAGGCAAACAAGCACAGGACAGCAATGCTGCCATCCTTGCTAACCACAAGTGAGGCCAAGAAGAGATCCTAATGCTGCATTAAGAGACCATCGCCATGACAAAGGAGCTGGACCTGCTATAAGAATGTATTAGGCTGAAGTACATGTTGGTTATAAGCTTTGAAGAGTGTCACCAGAAATTCAAAGCAACAGAGAAAGAAGGAAAGAGTAGTTAGCAGAGAAGACGGGGAAGTGCTGTGTCATAGAAGAGGAGGCCAGGAAAAGTGAACTGGAAAATATCAGGCTCAAGAAAGAGATTGGTACTATTCAGAAAGAGTTAAAGGACCACATGCTCTGACAGAGAGTGCCGGGGAAAGGAAAAGAGCATTAGGAACAAAAACAGAAGAGCTAAACAAACAGTTGGAAGATCTGTCACAAAAATACACTAAAGTGGAAAACTAGAAAGAGAGACTACTAGAATAAAAAGCCAAAAAGACTGCTGAGATCTTCACCATAAATGTAATGCAGAAACTTCATGTCCCAATGGAACAGGTGGAGGTGGGAAAAATTACCTCTCAATAGCACCTTTGTGAACTTAAGGGAGGAGCTGAAGAGCAAGCAAAGGTGTTGTGAGAAGGAGCAGCAGTTGGCTAGTCAAAGAACTCTCCTGTGACCCTGCCAAAACACTTGCAGGTTAAGGAGCACATTGAGAACTAGAGTGGGATCACGAAAGCAAGTTTGAGAGAAAAGGAGGAGAATAAAATGGAAGAAGACTCCAAGGTTCAGAGTACAATACAGGAAGTAAAGAAACTAGAGACCCTAAGATACAGGGAAACATCTGAGCTGATCATGTAGCTTGGGAGACCACTCTAAAACCAGTTGGTTCTCTAGAGCTACTAGTTGTTAAGATTAAAAGAAGAAGCGAACTCAATAGTAATAAGTGTGCAAATGTTGATACTGAACTTGTGAAAATAACATACAGGCTCAAGCTTTCTGTCAATTTACATATAGATATTTGCACCCAGGTAAATTGAGTGAGGCCACTGCCTAAAACTTCTGAAACTAGTGGGGCCTCAGCCTGACAATTCTTTGTAATGTGTGTAGGTAATTTCCATCAGGTAAATGCTGAAAAGCTGGAACCTATGGAAAGAATTCATATATGAAGAACCTCAGATCATGAATTTGGGAAAGTGGACTCCACAGATGTAAAGCCTGGAAAGTATGGCTATTGGTATCTGTTAGTAATAGTGGACAATTTTTCAGGCTGAGCTGAGGTGTGTACTAATTCCTTGATTTGGCTTACCCTTAGATTTGGGGTCCAAAGATGGCCCTGCATTCATGGTCCAAGTTCTTAATTATTAACTAACAACCTAGGAATAAATTGGAAGTTACAATCCATTTATAGACCTTAGAGTTCAAGGCACTAGAAAGAATGAATATGACCTTAAAGAAAACTAACTAAATTAAATAAAGATACTGGCATGGCTACGTAAGCCTCCTCCACTTTGCTCTCCTTTGAGCAAGATGTAGCTTCTATGTTAAAGGATTTAATCCCTTTGAAATACTTTAGTGTAGACCAGCCCCTTTGGTTCCTAATCTTGGGAAGGTTATATTAACAGAAATGTCTAACTACAGACTGCAGGCATTAAAACATATTCTTTTATGTACCTATCCTTTGGTAATCAAGGCCCACTGGCCACCTAAGAAAAACTCCACCTGAAAGGGAGGGGCCAAGATGGTGATGGAACAGCAGGGAAACACCTCAGCTCTCTCCAACCAAATACAGAGTTTGGATTTCAATGCTCTGTTTCTCCAAATGACCCACAAAAAAGGCAATTACTCAGAGAGATACAGGAAGTGAAAAAAGAAAAGGGAAAAACCTACACAGACAGTAAAGTGGGAAGACCCTTCCCCCACCCATTGTTGGTGATGGGGCTCCACACTAAGCAGCTTAATTGGTGGGGTTTCATGCCCGGCACCTTAAGTGGCCAGGCTCTGGACTGTCTGTGGACCACACACTCACAAGCATCCCAAGGCTCTCAGAAGACTGCCAAGAGGTGGTGCCAACCTAGAGAATACAAGCAGAAATCTCAGAAGGCAGAGCCAGCACGAAAACTCGCCTCACCCTCCCTGACATAGCACTTCTTCCTGGCTGGTACAAGCAGCCCAATCCAGTCAGGAGCAGCAGCAGCTGTCAGCAGTGGCAAATGACCCAAGACTGGCAGCGTGGCTCCTCTGTCCTGGTGGTTTAAACAGCCTAGCCTAACCTGGAGAAGCAGCGGCAGCTGGCAGTGGTGGCAAACCACCCAGACTCCGGGCACAATGCCTCTTGACACTAACCCACAGGAACAGCCCAGACCAGCCCGGGGCAGCAGCAGTGAATGGAGCGGGGACAGCTGCAGTGAACAACTCCAGATCCGTGACGGTTTGTGCCTCTCCATACTGGTCCGCATAAGGAGCCCAGCCTAGCCTGAGGTAGCAGCAGTGGTTAACACCTGACTGGTGGTGGGGTGCCTGGCTTGTATAAGTGGCCCAGCTGATCTTGGAGCAGTGGCAGCAGCTAAGGCAGTGGCAACAGCTGTGGCAGCAGCAGCGGCATCAACAGCAGCAGCGAACAACTCCGGACCCATAGTGGGGTGCAGCGCTTCTCCATACTGGTTTTCATAAGCAGCCCAGCCAGGCCAATGATGGCAAAGGGGGTGAACAACCCCAGACTTGAGGCAGGGTGTGGTCCTGAACAACCCCAGAAAAGTCTCATGAACTTTCCTGCCTGGACTGGCTTTGAACCTGAATACACATATCTGAGCCTTCTGAATAGTTAGAATTACAGGCATTCACACCAGCAAGGTCTTATTCTTGCCAACCCCCTATTTTTTTTCTGAAATAGATCATTTCTTAGTTCATACAAGGAATTTAAGCAAATACAAGAGAATCGATATAATACCCTGTATTCTGTCTGACCATAGTGGAATCAAACTAGTTCTCAATAATAAGGCATAAAGTAGAAAAAACTTAAACACATGGAAATTAAACAGAACTCAGTTGACCAATACATGGGTCACAGAAGAAATTAAAGAAGAAATTAAAAACTTCCTACAATTCAATGAAAATGAAGAAACATCACAGCAAAATCTATGGGACACACCAAAAGCAGTCCTGAGGAGCAAATTTATTGCTCTCAGTGCACACATCAAGAAAACAAAGACCGGATTGGGAAAGTGGCTCAGTAGTAGAATACTTGCCTTGCATGCATGAGGCCCTGTGTTCGATTCCTCAGCACCACATAAGCAAAAAGAAAAAAAACCAGAAGTAGCATTGTGGTTCAAGTGGTAGAGTGGTAGCCTTGAGCTGAAGAGCTGAGGGACAGTGCCCAGGCCCAGAGTTCAGGCACCATGACCAGACCCCACCCTCCAAAAAAAAAAAAAAAGAAAAAAAGAAAACAAAGATCAAGTAAACAATCTTATGATGCAACTAAAACTGCTAGAGAAACAAGAAAAATTTGAACCTAAATTTGCTAGACAGAAAGAGATAACTGAAATAAGAGCTGAAATTAATGAGGTAGAGACTAAGAAAATTATAAATAAAATTAATAAAATAAAAAGTTTTTTTTTAAAAAGTTAATAAAACTGAAGGACCATTGGCAAGAGTAACTAACAAAATAAGAGAGGAGACCCAAATCAATAATATCAGAGATATCCCAGGAAAATTACAACAGACATCCAAGATATCCAAACAATCGTAAAGAAGTAATTCCAGACTCTAATCACAAAGGAAGGAAAACCTAGCAGAGAGGGATAAATTTCTACAGAAATTCAAATTTCTATTCTGCCCTTTCCTTTTCAGCCATGCTTCTCTACCATGTATTGTGGGGGTAGCAGTTCGGTAAACAAACATCTTTTCCTGCCTGAATAGCATGTGGTGTTCTCTTCATTGGCTTCCTAATGAAACCTACCTATTTCATATACCTTACATATGGTGCCATGATTCGGATGTGGTTTTTGAGTCAGAAATGTTAGAATTTCCTAACCACCACTTTTCTGTGAACCAAACTGCCTTGAGACTTTTAACCAATACCATTGCTGGCCTTCACATCCACATCCACATTACTTGTCCAGTCTGGTGAGTGAAACTACTCTCTATGGCTCTCTGTTGGTCAATCTCTCTGCAGATGTGGCACCATGACAGATAGCTCGTATGGCCTTTAGCCGAAAGGCTGGTCACCTATGAAGCTGAGGATGCTAGGTTTGTGGGGCTTGGGCATTTCTCTCTAGAGGTCTCTGTGGAAAGTCGGAATGCTGCTTCTGCCTGGACAGCTCTTCTTCATTCACCAGACTGACTCTCCTACACACTTACTGGGGTGCTGTGAGTCATGCCCGAGCCGTGAAACCCCTTTGATATGCCCCCTGTGCTCTTTGGATAGCCAGAGCACCTAATGTTTTAATACTGTTCTCAGATTTAGACGATTATTGCCTCTGCAATGGTACATGGTCAGAAGTCTGTTTACTTTCAGGTTCTCTATGCTCTCTGCTATTCATGTCCAACTTTCTATATCTCTCCCTTTCTTTTCTACAACTTTTTGGATTGTGTCCTGAAGAATGGAATATGGGCTGGGTTCCAGGGATCCCCTCCGGGTTCCCTCTCAAAGGCTTGCCAAACTAAGCTTGATTTTTTTGTTTAGGCTTTCTTTGCATTTTTTTCAGAAATTTGCCATCTTGAGTTCACCATCTTGGCCACATGGTTGATTAAGGGTTTGGCCCCACACAACCTTTTCAGCTCCACCAAGCTTACTACTCCTCCAACCACCTATTCTAATGTGCCTTGCTATCAAGTTGCTCTTTTCACAGACCCTGGTAACTGAGGCCCAACCATCTGATGTGATTTGTTAGCAAAGATGTCTAAAAAATATTGTCAAAAAATTTAGGTTTTGCGTTTTGCCTTTTTTGTTTTGTGTTGTGTTCTAGTACTGACAACATGATTCTAAAATATTGGGCATATGTGTCCTAAGATTCTCTCATCTAATGAGTTTTTTCATTGCAGAATATTTGGTCAATTCTTGATAAGGACCAGGTAAGCTCTACTTATTCTATTTGATCTCCTTGTTACTTTAGTTGGAAATAACAAAGGGCGTTTGTGGCAAAGATTGCAGTTCAAAGCCAGGCCGGGCTGAAAAATCCCTCAGACTCCATTTCCCAACTAACCTGCAATCAGCCAGGCAGGAAGCATTTGCTCAAGCCTCTTATCTCTAACCAGCAAACACTGCAAGTGGTACTATAACTCAAAGTGGTAGAGTGCTAGTCTTGAGCAGAAGTGCTCAGGAACAGTGCCCAGGTCTTGAGTTCAAACCTCCTTGAATACCAACTGGGACAAACCATCCCAGTAACAAGCACCTAGATTCAGCCAGTCTGGGGAACAAGGAAAAATGGAAAGGAGTAAGAGGAGATATTATCACATCATCCATTTTGTGCCTGCACCTTAAAAATTAACCAGAGCCGGGAGATCAGCAGAAGTAAGAAGACTGCCCATCTAATGTCAATACCTGTTTAACTTTCAACTGGAAAGGAAGTTATATTCTTGCCTTTGTTACTTGACTTATTCTCTACCTAGTCACCAGATGTCAGAAATAGCTAGCGACATTTGTACCAACATTTTCAGCCCCAAGTCCTTCCTCTTGTTATTTATTTGCTCTATATTATTTTTTTCAGTCCCTCAATGCCTGAGTCTTCTCCAGACTTCATCCAAGAGGCTTGTCTCCTCTAGACTTCATCTAAACACTCAATGCCCAAGTGACAGCTGTTTCCTGCTGCCTTCTCCTAGAGGGGACCATATCTCAGCCTTTTACCCCTACTGTTGACACCCGTGAAAACAGGAAGTAGCCAGAGAGAATCTTCGCCCTTTTTCATAATTATCAAAAGGCTGGAATATAAGGTGTGAACAGAGACACCTTCCTCCCTCGTGGCTAAGTTTCAGCCCAGTATCTGTTACATAGGTAACTGGCAGACCTGGAAGCAGTCACTTTCCCCTCCTCTTAGGTCACATCCTGGGCCACCTGTGGTCACATGGCTCCCATCTGATCTTAAGAGGGTACCAGATCCTGAGGTCACATCTGGATCCAGTGTGACCACACCTTTCCCCCACCTGGCCACACCTTCTCCTGTTCTTGGCCTAGATAAGTCCTGGTCAAGAGGTGGGTCACCCCTTCCTTTTCAGCCATGCTTCTCCACCATGCATGGTGGGGGAAGCAGTTCGGTAAATAAATTCTTTTCCTGCCTGAAAAAAAATTGCCCAAACAGAACCAAGAAGAAAAAAATCAATTAAACATGTCAATAACCTACAAAGAGATAATAGAAGTAATCAGAAGTCTTCCAACTGTAAAAGACCAGGACCTGATGGATTCACTACAGAATTCTATATGGCCTTTAAAGAGGAACTAATTCCCATACTCCTCAAGCTCTTCAGAGAAATAGAAACAGAGGGAGTAATCCTAAACTCATTCTATGAAGCCAATATCACCTTCACACCCAAACCAGGCAAAGACTCAACAAAAAAAGAACTATACACCAATCTCTTTTATTAAGACAGATGCAAAGCTCCTCAATAAAATTGCAGACAACAGAATCCAGAAACCTCACAAAAAGTATCATACATTATAACCAAGTAGGCTCCATCCCAGAGATGCAGGGATGGTTTAACATATGTAAGTTAATAAATGTAATCCATCACATCAACAGATCCAAGGTCAAGAACCACATGAATATCAACATTGATGCAGAAAAGGTTTTTGATGAAATTCAGCACTCATTCATGTTAAAAGTTCTGGAAAAAAAATAGGAATATATGGAACATTTGAAAAGACCATAAAAGCCCTACACGGCAGATCAAAGGCCAATATTATACTTAATGAGGAAAAACTACAACCAATTCCCCTAAAAACAGGAAAAAGGCAAGGATGCCCAATATCTCCACTCTTCTTCAGTATAATTCTGGAATGCTTACCCAGAGCAATAAGGCAAGAAGAAGACATTAAAGGGATCCACACAGGAAAGGAAGAAGACAAACTATTTTTTTTCAGATGGCATTATTTTATAAATTAATGATCCCTAAAGCTCAGCCCCAAACTCTTAGAGCTTATAAACCAATTTGTCAAAGTAGCAGGATACAAAATTAACCCACAAAAATCAGTCGTCTTTCTGCACACCAACAATATACAAGCAGAAATGGAAATCAAGGAAACAACCCTATTCACAATAGAAAAGTATATAGGAATTAAACTAACCAAAGATGTAAAGGATCTATTTCATGGAAAGTGTAAAAGCCTTAAAAAATGAATCATAGAGTGTGAAGACTCAGTGTCTATGTTGAGGGGGCAGAATGATACAGGCTCCAGCCTCAGGATTATCTGAGGACTGTGTTTGGGATTAGGAAAGCTCTTAGCACGCCGGGCTAAAGAGGGAAAATGTTCTCTCTCCCTATCTCAAAACGCATGTCACAGACTCCTGGCAGCTGAGGAAGTAGCTCTTCTGCTTGCTTAAGCATAGATGAACAGCTGGTCAAGCATTTTCCTGAGATTGGTGAAGTGGTTTGAGCTTGCTCTAAAATAGTTTAGATAATAATATACCAAGAAATTTTCTCATAGGTCAAGTAAAAATGTATCTGTTGAAATTTTTGTGTGAAGGTCTTCTGACCAAATCTTGGCAAAGATCATGCTTGCTTGTCTTTAAATACCTACTAACAATAAAGCACAGCATGCAGTGGCAATTGCTGTTTGCACTCTGCATTCCCTGTGTCCTGGTGATTTCCTGACCCTTACCCAGGGACCCCAATGAACTAGACGTTGACAATTGGCGCCCAAACAGGGACCCTGCATTGTTGAATTCAGGAAGGGATATTCAGGTAAGTACTTTTAATTACAGGGTGATGGGACAAGTTAAGTCTACTCCGTACTTTCATATGCTTAAACATTTTCTTTCTGCCATGGTGTAAATATTTCTTCTTTTGACATAGAAATGTGTATTAATGTAGTTAGGGAATGGAATCCTTGGTTCCCCGATAAAGGAACATTAGATGTTGATAATTGTAAACGAGTAAAGAATAATGAAGAAAGAGCTGTTCGAGAAGGGGAAGAGATTAGATTTTGGTCCTATTAGATTTTGGGCTATTTTACATACCCTTTTTAAAGCTTTGAATGAGGAAACATTAATAGCAGACTTAAAGAAAGAGGCCACCCCATCTATTGTAGATTTACAATTGGACTCTGAGGTTAAGGACGCAATAGATGAGGATGCATTGCAATTAACAGAGAAAAAACTAGAGGTAAAAATGGGCTGAAAAGGAACAAACTGAAAGTGTAAATAAAATGTCTGAGCAAATGGAATTGATTTTATCAAAATTACAACATATGGAGTTGGAAGTTAGCAGAGTGAAAGAAGAACCTGAGAAAGTGAAAGTAAAGCAGCCTTCGGCTCCTCTGCTGGCTGATACAATTTTTACAGCGTTACTCCCTCACGAAACAGAGGACTCAGACAGTGAGTTTGATGATGAAATGCCTATTTTTTCTTATGCTGTAATTCGACCACCCCGTATGAACGGTATAGCTCAACCAGCCAGATATGAAAGTGTTGCTGTTTATGATATTGGTAAACTTAAAAAGGCAGTGACTTTGTATGGACCTCGTATCATTATGTTAAGGAATTGCTTAACGGGCTTGCTCGACATTACAATAATTTTGCTCCCGAGGATCGGAAGATGCTTTGTAGAGCCTTGCTTAAGAAACCTAAATACCTACAATGGCAAATGTGGTTTACTGAGTTATGTACAGAAAGGTCTAGACAAAATGCGCAGAGCAGTAATCCACTCCTACAGGTCACAACCTTTCCCATGTTGAGTGTAACAGAACAATATGTGGAGGCTCGTATGCAAGTGAACTCTCTGAAAGAGATCCATGAGCAGTTACAAGACAGAGCATGGGAAAGGATTCGGACAGTAGAAGAGCATTATGGCTTTTGGACTAAAGTAATTCAAAAAACTAATAAACCCTGTGTTAAATTTTTATCACAATTAAAATAGCACCTAAAAAATACAAAAAGATACAGTGGTTAAATATTTAGGATATGTTATTTCCAGACAAACAGTGACACCTCAAAAATATCTTTATGACGTGATCAATTACATACGTTAAATGATTTTTAAAAGCTATTAGGAGATATTAATTGGATGCGACCAGCCTTAGAAATTCCTACTTATCAATTACATAATTTGTTTTAATTGTTACAAGGGGAGCCTGATTTACATAGCAAAAAATTTTAACTAAGAAGGCTAAAAATAAATTACAATTTGTAGAGCAAAAAATAAAAAAGAAATGTTTTTACATCGAGTAATGCTGAATCAACCCATAAATTTATATATTTTGGATACATGGAAATACCCAACACGAATTATAGGACAAAATGAGCTATGATTAGAATGGATTTATACACGGCATAGATTTACAAAGAATATTATGCCTTATGAACAACAGTTGACAGTTATTATTCAACAGGCCAGGCAACGGGTATTTACACTATCGGGGTACGATTTATTTAAAATTATTTTTCCTTTGCCAAAAGACCAAGTAAAATATTTGTTAAACATGTATGAAATGCTACAAATAGCATTAGTAAATTTTAGTGGGCAATTTTCCTATCATTTTCCCAAAGGTAGATTGTGGGATTGCTTGCATAAACAACAATTTGTCATTAATGATATAATTACCAAGGCCCCTATTCCCACTGCTATTACCGGTTTTACAGATGGCTTGAAAAAAAAAAGTGCTTATTGTGCAACAAATAAATATTGGGTACAAACAACTACTTTAGCATCAGTTCAACAAAATCAACTTTTGCTATTATTAAGGTGTTGCAAGATTTTGTGGGAGATATTAATATTGTTACTGATTCTGACTAAGCTGTAGTAGATGTGACTAATATAGTCACTGCTATTACCTATTCATCTAAACCCCAGCTAACTCAGTTATTTAAACAATTACAAGCATTACTGCAACAACGTAAAGCCAAAGTATTTGGAACTCACATTAATGGTCATTCTTCATTACCTGTGTACCTTGTATATGGCAATAATCAGGTTGATAAATTAGTTAGTTTTGCTTCTGCTGAACAGGATCATGCTCATTTACATACAAATGCTGGCCATTCACATATGCATTATAAAATACCTTATTCTCAAGCTAAACAAATTATTAAAAGGTGTCCTATCTGCAGACCAATGCATTTGAGAGTTGTACCTGTTAGAGTAAATACTCGAGGATTACCACCTAACAAGCTCTGACAAATGGATATAACCCATGTACAAGCCTTTGACCATTTTTCGTTTGTACATGTTACAATAGATACTTATTCAAAATTTGTTTGGGCTTCTGCCCTTATAGGAGAAACTGTTAACCATGTAATAGAATACTTCTTGGAAGCTTTTGACATTATGGGAGTGCTTGCCAAAATAAAGATTGATAATGGACCAGCCTAAAAATATCAAATTTAAAAGATTTTGAGAACTTTATGATGTGGTACATATTACAGGAATAGAATATAACCCCGAAGGACAAACTAGTATTAAACGAGTTCATGGCACACTAACTAAAACAACAAATTAAAAAATTAAAAAGGAGGAAAAGATTGGATGAAGGTATGAATAATTTGTGGTTTTCCATGCAAAAACCTAAAATAATTTTACATCAAGCTCTTTTTGTTCTTAACTTTTTAAACTTACCAGAAGGAGATATTTTAACTAGAGCTGAGCGCCATTTTGAACAAATATCACAAAAACATTATTTAAATGCTCCCACATGGATTAAGATTACATTGAAAGCAGAATGGCAACTAGGAACATTATTACATAAGGGGCAAAGATAGAGTTTTGTGTCTACACAGGATGGCAAACAATACTGGCTTCCTGTACGATGGATATAGACGCGGCCCAGTGAGGACAGCCCCATATCCTGCAAGAAATCGTCCACCAGTTGAGGAAGAATAAATCACCACTGCCCACCTGGGGGCAGGTTTAAAAGTTGACTGGAGAAGGACAAATGATGTTACAACACACTGGTAAACCTTTCACAGGTGAGAACTTGTTCTGGCCATGTGTGCCCTGCTTACTGTGAATCCTGTCCATGCTAATGCTAATGTAAGTTATTGGGCCTTTGTTCCTAACCCTCCTTTTTTGGAACCTGTTGTTTGGGGAGACATGGATATAACCATCTATACTGTTCCTGCTGTTTTATCTCCTCCTTGGAATAATTTGACATTTTACAGTAAGGATAATGATAGCTTTTTAAATTTTACTTACTATACTCATTCCTTGCCTGTTTTTCTGGAGCCTCCTCCATGTTTACTTATGAATTGGCAACATTGGGTTTTACCTGGGAAACACACTTCCAATTCTAAAACACAGCTGCAGCGATTAACTACTTAGTCCATTAATAGTAGCTGGGAAAGAGTCACCTTTGATGGCGAGTTATCCTTACCAATGTGCCCTGATTTTACTTATATTGATTTAAAATATCAGCCTTTTGTGTGGCAAGAGTGTAGAGGAACATTTGGGAAAATGTTCAATAATTGTATTAATTGGGGAACTTTTGGACAATTTATTAACACATGTTCAGAATGAAATATTACCAGATGTGATTTATCAAATGTCACTAGGATGCCGGATGCCATTAATGGATCGCTTACTGGAGCTCGATTGATGGCCTGGGGAGATGGGGGCATTACAGATGCTCGATGGCCTTTCATGTCTGTACCCACTGCTGATCAAACTCATCTTTAGAAGATCGCAGCGGCGCTGAAACCCATGATGCTACCAAATGGATTGTTTTCGGGATGGCGAACTCTGCATCCACTTATAATTTTACTTTGTACAAATCTTATAATGTAACTGCTTGTGTGCCTCTGCCTTATGTATTTTTAGTGGGAAATTTTACATTTTATCCTACTATTTTTTGTTTTAATTGTCCCCTGTATTCTTGCATTAATTCCTCTCTTAATTTTAATGACAGTGATAGTATTATGATTTTCCACAAAGAACTCATATTTGGCTACCTGTTAAATTAGGAAGAGAATGGTCCCAAAATCCTTTGGATAGTGTTGTTATTGAATTTTTTACCAAACTACTAAAACGTACAAAACGTATGATTGGAGCCATTATAGCTGTGATTTTAATCGAAATTGCTATTACCACTGTTGCTGCGGTCTGGAATTGACCTACACACTTCCTTATAAACTAAACACTTTGTGAAAGAATGGCACCGGGATTGACATAAATTGTGGGTCTTACAGGCAAAAATTGATGCTCAATTACAAACACAGATTAATATTATTAAACAGACAGTGGGATGGTTAGGAAAAAGTTATTGGTTTTGGAGAAACAGTTATTGTTAAAATGTGATTGGAATTCTACTACCTTTTGCATTAATAATGTAAAATATAATAAATCTATACATGATTGAAATGGATTACAGCAGTATTTATCTGGAAATTCTACTGCTGCTCAATTGATTGCTCAGTTACAATTTAATATACATGATATTTTTTGTAAACAATTTGCCAATGATGATGCTTCTAATATTGCTGATACATTTATTAAACAGTGGGAAGGATTGGATCTGAAAAGAATACTACAAACCATGTCACATACTGCTAATGGTATGGGAATTATGATTGTGATTACTCTGTTTGCACTTGTGCTGTTATATTTGATTTTTATGAACCCAATGCAAGCTTCATGATAACCCTGTGGAAAGCTTTACTTTTAAAACAAAAGAAAAAAGAAGGAAATTGTGAAGACTCAGGGTCTATGTTGAGGGGGCAGAATGATACAGGCTCCAGCCTCAGGATTATCTGAGGACTGTGTTTGGGATTAGGAAAGCTCTTGGCACGCTGGGCTAGAGAGGGAAAATTTTCTCTCTCCCTATCTCAAAACACATGTCACAGACTCCTGAAAGCTGAGGAAGTAGCTTTTCTGCTTGCTTAAGCATAGATGAACAGCTGGTCAAGCATTTTCCTGAGATTGGAGAAGTGTTTTGAGCTTGCTCTAAAATAGTTTAGATAATAATATACCAAGACATTGTCTCATATGTCAAGTAAAAATGTATCTGTTGAAATTTTTGTGTGAAGGTTTTCTGACCAAATCTTGGCAAAGATCATGCTTGCTTGTCTTTAAATAACCACTAACAATAAAGCACAGCATGCAGTGGCAATTGCTGTTTGCACTCTGCATCCCCTGTGTCCTGGTGATTTCGTGACCCTTACCCAGGGATCCCAACACACTAGACCTTGACAATAGAGGATACCAGCAATCAAAAGATTTCCCGTATTCCTGGATAGGCAGAATTAATATGGTGAAAATGGCCATACTGCCAAAATTAATAAACACATTCAATGCTATTTCCAATAAAATTCCAGTGACCTACTTTTCTGAAATAGAGAAAATAGTCCAAAAATTCGTATGGAACAACAAAAGACCTAGCAAAGCCAAAACAATTTTAGGCAAAACAAAGAATGCAGAAGAGATCATGATACAGGACTTCAAGCTATACAATAGAGCCATATTAACAAAGACAGCTTGGTACTGGCACAAAAAGAGACCCAAAAATAAATGAGACAGGTTAGAGGAACCAGAAATATAGCCACATTTGAACAGTCAGTTGATATTTGACAAAGGAGCCAAAGACATACAGTGGAAGAAACACAACCTCTTCAACTACTGGTGTTGGGAAAACTAGCCACATGCAGAAAACTAAAAGTGGATCCTAGCCTATCACAATGCACTAACATCAACTCAAAATGAATTAAAGATCTTAACATCAAGCCTGAAACTCTGAAACTACTGCAGGACTGAGTATGAGAGACACTTGAACTTATAGGCATAGGCAGGAACTTCCAGAACAGATTTCCAGGGTCACTACAAATTTGAGAATGACTTGATGGTACTACCTTGAAATAAATAGTTTCTGCACAGATAAAAAATAGCAATCAAACTAGAAAGAAAGCCAAATAATTGGGGAAAATATTTACCAGCAATTAACTTGCCCATGTAATTGTAACCCCTCTGTACAGTTTTTTCACAATAAAAATAAAATAAAATAAATATTTGCCAACAATATATTAGACAAGGGTCTAATAGCCACTATATATGATGAACTTAAGAATCTAACTCTTCATAAATCTAACAAACCAATCTTAAGATGGTCAAGGGAGCTAAACAGATAGTCCTCAGAAGAAGAGAAAAAAAAACAGCAAACAAACACATGAGGAAATGTTCATAATCCCTGGTTTTAAAAGAAATGCAAATAAAAACAAATCTGAGATACCACCTTACTCCATTCAGAATGGCCCACATCCTAAATTTAGCTAATGACAAATGCTGGAAGGGATGCAAAGAAAGAGAAACATTACTGCATTGCTGGTGGTAATGTATATTAATACAACCACTTTGGAAAGCAGTCTAGAGGAACCTCAGAAAGCTCAATATCGACCTCTCCTATGAACTGGTCATACCACTCCTAGGCATCTACTATGAACAACAGGAACCAGTATACAAAGACACACACCTCATTGATTATTGCAGCACTGTTCACAATAGCCAAGATTTGGAAACAATCCAGATGAGCCACTACTGATAAGTGGATCCAAAAATTGTGGTACCTATATAGAATGGAACACTATGCAGCCTTTAAAAAGGACAAAATGATGGCATTTGCAGGGAAATGAATGGAACTAGACCAAATTATTTGAGTGAGGTAAGCCAAGAACAACAAGACAAATGGCACAGGGTCAACCTGATATGTGGAGGCTAAAGCCAAAATGCAAGAAGTTATGACAAAGTAAATAGGACTCGAGAAACAAAAGACAGCCACTCATTTTGTTGTATCACCATTAATGACCCCATGTTCTTGACCATGTACACGGTTGAAATATGCACGCAATGGAGGGAAGCCAGGAGGAGGAACACAATAAGTGGAAAATGGAACAACATACAACAAAGTGGCCCATCAGCTGCACTGGACATAGAAGAAAAATAACTAAGCAACCCAAACACAGTGATGGGAAGGGAGGAATGAGTGGGAAAGAGGGAAAGAGGGAATAGCCTACACTAAGCAAAAGGAAAAAATGTAAACATCATCTGAGGTGGGAAAAATAATTTGGATTGTCAAAGCTCATATAATTAACAAACTTTAGACCATGATAACAATAATTTGCCTTGTCAAGGTTAAAAAGTGTTTGTGACTTTACTAAGTATCACAATTCCACAATACTGTGAAATATGTGAAATATATGTAATCACCTATCTCGATTTTTTCAAAACGTGTGAGAAGGGAAGGGTTATGAAGGATGAGTGATAATGTTGTCAGACACCTTGTATTCATGTACTGTTTTGTAGGATGGGAACTTCTTTGTAAAACTACTTATAGATAATAATAATAAAAACTGTGTAAAAATAAATAAACATTAGGTTGACGATAAAATAAGTTCAAATATAAAATAAGAAATTAAATCCAGTTGGAAGGAAAATTTCTTTGGGGAGAGTAATGTAGTGTATTCTATAGCAAGTCTCACTTCAGCATTAAATTCAAAAGCTAGACCTCAAGTAAATGAAATAAACTAAGAAATTGAGTTGGAAAAAGAAAAAAAAGAAACTCCACCCACTCTTCCTAGCCTGGACAGCTGGTGTGTGTAAAACTGCATCATACTCCTGAATTGGAACCGAAGTAGCAAGGACCTTACTTGGTCGTGCTAACTTCACTGTTGCCTATTATATTAGCACGAAAAACAGCATTAGATACATCAGTCTCTAGTGAAATAGGCAGTGGACCCATATAAAGAGAAGGCTACAAGATGGACTGTGCAGACACTCCGAGGGTCCCTTAAGGATAAGACTTACTAAGTGTTAATTAGTAATAACTAGTGTGTTTTTATAATTTACTTGTTTAAAATTAAATTTACATTTTAAGCCTGTTCAGTGGGTGGAGAGATGGGAATTTTTAGGATTTGGTAAGAAGGAATCAAGGATTTGATTTGACATGAAAACCAGTAGGGGATGTATAAAGCAGCAAAGCCCTAATAATCAGCATGACCCACTAATCAATGTGGCCCCATGTCCTGGCCCACAGGAGTGCATGGGTCATGCCACAAACGGGGACAGGGCATGCTGCTGGAGGGGGTAGGATGTCATTCTCAAATGAGCTGTGAAGAAGTTACTGAGGAATGTGCAGTTCATGAAGTGATGGTTGAAAACTGTTAGGCAAGAGACCCACTGGGTCTGAGAGGGGTTCAACCTATATATAGGCTGCATGGTCAGCGCAATGGAATTGGAGAAAATCAAGTGAAGACCTTGAAGGAAGGAGGTGGTGAGATAGCAGGAGGGGAAAGACTTGGGAGGAGAGGAATTTGAGGGAGTGCAGGAGGAGAAGGATGCCAATTGGCCACCAGGCCAGAGAAGTGTAGGCCTGTGGATAGTGGAGAGGCCTAAAGAGAAGAAGGAAGTGATGGAAGGGAAAAAGGGAAATGAAGGACATGTCTATAAAGAAGGAGGGAGTAAGAGAAAAAGGAAAAAGCCTTACCTATTGAAGTGTGGAGTTTCGAGATGATAAGGTGGGGGGTTGGTGGTTTGCACACTAATTAACTATGTGCAGGGTTGCCCATTGGAGGTCTGAGATTTGGTGTTTGGGGCTGGCTTGTCAATGTGTGTACAGCCCAGGACAAGGTAAATGCAGGCCCATTACTAGCATAAATAAAGTTATCCTCAATGTGCCTTATTAGATTGTCTTGTGTTTTGTGCAACATAAGTATACGAGTTTACAAGTTAATAGTGTCAAAGGCCATGAATTTTGTAAAATGTTATAAGGTCATAATAGGTTTGCAATACCCAATGGGACAATGATATCACAATGGCAATATGATGTCACAATATCAAGTCATAATAATATTTTGATGTCATAATTAGTTGGTGATGCCATAATGGTGGTGAGGTCACAATAGGTTTATGATGTCACAATGGATTGATGATGTCACAATGACATGCTAGACTTCAATTTTCCTTTAACAAATGTGAATATAAATCCAGAATGGGATTGTGAGATCTACAAAGTTATGCATTATCCCAAACGTTATGAACTCCCAACAAGTATGTAATGTCACAATGGATTACAATGTGCATGATATCTGACAAAGTGATGACATAATTTTCATGATATCAGAGTGCATTTCTAATATCACATGTCATACCTGAAATAAGTAAAAAAACAGATTATCAGATCAAAAAGGGTTTATGTATCACAAGGGCATCATGTCAAATTTATGAGGAGAGGACTGGTTAATGATGTCACACTGGTGATTCTGATTCGAAGGGTTTGTAATATAACAATGGTATAACTGATCTCAATTGTTAGACCACAATGAATACATAGGTAAACTAATGAATTTTTTTGTCACAAAGGCCATATGCTGTTTCAAAGATGCTAAGAGGTCATAACTGATTAAAACGTCACAATGTGATGGTGATGTCACAATGGCAATGTGATGATGCAATAGGTTTGTGATATCACTGGGGTCATGAGGTCACCCATGGAATAGGGATGTCATTATGAGTTTGTAATATTACAATCACATGTCTGATATCAATTGCTACTAGTTTACAATGAGGAAAAGAGTTCAAGGAAGGAGATAGAAGTCCTAAAACCCATGAGTTTTCTAACATGTGATGTCATAATAGGTGTGTGAAAACAGAATGGTAGAGTAATATCACAATGTCAATATGATGTCACAATATCATGTCATAATAAAGTGTTAAGGGAGTTCTGAGGAAGACGGTGGAGGAGAAGCTGGAAACTAAAAAGCTTTCTCATAGATAGCAGTTTTAGTGTTCCAGTGAACAGTCCTAGGGTAGAGAATCACACCAAATGTGCCATCACAGTACAGAGAGTGTGTCCAGAAAGGGAAAATCCAGTCATGGAGACAGATCTGAGCACTTGCTAGTAGCCGTGGCTGCTGTGGCTGCAGCAGCAGCAGCAGCGGCCATAGCCATCATCCCTACAACAGAGAGATCCCAGGACAAAGGTGCCAGACACAGCGGACAGGGGATTCTACTCAACACCAGCAAGAACTGAGAAGGAGCAGATACCTTCATCCTTCAGATTGTAGACCAGAGAGTGCCCAGGAACTAAGATACTGACAGGAGTAGAACCCTGAAATCCTCACTCCTTCTCAGGGAGCAGAGGTGGGAATGCCAGCCCTCTCCCCTTCCACCACTGGAAATCTCCATCTTTGATATTGACAAAGGCCTGGCTGAGCAGGTAGCTACAACTCAGCCCTTTGAAGAAAACAAAAGAGTCATTTTTCAAATCACAGGAACTAGAAGGGACCTGCCAGGCTCAGTTCCACCCAGGGGAAAGTCACCCCGCCCAGGCAGAGAGAGCTCTGTCCTCAGAGAAGTGACTTTCTTCACCGTGTAAACAGAGGCAGAGTCTGTCCCTCCCTACAGAAGCCTAGACAAGCAATTGAAATTCAGTAAACATAAATCCTGAGAATGACTCAAAGCTGGACTCTGTGTCTCAGGAGCTAGCCCCTCAGGGAAAAGCTACTGTTTGTTGAAAGGCCTCAAATCTACACAGAACCTAGCCTCATCACAGCTTCTCCAAACTAGTGGAAATTGCCATTTCCCTCTTTTTCGATACTCAAAGCAGATCTCCCTCCCATTGAACTAGCCTGGGAGGAGGAACACAAAATCCTGCCTAACACAGAGCATTTTCTGCCCAAACAAACTGACTTAAGAAACCAATCAAGCTATAGGAAAACCAAACACCACAAACAGACCAGAGACTCGACGAAGAGACTGGTTATGGACACAGGGGAGATACAGGTTCTTCCCATTCCCCGCCCCCCTAAAAAAAACTCAAAAAACCAAAGACTTCTTTTATGATTTTTTTAAATTTTCATTTTTAAAGTGTTTTCTGTAAATATTTTTCTCATAATTTTTTTTTTTGGTGTATGTGTGTGTGTTTAATATCTTTTGACCTTTTGGTCCTTTTTATTGTTTTCATATTTTCTCTTTCTTTTTTGCATGACTTAATTGCTGTTCCGCTCATCCCCAGATATATGCCTGTTGTCAATTATTACACCTTATCCCCCATTTTGTACATAATTAATACAGAAATTTATTACTCAATTCACAACCTCTTAGGCTTAAATTCTTTACGAGCAGTCTTATCTCTTTATACCTACATAATTTTCTAGTAACCAATATAAAAAATTATTTTTTAATTTTTCATGTCTCCTTCCCTCCTCCCCTCTTCTCGTCCTATTCTTTTCTTCTCTCAATATCATTTCTTTAAACTTACATAAATTGTGTTTCACTTCTTAAACTTGAATTTTTGTTTTCCCATTTTTCTTTAAAATATCTCTCCTATAATTCTGCCCAATCCATTTCCCTCTCAGATATTAGGACTTGGTTCAATTTACTCTCCTTTAATCTGTCCACATCCCTCTAGTCCTATTTTTCCACACATTTCTACCTAAAGCTAATAATTTCTGGTTTGCCAAATCCTTCTTTGCTGTTTGTAACCCATTAATCCATGGTTGTTTGATGTTGAATAGATTGTATCTGTTGAACTATATTGTATTTGAAGCCATTTTGATTGTGCGACTACAGGACTCTGGTTGATGCTTACCTTAAAATAATATTCTAGCACAAAATTGGTGTTACTTTCATACCAAATTGGCACAATAAGCTGGAAGAACACAAGAAAAATGGCAAGTCCAGGTGTCTGAACTCCCACTCATGATAATCAGTTGACAGAACAGTTAATGAATAATTCAGAGGAGAGTTATCAAAAGCTCTACAAACACTGCTGGTAAACATGGTGAATGAAATAATTGAAAACTTGCAAAGGACTCAGTGTGAGTATGATAGAGAGCGAGAGGAGGCAAACAAAAATTAATACAGGAATCTTGTGAGCATTAGGGAGCTACTTAAAGATTAAAACAGGAATTGCATAAGCCGGTTGAGAACAGTTAAAGAGAAATACAGGGATAACATGAGAAGGCTGAAAACAGTCATAGAGAATTACAGGAATTGTGTGAATGTGAGGAAACTTATCAAAGTGTAATACAGGAATTGAGAGAGTGGGATGAGATTAGACGAAGATCAATACAGGCATTCATGGAATTCATAAACAGACAGCTGAAACAATTCAGAGAGACCACAAAAGGAATGATGAATGGAGCCCAACAGAAGGAATGGGAGTCCAAGGAAACAATAACCAATCAACTAAGTGATTTGAGAATAAACACTGAACATCAAATTAAGCAAGTAAAGTTCAAACAATATCTAAAACAAATCTCCAACAAAGAATTTGAAGCCATCAAAGCAAATCAATTAGAAGGAAAAGAAATAAAAAACAAAGTAGAAAGATTGACAGTAAGTTAGACCATGCAGAATATCGAATCTCGGGGATTGAAGAGAGCCTGGATATTATAGAGAAAGAACATACAATTATCCAAGACAAATCCTAGAAATATGATCTATTCAACACTTGGGAGACACCATCAGAAGGCGAATGTGAGGATACTGGGTGTAGAGGAGCACCTAGAGACAGACGTTAATGGTCTAGGAAATTTATTTAACAGAATCCTAGCAGAGAACTTCCCAAACATGCAAAAATATTGGCCTATTCAGATACAAGAAGCTTTTAGAACCCCATGTAGACCAGACCAAAATAGAACATCCCACCGTCATATTGTAATCTGCACAGGATCAATTCAGACCAAGGAAAGGATCCTTAAAGCTGTCAAGGAGAACAGATCAGTCACCTCTAAAAGGAAAACAATTAGAATAATCTCAGATTTCTCAGCAGAGATGAATAAAGCAAAAGCCTGGCATGATGTATGCCATGCCCTAAGGATAGTAAGTATCAGCCAAGAATACCGTTCCCAGCTAAACCCTCCTTCATAACCGAAGGTCAAATAAAAAGAGTCCATTTCAAAGAAAAATTGAAACAATAAATCTCCACCAAACCAGCTGTACAAAAAAAAGATACTTAAAGGTATCCTACTCATAGAAAATGAACAAGAACACAGTAAAGGGTGAGAAACTGCATTCAAGGGAATAAAATTAGAACTCAACACCAAAAGCCACAAATGAAGTCCTGTAACACATGGAGGTTGAACAACACACTGTTGAATCACAAATGGGTCATGGAAGAAATTAGAAAGGAAATACAAATGTTCATGATATTCAACAAAAATAAACACACAAATTACCAGCTCCTCTGGGACACAGCAAAGGCAGTACAGAGAGCTGTGATTTCCTACATCAATAAATTAGAGAGATCTGAAACCAACAATTTAATAAGACATCTGAACCTCCTTAAAAAAGAGCAGCAAAGATAAACCCCAATCCAAGAAATGGAAAGAAATAATTAAAATTAAATCAGAATTAAATGAATTAGAATCCAAAAACACCATATAAAGAATCAACAAAACAAAGAATTGGTTCTTCAAAAAAATTTAACAAAATTGATAGACGCTTAGCAATTCTTACCAAAGAAGACAAGACACCCAAATAAGCTCAAAGATGAGAATGGAAACATCACCACAGAAACAACCAAGATTCAGAACACTGTAAGGGAATACTTCTCAAACCATTATGCTAATAAGTTTGAGAACCTGGCAGAAATGGACATTTTCCTAGCTAATATCGACTTGCAGAAACTCAACAAAGATGAGATAAATCAAGTAACATGACCATAAGAAGCATAGAAATAGAAAGAGCAGTAAGAAACCTCCCATCTAAGAAAAGCCCAGGACCAGATGGATTTAAAAAGGAATATTACAAGGCCTTCAAACCAGAGCTCACACGAATACACCAAAAACTCTTCAATGAAATTGACAGAGAAAGTTCGCTACAGAAATCTTTCTATTAAGCCATCATAATCCTCATCCCAAAGCGAGGCAGGGACTCATCAAAGAAAGAGAACTATAAACCCATTTCTTTGATGAACATTGATGTAAAACACCTCAACAAAATTTTGGTCAATAGACATCAACATTTCATCCAAAAACTCACACACAACGATCAATCAGTATTTATTTCCGTGATGAAAAGTTGATTCAATATATGCAAATCAATTAATGTAACTCATCACATCAACAAGAGCAAGGGTGAGAACCACATTGTTATCTCAATAGATGCAGTGAAAGCATTCGACAAGATCCAACACTCCTTTATAATGAAGGCTCTGGGAAAACTATGAATCCAGGGAACATTCCTCAATACAATAAAGGCTTTATATGACAAACCTACAGCCAGCATTATACTTAATGGTGAAAAACTAAAGCCATTTTCTCTTAGGAAGGAGCCAAAGATGTCCACTCTGCCTGCTTCTCTTCAATCTAGTATTAGAATGACTATCTACATCAATAAGAAAAGATACACATAAAAAAGTGATCCAAATAGGGAAAGATGAAGTAAAATTCTCCCTCTTTGAGATGACATGATCTTGTATTTAAAAAAATCCCATGGACCCATTCAGAAATTACTCATGATGATTCAAAACTTTGGCAAATTAGCAGGGTATAAAATTAACTCTCAGAAATCAATGACTTTTTTGTATGCCAACAATGAGAAAAGCGTGGCTGAAATTAGGAAAGCAACTCCATTCATAATACTCCACAAAAAATAAAATACCTAGGAATTAACTTAATCAAAGAAGTGAAGGATCTTTATGATGAAAACTTTAAAAGGAAATCAAATAAGAACTTAGAAAGTGGTAAAAAAAAAAAAACTCCCATGCTCCTGGATTAGAAAGATCAACATCATGAAAATGGTAATACTTCCCAAGGCTATCTACAAATTCAATGTGATACCTATCAATATTCCAAACTCATTCTTCAAGGAAATAGAAGAAGCAATCCAAAAATTCATATGGAACAATAAAAGATCCCGAATAGCAAAAACAATCCTCAACAGAAACAACAGTGCTGAAGGAATATCAACACCAAATTTCAAACTGTACTACAAAACCATAGTAATCAAAACAGCTTGGTACTTGCACAAAAACAGATCTCAGGATCAATGGAATAGAATTGAACACCCAGAAAATGAACACACAGATCTATAGTCACCTAATCTTGAAGAAAGGAGCTAAAAAATAGAATGGAAGAAAGCCTCTTTAGTAAATTGTGTTTGCAAAGTTGGTTAATCACTTGTAGAAAACTAAAGCTACATCCTTATATATCACCCTGCACCAGAATCAATTCCAAATGAATCAAAGACCTCGGAGTCAAAGCAGACACTCTAAAAACATTACAGTACAAAATAGGAGATACTCTAGATATCCTTGGAACAGGACTAAATTTTCTTAATAGATACCCATAAACACAACAAATCAAAGAAAGGTTGGACAAATGGGATTGCATGAAATTGCATAGCTTCTGGAAGGCAAAGGACAAAGCTCTCAAGATCAATAGAAAGCCCATGGATTAGGAGAAGATCTTCACTAGCCATAAAAGGGACAAGGGTCTCATATCTATAATATACCTGGAACTCAAAAAATTAAATCCCCCAACTACAAATCCTCAAAGAAACCACTGCCCAATAAATAAGTGGGCTAAAGACTTACAGAGAATCTTCTCCGAAGAGGAAAGTATGATCGCCAATAGACACATGAAGAAATGCTCAGCCCCCATAGCCATAAAAGAAATGCAAATCTAAACAACACTGGTATACAACATCACTCTAGTTAGAATGGCTATAATCAAGAACTCTAATAATAACAGATCCTGAACGGGATGTTGGTGAGATTGTAAACTTGTTCAACCACTTTGGAAAGTAGTATGGAGTTCCTCAAAAGACTCTACATAGAGCTCCTTGATGACCCAGCTATCCCACTTTTGACATTTACCCAAGTGATCACAAACAAGAACCATACTAAAACTACCAGCAAAACTATGTTCATTGCAACATTATTTACCATAGCTAAGATATGGAACAAACCCAGATGCCCCTCAGTAGATGAATGGATCAAGAAAATATGGTATATATACACAATGAAATTCTATGCCTCCATCAGAAAGAATGACATTTCCCCATTTGTTAGGAAATGGAAAGACTTGGAAAAAATTAAGTGAAGTAAACCAGACCCAAAGAAATATAGGTCCTATAGTTTCCCTTATTTGTGACAACTAGTATATGTCTGAGTCAAGCAGAAAAGGTCAGATAAGTTGGTGTTAGGGAAATGAACCCTAAGATATATATTCAAATGTTTTTTTTTCTTTCATGAGATTGTTTTTTAACACATTTATAAGATGATTTCTCTGTTGCTTTTTATGTCCCTCCTCACTGTATTACCCCTGCTTTCACAGTATTTGATGTCTGTATAATTTGTGGAGGGGAAGGGAAAAAACAAATCGTTTAAATAGGGATACAGGTGGACCCATTTCAACAATGAGATGTAAAAGTCGTTATGTCGAAAATGAACTTTACAAATTTGGTGGGGGGAGGATGATGGGGGTGCGGGAGGAGGATGGGAAGGGATGGGAAGGGGAAACAAAGGAGGAGGCTACAATGTTTGATAAGAAATGCACTCATTATTTGCTCATGTAATTGTAACCCCTCTGTATAGTACTTTTCACAATTAAAAAGATAAATCAGTCATACTGATTCTGTATTTATTGTAAATGTTGATTTTTTCATTAATTATTTCCTTTAGTTTGCTATTTTTAAAACATTGTGTTAAATGATGTATAACTTGGTAACTAATTTTGGATGCCTCCTTAAATTTTGTTCTGAGTGTAATGTCTCACTTCCGTTCCTAACCCGTGAAATGATGTTGATTACAAAATAATTCTAATAGCCACTGTTTATAATACACAAGCATGACACCAAAAGCATTGGTTAACATTTGGATATCAGGGTCTCATGACTGATGAGGCCTATCTGCATGAGTATCATTGTACCTAGATACCTCAGCCTAAATTCAGCCACTGTTTAAAAATGTTTATATCTTTGTCACCCATCAGAGATTAAGTCTGAATATAAACCCTAAGGAAAATGATAAAGTAAGAATTTAGCTTTTCTGGATATAAAATAACAATATGCATCATAGAGCAACTCACTGGTTTAAAGTCAACCTATTTCTCCAAAACATTCTAAGTATTTCCTTAAAATGTGTATTATTCTCTTGAAAGGAATGGGGAATGTGAGAAGAGGACTAACCAAGCATTGCCTTCAAATATACGTAATTTGGATGTACCTCTACAATTCGCTTTAAGCATTACTGATAAAATATGTTTAAATAATTGATTTTCTGGTCAGATATAATATATCCTAGTTTCATATACTAAACTACATTCAGAAAATGGTATATACCGATTAACTAAAGAAAGTCCTGGAAGAAAAAATGGCATCTCTATACTATGTGATGCCCAATTCTTAGGTATTTCATCCTGCCTCCATTTAATGAATTTGATTGTTTAAATCCTTCATAATTTAGTAATTAAAATCGATCAGTGTCCTATAATATAATTGTGTATGATTTTATCCTAGAATGATTCAAGGAGTGCCCATTCAATCAGGACAAACATCACATTCCATTGGTATTCATATGGATAGGAATGAGTTTCTTAGGCTCTCCTGCCATTTGAAGGTGGCAGGATCAGGATTCGAAATGTGAGCTCCAGCTCCCACTACTTAACCCTGAGAATAGGGAACTCACCTGTCTGTCCAAGAACATCAGCAAGAGCAGTGATAAGGCAGGCACAAGTGTCTCTCAGCATTCCTCCTTGATACTTATAAGGCTGTGATAGGAGGATCATGGTCAATGTCACCCTAGGCGGAAATGTCCTTGAGCCCATTTTCCTACTTCAGTGCCAACAAAACAGAAGTTGGGGCGTATGGCTCCAGTTGTAGGAGGCTAGCCTTAAGCAAAAGCAGCTCATCGACTGTGCCCAGATCCTTAGTTCAAGATCTGGAACTGGCAACAAACAGATATACAGAACAATCTGTGCAGCCATCCAGGTAAAGCAGGTGACCCTCAGCAGCCTTTATTTACATTTTATGCTGAGGCCAATGCAGGAACAAGCACAAACCAGGCAGGGAAAGAGAAGATGAGGTTTCTTAGAAGTAATCAATATTCAGAAAATTAAACTTTGGAACATAAAATGGTAGCATAAAAACTACCATTAAAAAAAGATGAAGGGGATGGGAATGTGGATTACTGAGAGTCATTTCCTTCCATGCAAGAAGACCTGGGTTCGATTCCTCAGTAGCACATACACAGAAAAAGCCAGAATTAGTTCTGTGGCTCAAGTAGTAGAGAGCTACAGACAGTGCCAAGGCCTTGTGTTCAACCCAAGAACTGGCAAAGAGATAGCTAGGTATATAGGTACGTAGGTAGGTAGGTAGATACATAGATACATAGATAGATACATAGAAAGATGAGAGATGAATCTGGTTTTGGATGTCAGGAGGAAAGAAGGGCTTTCATAACTGTTTTCTACCTTCAAATACAATGTTACCCTGGAGTTCTTCCTGCTAACAAGGCTAGGGCTCAGATCCTGAGAACTTCATTTGAACCCAGGATGGGTCAATAATGTTTCTTTCCTGCTTCTATACCTGGAGAACTCTAAGAACATTTAGAGTGCAAGTACTTATCACCAACGGAAACACAGGAAACTCTTGAACTTCTGACATTTCAGCAGTGGAAGCCTGAGTGTCATAGACATTCCTGCCCTGGCTGGCTTCACCCTGTGATCCTGAGACCTCAGCTAGGATGACAGGTGTGAGGTACTGGTGCTCCGCTAGGTTCAGAACTGTAATGACATTGACAATACAAGTCAAGGCTCATCATAAAGGGTTTGGGGAGCATATTAAGCCTTTCAACAATGGACCTTTCAGAACCCTGTAGGACACAATGTTGTAATTCTAGAGTCTGAGAGACTGGGCATATGGATGTGCTACACTTGAACTTGGAGCTCTGACTCCAATTCAGGTGTACATCAGCGTTCATTTCCAGAGAATGTTCTCCTAATCAGCAAATAGGAAAAGTAATTTGATTGACCCTCACTTTTTTCCAGTTGTCTGTCTAGAACTCAAACCTGGGCACTGTCCCTGAGCCCTTCAGTTCAAGGTGAACACTCTACCACTTGAGTCATAGTGCCACATGTGGTCTTTTTGTGGTTCATTGAAGATAAGAGTCTAACAGGCTTTCCTTGCCTAGGCTGTATTTGAACTGTGGTCTTCAGATCTCAGTCTCCTGAGAAGCTAGGTATACAGTTGTGAGCCACTGGCATCTGGCCTATTGTTTCTACTCTCCTGGGGCTTGATCTTAGGGTATGGGTACTGTCTCTGAGCTTCTTTTTCTCAAGGCTAGTGCTCTACCACTTGAACCACTCCACAGCTTCTAGGTTTTTCTGAGTATGTGGCACTGAGGATTCAAACCCTGGCATTCATGCATGCTGAGCAAGCTCTATACCACTAAGCCACATTCCCAGCCCCACCCTTAAAATTTTATCCCACAACTTGCCTATCCTCAAGAAAAGGCTTCTGAGTGTAAATCATCTAAAGAAATCCCTTAGGAAGTTGTCAAAAGATAACTAAGACAAAGCTCACACTTGGGAGAGACTCTAAAGGTGATGACTGTGACTAATGCCTCCATTAATTATGTATCATGTTTCAACACTTAATAAAGTATTAATGAAATACAAGTCAATGACCTAATTTATTTTGTATAATTTTCTAATAGATGTGAAAAACATAATAAATATTATGTGTATAATAATATTAAATACAATAAACTATAAAATGTATAAAATAAAATAAATACAAAATCAATTAAAATCATAATATGTAATAAACATACACATGTAAATATATAATATATTACACATATATAGAAATATTTTTTTATTGCAGGTCCTTCATTCAGAACTCTAACCTGAATTTCTTTTCCTCCAGGACAGTGAGTTTTTCGTTCACCCATGGTGCAAAAGAGTTACCTGGAATGTGAGATCAAATCCCAGCAATGATGGAAATACTGCCCCCAGTTCCAAGACAGTGACTAAATTTTTAAAAATCAAGCAGTTATGCTTATTCAGTTCCATACTGAACATTAAGAAAAAGCAGTGTAGAATTTTGTATATCTATTCAGACATTTTTCCCTTACCCCCAAAAGGCTTCTCTGAGCATGACTTTTTTCATTTTTTTATTGTAAAAATATTATACAGATGGGTTACAGTTAAATGAGCAAGGCACATTTCCTATTGAACATTGTTGCCTCTTCCTTTGTTTTCCCCAAAACATCCCTTCCCTCCCATCTCCACATCTACTCCCCCTGCCGATCTCAGTGACTTATTTTTTTTTATTTTTGGCTTTGCACAGGGTTTGATCTCAAGTAGTGGCAACTCTGAACTTTTCTTCACATTGCAACACATTTACCAAGACCCTGAGTTCAAATTCCAGGCTAGGAAAGAAAACTGGCACAAATTCCAAACCAGGGAGCTTTATTTTTTTATTTAGTTAAATGATTAATTAATTTTTTAATTTAATCTTTATTTTGCCAACACAGGGGTTGAACTCAGGTCGTGCAACTCTGCCTCAGCTTCGATCGCCCTAGGCTGGAGTACAGTCTCTGGACCCATAGCCGATCTTGGGATCCTAGGCCCAGAGGGCTTGCACGAAGAAAAATAAAGTAGGATACCACAAAAAGTGGTGAGCTGCAGAGGGCTGGGGTTTACATTTTTTATCTTTACACGGTGACCATCCTGGTTCTGAATGACACAGCTGCAATTGGACCTGACCAGTCATTGCTGAAGGCTGGTGGGCTATCAGGGAAACCATAGGCCTACCTGTCAACCATAGGCCCTGGGTTCAAATCCCGATCCTGACACCTACCAATGGCAGGAGATCACAAGAGACTAATTCTTGTGCATAGGAATACCTATTGAAAGAGTACTTCATGCTTCAGTGTAGTCTAAAATTGGATGCAATAATCCTATCATACGGATTGATCTTAATTAATAGTTTATTGAACATGAAAAGAATAATATTCCTTCAGTGGCGGTATAATAAATGCCTAAAAGTTGTAAGGAATATAGTAGGTTTCATTCAATCATAGACAAACAGATCTGGTGCTACTTTCCAATATGTATTTATTTGTATACCACCATCTGCCTATCCATGTATCACTGTTTTGGCCAAAACTGGGGCTGGATCTCAGCACTTGGGAACCACCTGACAGTTTCATTGGCTAGAGGCTGCTGTGCTCACACACATCCATTCATGAATTGGGACTGCTAGGCCCTGACTTCAGATCCAAGCACTGCCAAAAATATAATCTTGCAGTAAGAAGCCGAGTATGACACATGTTTTCCTTTTCTGGGAGAGTCCTGAGTGTCAGGCATGATGGATATCATATCTACAAATCTGGATGCTGTGATAGGATGTAAACAATGTAATAAATGGTAGCGGTGTCATCAGAGTCAATAAAATAATTGCTAAATAAATGAATAAAACCAGAAATAAAATGAATAACTACACCAAACACAATACGTACTGAATATCTGTATGGAAGTATAAATCCTGTGTTTAAAATGGATATGAAGAGTATGTTTTCCCAGCCTGAAGCTTGAATTCAGACCTAGGGAACAGGCCTGACTTTCTTGTCTTCAAGCATGGTCAGATTCCCTTCTCTCACAGTGCTGCATATTTACCTAGACCTTGAGTTCAAATACCAGGCCTGGCAGAAAAAATGGCACGAATTGCAAACCAGGGGGCTAATTTTTTAATGGCGGGTTATTGTGGAAGCATTGTCCTGCATGACAATATAGGTTGTGAGCCTTGGAGAAGCAAAAGTTGAGGAGGTGACACCTCCAGAAATTGAGAATTGCAGAGGATGGAGACATTCCCCAGACCTAGAGGGATGTGGCTCTGCGAGCACTCAGAGGCTGAAATCCACAGGGGGAAACTCCTGCTGCAGGAGTGGTGACCCCTTTGCAGGGATCACCACACAGCAGCTCAGTGGCAGACAGAGCTGGAACCACAGGCCTCCTGCCCCATGAGCTGTCACCAGAGCAGGCGTGGGGATGGGAAATGGGACAGGGGGCATCCGAGAACAAAATCTGCTTCATCCATGACCTGCATGATGACATGGACTTCCATAGTCCAGCAGATGAGCACCACCATCGATGCAGCCAGCTGTTGGCACACATCTGCACTGTCTTGGAGTCCCTCATGGCATGTAAAGAGCAGATGTTCATCCTGGATGAACTGTGTCTGGAGAAAGCCAAGCGTGTGTGCTGGCTCTACCAGGAGAAGATGGAGAAAAGAGAGCTGGGGGAGCTGCTGTCTCTTCTTGCAGGGGAAGGAGCAGATAGAAGGCTCCAGATGCCGGCACAGGATGAGCCCCCATAACTGCAGCTGCTTCAGATGCCTCAGGCTCTGGGGTGGGCAAAATGAGGGAGGAGCAGAAAGGTTTTGAAGAATTGCAACTTCAAGACAGCTTGGAAACTGCCAGAGGAGTGGTCTGGGTTCCCGACCCTATAGATGACTCTCCTTTGGAGCACATCCTGCAGCAGATGCCCCACATCCAGAGCCACCTACTGCTGGTAGGCTTGGTCAAGGAGCGCTCCCTTTCTTTCTTCTATAGACTGATGTGGATGATGACTCTCTGTGTGACATATTGATTCTCAAAAGCCACGTCAGCCACCAGAAATAAGTGGCCAGGTAGCCTTCTCTCAGGCCTCCATCTGCCGTGTGATGGGAAGGGTAAACTGAAGGTCAGTTAGGGCAGAAGCTGCCGGGAAGCGGCCCGAATTCAAGGGACATCTAATAGCCCATTGGTGGCCAGGGAAGAGACCTATGTTATGCTTATCTCAAACAATAAATTGTTTTCAAAGGAAAGAAAAACCTCCAACAAAGATTTGTTCTTCAAGGCCTCTGGCTTGAACTCAGGGCCTGGCCCCTGTCCCTGAGCTCTTTTTGGTTAAGGCTGGCATTCTACCAGTTGAGTGTTTTCTGATAGTTCATCGAAGATAAGTCTCACACACTTTCCTACCCAAGCTGGCTTGGCACCATGATCCTCCAGATCGCAGCTTCCTGAGTATCTAGGATGACAGGTATGAGCCCCCAGTGCCCAGCTTGTGATGACTTTTGAAGGCATTTTGTCAAGTCTGTAAAAGGAGTCGCAAAGGGCCTGGATAGACCATGACCCAATCAAGGAGCTGGGATGGGAGAAGGCTCACCTTCTAGCCATTCTGTTCTCCAAAATTAAAGATGCCAGTTGGTGTTGTATGCATCAAATACCTAGGCCAACAGCTATCAGGCTTAGTGGGGAATAGGTAGAGAATACCCAAAGATTGCAGTGTAGAAATCTCTGATTTTGCATGCATGTGGTGTGTGTGTGTGTGTGTGTGTGTGTGTGTGTGTGTGTGTGTGTGTGTGTGTGAACTCAGGGCCTAGGCTCTATCCCTGAGTTTTCTTGGTCAAGCCTAGTACTCTGCCACTTGAGCCACAGTCCCACTTGTTTTATGATGGTTAATTGTAGGTAGGAGTTTCATGCACTTTCTTGTCCAAGCTGGCTTGGATCAAGAGTAAACACAACTCACAGGTACAATCCCCATGGTGGGCAACTCCTGCCCCCTGCTGGCCAGACGTGTAACATGAGAGGCCGTGCCATTTTCCTCTAGATTTCAATTGGGGGAAGTGACCAGGGCCAAGCTGACTTTTGCTCACCATGGGTGCTGATGCCAGAGCAGGTCTGTTCCACCCTAGGCCAAGAGAGTGCCAGGAGTCCCGGATCCCAGGGGCACAAGGAAGGGAGAGGCCAGCTCCAGGCTGAGCTAAGAGTCTTTGCCCACAGACACCCCAACTTGGCCTTCCTGATCACCATAAGATCTGACAAAGAACAACCCCCAAAAAACAAAATTGGAGCTATGGGTCAAAGTGCTAGAGCTCTAGCATTGAACCAAAGAGATCAGGGACAGAGCCCCCAAGCTTTGAGTTCAAGACCCCCAGCTGACCCTGCCCCATAAAACACAGGTTGGCTAAAGTAAACTTGTAGGATTTGTGAAGTGTTTCTGAAGAATGGTGATACTAAAGAAAGCACCCTAATTCTAATGACAGCTGAAATTGTGACATACAGCTATGTGCTGAGTCCTTCACAGGGTGCTGTTTGCTGGGGCCTTCCCACATGGAGTTTTGTGCTGAGTCCTCACAAAGGTGCTGTTTTCTGAGTCATCCCAAAGGGTGCTATGTGCTGAGTTCCTGAGAAGAGTGGGCCATGCTGGGTTTTTAAAAGGGTGCTGTGTGATGAGTCCCTTACACAACGTACTATATGCTGAGTCCTTCAAAAGTTGCGGTGTGCTAATTCACTCCAAAGGGTCCTGCTATGTGCTGAGCCTTTGAGAAGTGAGGGAGGAGGTGAATTTTTCAAGTGCTTTGTGCCAAGACCTTAAAATAGGGTGCTCTGTACTGTCCTGCAAATGGTGCGATGGGCTGAATCCTTTGACAGTGTGGTATGTACTGAGTCCTTCCACACTGTGGTATGTGCTGAGTCTTTCAAAATTGTGCTATCTGCTTAGTTTTTGAAGGGTGCTATGCACTGAGTGCTTTAAACAGAGTGCAATGTACTCAGTCTTTCAAAGGGGGCTGTGTGTGTCTTAACACAGGATGCTATGTACTGAGTCCCTGGGAAACAGTGCTGTGCGCTTGAGTTTTTCAAAGCATGCCATGTGCTGAGTCCTTTACACTGTGGGCTATGGACTCCCTCTTTCAAAGGATGCTGTGTGCTGAGTGCTCTACACAGTGTACTGTATACTGAGTCATTCAAAGGGAGCTGTGTACTGAGTCCTTTACACAGGGTGCTTTGGGCTGTTTTTTGAAGTGTGTTGTGTGCTGAGTCATCTCAAAGGGTGCTACGTTCTGAGTCCTTGAGAGGAAGTTATCCCCAACAAGCACACACACACAAACACACACGTACACACACACACACACACACACACACACGCACACAAGGGTCACTGTACACCTGCTTGGTGTGTAGAGTGGAGGGGGAAAGAGGAGAGTCTCCTCCCGTGGTGGGGCTGAGGGGAGATTCGATCACCTGGGCAGGTACTGGGGTTAGGGGGGAGTGATGAGCTGAGGTGAGGCTACAATTGCGTGGCCTGGAAGCCTTAGGGTCCAGTCAGGGCTGGGCTTGCAGCAGGGGTGGGGGAGGGGGCAAAGGGGAAGAGAGCATGGCAAGGGGAGGAGGGGTAGGACCCAGGGCACACTGTGTTCACAGCAGGGAGCAGGTGCACTCCGTGGGGACAAGGCAGCCCAGGAGAGGAGTGAGGGCAGAGAGAGAGAGAGAGCAGATCGAAGAGTGAGCACACACACAAAGGCAAGCAGCTTTATAGGCTGGCAACCTCCCAAATCTTAGCGCATGTCCTTTCGGGGAGCACAGAGCATGTGGAGCTTATGCAGCAGGACATTGCCACAGGCAGCTACTCGGAGGTGTGGTGGCCACGGCAGGCCTGAGTCTGAGGTCCCTGCACAGGGAGTATGGCAGTGGAGGTGGCTGAGGTGGGGGCAGTGTTGGCTGATGAGGAGGAGCAGAGGCCATGTGCAGCCCCTACATGCCCCGCAGACGTGAGCCTGCCCACTTCCTGCAGCATCGCGTTTCAAACATGGTGTTTTTGGCTCAGACCCATGGTGCCTCTTGAAGTCGCCCAGCAGAGATGGCACGCCCCTGGCTTGCTTGCAGCCCCTATAGCAGGTCTCGGATCCCAGTCCTCATACTCTGGGCCTGCATGCCTCTGGAGCCTCTGCCTACAGCTTCTCCCAGTAGCACACATGAGTGGCTGCCCCATGGGCCTGCACCCTGGGAACCCTCCTGCCAAAAGACCCTCTCCTGCTGACATGGACCCGCCCTTCCTGCCTCCCCTCTCCTGTCCTGCTATTGTGTGCCCCATGCCCCACAGCCTGTCATGTCCCTGCCACAAATGTACCTCAGGGTTGGAGAGTGGGAGTGGGTGTTGACCCCGGGATCCCACCCCCACACTAGTAAACGGTGTACCAGGAAATGGAGTGATGCAGGAATGGGTGAGAAGGGGTCGCCACAGAGCTCGTGGCCTGGAACAGTGGGAGCCACACAGCTGTGCATCTGCACCCTTCCGCTCCCTGTTGGGAACCTGGTGGCTTTAGTCAGAGGTGGGAAGCAGCACCTCCACACCTGCCTTCTTGGGTCTTTTGCTTTTTGCTGGGGGTGGTGGGTGTTGGATGCAAAAGATAGGCCCTCCTTGCTGTGTGAGCCCTTATGTTCTGTGCTCGGTCACCCTTTCACCTGAGGAGGGTCCCAGAAAAGCCCAATAGTTATGTGAGGGCACTTGGAATCAGATAGAAGGTGAATATCTGGGAAGAACACACCCCCTCTGACACGCATATACCTGACCTGTCCCCCCCCCGCATCAGCTGTCAACAGTTCTCACAGGGTGATCACATTTCCTAGCTCTCCCAGTATCTGCTGGCTCACATTCCATCTGCTCTCCTAGTCCTTCACAAGAATCCCTGAAGTCACCCAGAAGCATCTAGACTGGAAATAGGGAGTCTGTCCATGTATGTAGCCTTTAGGACCCCATGCATTTTGCAACACTGCCCCCACCCCAGGTCAGACACCCCTCTGGGACACTGTGACACCCCTGCTTGTTTTTAATCCTGGCTCTGAGGATCCACCTATCTCAGGACACCTTCATAGAGAATCCTGGCCTGGGATTTTGGTGAATGGTGAGTAAATGCTGGTAGTTCCCAAGGGAAAGTGTCTGGCCCTTGAGAAAGGGAGAGGCAGAGTGGTTCTGCGTTATTAGAGCGGTGCTCCTTTGGGTGGGAGCCACTAGTTTGACAAGGGAATCCCTGTGCTCCAGCTTGTACCTTGTCCCAGAGGAGGAACCAACAAACTCAGGAGAGACACTGCTGGGTCTATTTGTGTGTGCATCTGTGTGTGTGTGTGTGTGTGTGTGTGTGTGTGTGTGTGTGTGTATGCATGAGAGAGAGAGAGAGGGATGGAGGAAGAGAGAGAGACAGAGAGAGAGAGAGGAATAGAGAGAGGAAGAGAGACAGAGAGGGAGAGAGAGAAGGAGAGAGAGATCATCGTTCTCCTTACACTTGCCTGTCTGTGCTCAGGTGAGTGATCAGTTGGCAAATTGCAGGTGCTGCATGGAGGAGTCTTCTGTCACAGGTCTGGATTTATGTGTGTGTGTTTGTGTGTGTGTGTGTGTGTGTTCGGAGAACAGGGAGAACAATGAAAACATATTTAAGTCATTGTGTCTAAAAAGAGCAAAAGCATTTTATATGTATGCGTGTGTGTGTGTGTGTGTGTGTATGCTTCTTTTTTCATCAATGCCAAGTATGAGTCCAGCCATAATTTTTGTTTTCTCCTTGAACGTTTCTTGGCTCCTTTTTGGAGAAATTTTCAGTAGACGTTCCTTTCCACCTACCTCTTCTCTATTTCCTCTAGCCCACAGTAGCTGCTGGGCCTGTGTGGGTCTCCCCTAGGAGGCCTGTGTGAATTGCAGACCAGAGTGGACACCTGTCCTTCTGTCTTCAGCCAGAAGGATGATGAGGCAAGTGTGAATGCAGCCATATTCTTCTAGCCAGACAGTCTGCTCTCATGTGTATACTTGGAGCTAATTCAAGGGTTGGGAATGTGCCTGCCAAATATAATTAAGGAATTAAATGCGGGGGGGGGGGGTGAGGGAGGAGGGCAGGGGTTGTGAGGCTAGGAGGGTTTGGAGAGTGGTGAACAGTGTGACATGGCACATGGTTCACCACGACCAAGGATGAGAAGGCAAACTTACCCAGAGCATTGACTGTGTCCGTGGCAATCTGGGCAGGGTGCTCTGGACCCCCACTGGTGACATGGATTCCCTCGTGCGGCATTGTACCAGTGGTCAATCATCTCTGGGGTCCAGAAAACTCCAATCTGTGTCCCGCCTGGGCAGTTTCCAGCTGGACAGTGGTAGGCACGTGCATTCCACCTGCGGATCCCGCTCGTTATCAGGCCATGGCAGTTAGCAAGGGCTCTCTGAATGCCAGTTTCTTTTTTTTTTATTTTAATTTTTATTTTTTGTGAACACACTGTACAGAGCGGTTACAGTTACATAAGCAAGATAATGAGTACATTTCTTACCAAGCATTGCAGCCTCCTCCTTTGTTTACCCTTCACATCCCTTCCCAGCCTCCACCCGCCCCCCCCCCCCGACACAACCTCCCCACCCCTCCCGCACCAAAGTTGTAAAGTTCGTTTTCGACATGACAACTTCTACTTCTCAAAGTTGAAACGTTAAACGACTTGTTTTTCCCCATCTCCTCCACAAATTACAGATATCAAATATAGTGAAAGCAGGGGTTATACTGTGGAGGAGGGACACACAAAGCAACAAAGAAATAATCTTATAAATGAGTTAGAAACACATGCATGAAAGCAAAAAAAAAACATTGAAATACATATCTAAAGGTTCATTTTCCTACCATCACATTATCTGACCTTTTCTGCTTGACTCATACATGTAGTAGATATTGCAAATAAGGGAAACCATTGGACCTATGTTTCTTTGGGCTTGGCTTACTTCACTTAATATAATTTTTTCCAAGCCTTTCCATTTCCTAAAAATGGGGAAATGTCATTCTTTTTGATGGAGACATAGAATTCCATTGTGTATATATACCCCATTTTCTTGATTCATTCATCTACTGAGGGGCATCTGGGTTGGTTCCATATCTTAGTTATGGTAAATAATGCTCCAATAAACATAGTTGTGTTGGTAGCTTTAGTGTGGTCTTGTTTGTAAACATGAGGGTAAATGCCCAAAAGTGGTATTGCTGGGTCATAGGGGAGCTCTATGTGAAGTCTTTTGAGGAACCTCCATACTGTTTCCAAAGTGGTTGAACAAGTTTACACTCCCACCAACAATGAAGTAAGGTTCCCTTCTGTCCACATCCCCTCCAGCATCTGTTGTTGTTAGAGTTCTTGATTATAACCATTCTAACTGGGGTGAGGTGATATCTCAATGTTGTTTTGATTTGCATTTCTTTTATGGCTAGGGTTGTTGAGCATTTCTTCATGTGTCTATTGGACATCCTTCTTTCTGCTTCAGAGAAGTTTCTCTTTAAGTCTTTAGCACACTTATTTATTGGGCAGTTGTTTCTTTGAGGATTTGTTGTTGGAGGATTTAATTTTTTGAGTTCCAAGTATATTTTAGATATGAGACCCTTGTCCATTGTAAGGCTATTGAAGATCTTCTCCCAATCTGTGTGCTTTCTATTGATCTTGCAAGATATGTCCTTTGCCATGCAGAAGCTCTGCAACTTCATGCAATCCCATTTGTCAAACCTTTCTTTGAATTGTTGTGTTTCCGGGTCTCTATTAAGAAAATTTCGGCCTGAGCCAAGGAGACCTAGGGTTTCTCCTATTCCATCCTGTAATGTTTTCAGAGTGTCTGCTTTAAACTCAGAGGTCTTTGATCCATTTGGAGTTGATACTGGTGCAGGGTGATATATAAGGATCTAGCTTTAGTTTTCTACAAGTAGTTAACCAATTTTGCCAGCACCATTTACTGAAGAGGCTGTCTTTCTTCCATTCTATTATTTTAGCTCCCTTATCGAAGATTAGATGGCTATAGGTCTGTAGGTTCATTTCTGGGTTTTCAATTCTATTCCATTTGTCCTGAGGTCTGCTCTTATGCCAGTACCAAGCTGTTTTGATTACTATGGCTTTATAATAGAGTTTGAAATTTGGTATTGATATTCCTCTAGCAGTGTTCTTTGCCTTGAGGAGCGTTTTAGCTATTCTGGGTCTTTTATTATTCCATATGAATTTTTGGATTGCCTCTTCTATTTCCTTGAAGAATGAGGTTGGAATTTTGATAGTTATCGCATTAAATTTGTAGATAGCTTTGGGAAGTACTGCCATTTTCACGATGTTGATCTTTCCAATCCAGGAGCATGGGAGGTTTTGCCATTTTCTAAGTTCTGTTTTGAATTCCTTTTTCAAGATTGTAAAGTTTTAACCATAGAGGTCCTTCACTTCTTTCGTTAAGTTAATTCCTAGGTATTTTATTTTTTGAGGGGCAATTACAAATGGAGTTACTTTCCTAATTTCAGCCACACTTTTCTCATTGTTGACATACAGAAAAGCCATTGAGTTTGGGGGGTTAATTTTATACGTTTCCAAAGTTTTGAATCAGCTTGAGTAATTCGGGATTGGAGTCTATGGGTTTCTTTAAATACAAGATCATATCATCAGCAAAAAAGTGAGAGTTTTTTTTTCTTCTTTCCCTCTTTGGATCTCTTTTATGTTTGCATCTTTTCTTATTGCTGTAGCTAGGCATTCTAATACGAGATTGAAGAGAAGTGGAGAGAGTGGTCGTCCTTATATTGTTCGTGAGTTAAAAGGAAATGGCTTTATTTTTTCACCATTAAGTATAATGCTGGCTGTAGGTTTGTCATATACAGCCTTTATTGTATTGAAGAATGTTCCATAGATTCCTAATTTTTCCAAAACCTTCATCATAAAGGGATGTTGGATCTTGTCGAATGTATTTTCTGCATCTATTGAAATAACCATGTAGTTCTTATCCTTGCTCCTGTTGATGTGATGAATAATATTAATTGATTTGCATATATTGAACCAGCTGTGCATCCCTGAAATGAATCCTGTTTGATCGTGGTGTATGATTTTTTGGATGAATTGTTGGAGTCGATTGGCCAAAATTTTGTTCAGAATTTTGCATCAATGTTAATCAAAGAAATGGGTCTATCGTTCTCTTTCTTTGATGAGTCCCTGCCTGGTTTTGGGATGAGGGTTATGATGGCTTCATAGAATGTGTTCGGTAGTGAACTTTCCCTTTCAATTTCATTGAAGAGTTGGAGGAGTATTGGTGTGTGCTCTGCTTTGAAGGCCTTGTAGAATTCCACTGTAAAACCATCTGGTCCTGGACTTTTCTTAGCTGGGAGGTCTCTTATTGCTGTTTCTATTTCAATTCTTGATATGGGCCTGTTAAGATGGTTTAACTCTACTTGGTTTAGTTTTGGCATGTCAATATTTGCTAGGAAGAGGTCCATTTCTGTCAAGTTCTCAAACTTTTTAGCATAAAGTTTTGAGAAGTATTCCCTTAAAATGTTCTGAATCTTGGTTGTTTCCGTGGTGATGTTTCCATTCTCATCTCTGAGTTTATTTATTTGGGTGTGTTCTCTTCTTTTTCTGATAAGATTTGCTAAGGGTCTGTCAATTTTGTTAATTTTTTCGAAGAACCAACTTTGGTTTTGTTGATTCTTTCTGTAGTTTTTGTGGATTCTAATTCATTTAATTCTGATTTAATTTTGATTATTTCTTTCCATCTACTGGATTGGAGTTTATCTTGCTGCTCTTTTCCAAGGAGTATCAGATGTGTCATTAAATTGTTGGTTTCAGATCTCTCCAATATGTTGATGTAGGAGCTCAGAGCTATAAAATTGCCTCTGAGTACTTCCTTTGCTGTGTCCCAGATGAGCTGGTAATTTGTGTGCTCATTTTTGTTGAATAGCATGAACATTTGAATTTCCTTTCTAATCTCTTCCATGACCCACTCGTGATTCAGTAGTGTGTTGTTCAGCCTCCATGTGTTACCGGACTTTCTTTGGTGGCTTTTGGTGTTGAGTTCTAATTTTATTTCCTTGTGGTCAGAGAGAATGCAAGGTATAATTTCAATATTTCTGAATTTGGACAAGTTTGCTTTGTGGCCTAAAATGTGGTCTATTTTAGAAAATGTTCCATGTGCTGCTGAGAAAAACGTGTATTATGATATTGCTGGGTGAAATATTCGGTAGATGTCTGTTAAATCTAGTTGATTTTGCAGGTGTTTAGATCTGCGGTTTCTCTGTTGAGTTTTTGCAGAGTTGATCTATCTAGTGGTGAGAGTGGTGTGTTAAAATCCCCAATAATTAATGTCTTTGGATCTATGTGGGATTTGAGGGAAAGTAGTGTTTGTTGGATAAATTTGGGTGCTCCATTGTTTGGCGAATAGATATTTAGAATTGTAATATCCTCCTGAAGGAGGGATCCCTTAATTAGTATTTAATGACCTTCTTTATATATTCTCACGAATTTTAATTTGAAGTCTATTTTATCTGATATTAGGATTGCAGCTCCAGCTTGTTTATGAGGTCCGTTTGTTTTGTCGATTTTTCTCTAGCCTTTAACATTGAAATTGTGTTTGTTTTTATGGGCAACATGTGACTCCTGAAAGCAGCAGATAGAAGGATCTTGTTTTTAATCAAACTAGACAGTCTATGTCGCTTAATTGGAGAGTAAAGTCTGTTAATGTTAAGATATAGGACTGAGAGGTATTTGGGAGTTCCTGCCATGTTATCCACCTTCTTGGGCGTTGCAAAAACTGAGTTCTTCCTATGGTTCTTGGATTCTCAGTTTGGGTGCAGTTTCTTGGCCTTTATTGTGGTCTTGTTTGTTTTCTATATGTAGGACATCTTTAAGAATCTTTTGTAGGGCTGGTTTGGTAGAGATGTATTGTTTCAATTTTTCTTTGATATGGAAGTTTTATATTTGGCCTTCAGTTATGAAGGAGAGTTTAGATGGGTACAGTATTCTTGGTTGATAGTTGTTTGTTTTTAGGGCTGGGCATACATCATTCCAGGCTCTTCTTGTTTTGATTGTCTCTGCTGAGAAATCTGAGGTGATTCTAATTGTTTTTCCTTTATAGGTGATTAATCTTTTCTCCTTCACAGGTTTAAGGATCTTTTCCTTGGTCTGAGTTGATCCTGTGGGGATTACAATGTGACGGTGGGATGGTCTATTTGGAGTTCTAAAAGCTTCTTGTATCTGAATAGGTCCATCTTTTTGCATGTTTAGGGAGGTCTCTGCTAGGATCCTGTTAAACAAATTTCCTAGACCATTAACTTCTGTTCCAACGTGCTCCTCTACACCCATTATCCTTAGATTAGGTCTTCTGATGGTGTCTTCCAAGTGTTGGATAGATCTATCATATTTCTTGGACTTGTCTTGGATGGTTGTATGTTCTTTCTCTATAATATCCAGGCTGTCTTCAATCCCTGAGATTCGGTCTTCTGCATGGTCTAACCTGCTGTCAAGACTCTCTACTTTGTTTTTTATCTCTTTTCCTTCCAATTGGTCAGCTTTGATGGTTTCAAATTCTTTGTTGAAGCTTTGTTTTAGATCTTGTATGAACTTCTTTACTTCCTTAATTTGGTGTTCAGTGTTTATTTTCAAATCACTTAGTTTATTGGTTATGGTTTCCTTGGACTCCCATTCCTTCTGTTGGGTTCCATTCAGCATTCCCTTTGTGGTCTCCCTGACTTGCTTCAACTCTTTGTTAATGGATCCCATGAATGCCTTTAGTGATCTTTCTGTATTCTCATCCTGCTCTCTCAATTCTTGTATTCCTCTTTGCTTAGCTTCCTCCTGTTCATGCCATTCCTGTAGTTCTCTTTGAGTGTTCTCAGCCTGTTCACACCATTCCTGCCTTTCTCTTTGAGTATTCTCAAGCTGGTCATGCAAATCCTGTGGCAGTTTTTGAGTAGCTTCCTCACACTCATGATATTCCTGTATAAACCTTTGGATTGCCTCCTCTCTCTTTCTCTCACTCTCATACAGAGTCCTTTGTAGGATTCCAATCTTTTCCTGCATTGACCTATTGTTTGCCTATTCTCTCTTCCTATCATGCTCATACAGAGTCTTTTGTAGGTTTTCAATCTTTTCCTGCATTGACCTATTGTTTGCCTCCTCTCTCTTCCTATCTTGCTCATACAGGGTTCTTTGTATGTTTTCATTTATCATGTTTGTCAGCAGTGTTTGTAGAGCTATTTGGGAACTTTCCTTTGGATTATTCATTATCTGTTCTGTCCCCTGATTATAATGCCATTTTTCTTGTGGTTTTCCAGCCTACTCTGCCCATTTGCAATAAAAAGAACACCAGTTTTGTGCTAGAACACTAACTTAAGGCAAGCATCAATGAAAGTCTGAATTTGCACAGTCAATAGTCTGCAGATACAATCTAGTTCAACAGATACCTCTATTCAACATCAAACAGCTATATATTAATGGACTATGAACCTCAAAGAAGAATTTGATAAACCAGAAATTATTAGGGTTAGGGAGAGTTGTAGGTAAAATATAGGAATAGTGTGATATGGGAAGGTACAGGGAGAGTTAACTTAACTAAGTCCTAGTCTCAAAGCAGGAAATAGGTTGGATAGGATGAAAGTAGAGAGAGAGAATTCAAGAAGAAAGAGAAAGCAATAAAAAAAAGAGACCAGAAAAAATACAAAAATAAAAACTAATAATATGCAGAAACCAGAACAAACTATTCAAAGAACGTGAATGTAATGAAAGAAAGGGAGGGATATAAAGGAGATGTGAAAAATTTAAAAATAAAAATACTTAAAATATTATATAGGTATAAAGAGGTAGTACTGCTATTAAGGAATTTAAGTCTCAGAGGTTTTGAATTGAGTAATAAATTTGTGGATTAAGTGTGTACTCAATATGGGATAAGGTCTAAGAGTCAACTACGGGTTTATGTGAGGATGTGCAGAACAACAATTAAGTCCCATAAAGAAGAATGAAAGAGAGAAAAAGTTGAGAAGGATAAGGAAGAAAGCAAAAAAAAGATCAGAAGTTCAGTCAAGCTAAGCAAAAAACAAAAAGAAAAAAAATTTTTTTAAAAAAGGGAGAAAAATGAAAAACACACACACGCATGTATCACTAAAATAAAGATTATAAGGGGAAAAATGTTTCTAGAAAACAATTTTTTTCAAAAAATTTAAAAATTAAAATAAAGTTTTAGAAAAGAAAAAAAATTTTGTAAAAGGTATAAAAAAGAAGAAGAAGAAGAAAAAATTCTTCGATTTTTTTTGGGAGGGTTGGGAAAAATCCTGTATTTCCCTTGTGTCTGTAATCAGCCTCTGGTTGCAGTCTATGGTCTGCTTGTAGTCCTGTGGCTTTGTTGATTTCTTAAGTCAGTTTGTTTGGACAGGCAGAAAAATGCTCTGCTTTACCCAGGATTTTGCGATCCTCCTCCCAAGTTAGTTCAATGGGAGGGGGGTCTGCTTTGATTATCACAAAAGAGGGAGATGGCTTTTTCCTCAAGTTTGGAGATGCTGTGATGAGGCTAGGTTCTGGGTAGAGTTGAGGCCTTTCAGTAAACAGTAGCTTTTCCCGGGGGCTAGTTTGTGAGAAACTCACAGAGCCCAGCCTGGAGCCACTCTCAGGGTTTCTCTTTACTGATATAGAGGCTGCTAAAGGTAGGGGCAGCCTCTGGCTCTGATTACCCAGTGAAGAAAGCCACTCCTAGGGCTGGCACCCGAACTGGGTGACTTTTCCCTGGGTGGAGCTGAGTCTGGCAGTTCATGCCGTTAAGTTCTTGTGACCTGATAAATGACGCCTTTTATTCCAAGGCCTGAGTTGGAGCTAGCAGCTCCGCTGAGCTTTGTTGGTATCCAAGATGGAGATCTCCCATACTGGGGGGGAGGGGTGGCCTTCCCTCTTCTGCTCTCTATGAAGGATTGAGGATGTCAGGCTTCTACTCACGCCGAGTCTTGGTTCCTGGGTTGTCTCTGTCCTGTGAACTGCAGGATGAAGATGGCTGCTCCTTGGTGGTGTTGAGTGGAATCCGCTTGCCTGCCGCATCTGGCTCTTTCGTCCCAGACTCTCTCTCTTTCAGGTATGGCGGTATGGCCACCACAGCAGCGGAAGCGGCGGCCACTGCTGGCAATAGCTCATATCTGTCTCCTTGCCTGGATTTTCCCTCTCTGGCCTAACTCTCTGTCCTGTGCTGGGACACTTGGTGTGATTCTCTGGCTTAGGACTGTTCACTGGAACTCTAAAACTGCTTTCTTTGCGAGAGCTTGCTGAGCCTCGAGCTTCTCCTCCGCCATCTTCCAGGAAATCCTCTGAATGCCAGTTTCTGTAACCTGCTGTAGTCTGTCTAGAAAGAAAAGGGGACAGCTGACTTTGGAACCTTTTGATTGGGACAAATTAAATACCATGTTTTCCAGGGTTTTATCATGAAGCTGGCAATTTCCACTAACATCTGGGATTATGGGTCAAATTTGACAGACCATTTCAGCCACCAAACAATGACATTCAAAGCACCACAGGCAGAGTTCCCTAGCCAGATGGTCTCCTGCTATGAACATCATGCCTTGACTGCCTTTCTCTGACAGCTGTTGATTCTATTCCTGCTCTCTCTAGGGTGACCACCACAGTCGAGGACATGGGGGTGGGGCAGAGATTGTGACCTCACCATCTCCAGCTTGCCTGCTGTGAGCAGAGATTATTCCCAGCATCTGCACTGGACTCTTGGAGATTCAGAAACCCGGGATCCTTCAAGGATCCTTTCTCTGCAACATGAATCTTGGGGGCCGGATATGGTAGACCATCCTGGCTAGCCCTAGGGGGAGAAGAGGAGGCCCCTTCAGCCAGGCCTTCAGCTCAAGGCAACGTCGTTCACACCTGTGTGGGGAATTGAGTGCCACAGAGATGGTCAGCCACTGGACAGAGATCTTTGAGAAGATAGGCATCCCAGAGGCCCCGGAATCCAGCAAGTACATCGTGGCTCACTTCCTCGGAGCCAAAACAGTTAAGTGCAGTGGCACCAGGAGGGCAGAAAGAGGGAAGACAGAGAACTGTGGGAGAGCTACATCAGGCTTCCCCCCCACCTGGATGCTTAGCTGTATCAGATGGGACTTTTCTGTAGTATTATCATAGGAAGATGCTCATTTATTTATCCAAAAAACAGTTACAGTGTGAGCCAGGCTCCGGGGGGTCGATAGACAATGAAAGGTTCCAGTGCTGATTCCACAGTACATGAAGAAACCTTGGTTTGAGCTGGATGCCGAGGCTTCACACCTGTCATCCTAGCTACTAAGAGGCTGAGATGGGAGGATAGAGGCTTAAGGCCGGGGCAGGAAAGCCTGTAAGACTGTTATGTACAACTAACTAACAAAAAGAAAACAGCAGAAGTGTTTGTGTGGCTGAAGCTGTAGTCTGTTGGCCTTGAGTAAATAGGCTCAGTCACATAACCCAGGTTCTGAGTTCAAGGCCCAGGAGTGAGAGAAAGAAAGGAAAGAGAAAGAGAAGGGAATTACAGAGAGAGAAAAGGAAGAAAGGAAGGAAGAAGGAAGAACATGCAAACCTTGGTTTGGAGTCCCTGGATCAAGGAGCCAACCATTCACATCTCTGTGGGGACAGTTTCAGAGCATAAAGGCAGTATGTAGGACCAAGCCACAGACCCCTCAGCAACTTCATGACATCCAGAAGCCTGGTGGTCACCGACTGCAGCGGGAAGCAGCCTCGAGTAGACCCTTGGGCTCAGGGTGGGTCACCAGGTTTCAATCATCTCCGGCCCCAAGGAGTTTATTTTCTGGTCAGATAAGAAGGAAATGTGTAAGGGCTAGGGAGGTGTTGGGGTGATGGAGTGTCAAGAGGGGGGAGCAAGGGATAAAAAGGAAGATGAAGAGGGAGGATGATCCCAGTTCAGGTGTGTCAGGACCTCGCCTGTCAACCTAGACCATCACTGATAGAGCTTTTGACCCAGCCACGTTGCAATTAAATGTCCTGGTGCCCATTGACCACCTGGCTATAATCCACCGCAGGAGCCTGTGCAGTACGACTTTGGGGACTGGGATTTCCAGGCTCAATCTGAAGGTCACATCCCCGGTGTTCATTTCTCGACTAGAGAAAGAGGTAAGCATGCCACTGGTACAGGATAGACAGGGAATGAGGGCGGGAGTCGGGTTCAGTGGTGCCAGTCTTCCTCGAGTGGGCGTTAGGACCCTGTGATTGCCATTCTCAGAGGCAGAGGTGGGTGTCTTTGCTGGCTCAGCCTTTAGTCTAGATGGCAGATCTGGGACTCAGAGAGGGCCAACTGAAGGTGGGGAAACATTGGATAGAGGCTGGTGGGAAAACTAGAGGCACTAGGCTCTGAGCATTGTTGTTTCTTTGAGGATACTCACCACCTAGGAACATTCCTGGGATGGATGAGCCCTTTTCTCCTTTCGAAGAGAGAGGGACCCTTGGCCCAGAAATCCTTTCGTTCCCACATCTTGTGGTTGGATAACTAGAACTCACCTCACTGCTCAGTAATGAGGCAGTACAGTGAGAGATCCTGAGTCTTTGATAAGGTCAGGGGATCCTCAGTATGAGATTGTACTTGAATGTCCTAACTAGGTGCATGGTCAGTCCCATCTAAGACTGTCATGATGTAGGACATAGAATCTAAAGAATCAGAGCATGATGGGGCCTGTTCTGGGAGTCTTGAGTATTATGTGTTAACTTCGAGCTCCCATGTGCCCAACTGCTTCTCTTTCTTGGGTGGGTCTTTGCTAGAAAAAGCATGAAACTAGGAACTGGGTCCTATCCCTTGGCTTTGATGCTGAAAGCTAGCACACTACCACTTCCGGTTTTCTGTCAGTTCCTTGATGACAAGAGTCTCAGGGTCTATCCAGACCCGGCTGGCTTTGACATATGGTCCTCAGATCTCAGCTCCTGAGTACCTAGGATGACAAACATGAGCTACTGGCATCCAGTGAAAGATATTTTCCATGCTTGTCATCCTATCCCCTCAGGAGACTGAGATCTGAGGACTGTAGTTGCATGCCACCCTTGGCATCAAAGTCAATGAGAACTCATTATCTTCAATTAAACACCCCAAAAAAGTTGGAAGTGAAGCTGTGGCTCTAGTTGTTGAGTGCTTGCTTTGAGCTGAAGAGATCAGGGACAGCACCCAGACCCAGAGTTCAAGCCCCACAACAGAAAAAAAGGAAGAAAGTCAGGCATCTTTGCCTGCAAAGGGTGGGGAAGGTGGGGGGGGGGGGTCAGGCAGGCGGTTGCTGTGGTTGGGAGACTAGGTGATGGCATCACTGTACAGACATTTCTATGAACTCCCCAATTTTGTCCCAGTTTGAAGCCACAGCTTCAGGAGGATGTGGCCTGTAGCAGGCAGGGATTGGGTGAATGGGTGCAGGGGTGGGATTGTTGTGTCTGTATTCTCTCCATTGAAGGATGGATTTGGATGCTGGGTGTCAGAGTCTGAAGTGAAGGTTTGCAAGAAGTTTGTGGCTTGACAAATTGGGTTTCCTCTGGGTATATAAAGGTGGCTGAAGCCGGGCGCCGCCGGTGCTCACAACTGTCATCCTAGCTACTCATAAAGCTGTAAAGATCATGGTTCAAAGCCAGCTTGGGCAGGAAAGTCTGTGAGATTCGATGGCCAATGGACCACCAGAGAACAGGAAGTAGTGCTGTGGCTCAATTGGAGAGTGCTCATCTTCAGCTGAAGAGCTGAGGGACAGTACCCTGGCCTAGTGTTCAAACCCCATGACCAACAAGAAAATAAGAGGTGACTAAGCTTTCTGTATAGCATTGTGTATGGTAGGAAATTCTATGCTGGGTTGTGAGACATTTCAGATATGTGAGAGGCTCATTGTTTTGTCTACAGTGGGTCTGAAGTCGGGAGTGCCAGCTTCTTGGGGATGGGATATGACCCTAATGGAGGGAGTTCATGGTTCCGTTCTCAGGGACTGCTGAAGTCTTGGGCTATACATGTCTGTGTGTGTGTGTGTGTGTGTGTGTGTGTGTGTGTGTGTCTGTGTGTATGTGTGTGTGTCTGTGTCTGCGTCTGTGTGTGTTTGGAGGTAGAAAAAGTGGCCTTGAACTCAGGGCTTAGGTGCTGTGCCTGAGTTTTGTGCTCAAAGCTATTGCTCTGACTCTTGAGCCACAGCTCCACCTCTGGCTATTTGGTGGTTCACTGTAGATAAGGACCTCACAGACTTTCCTGCATGAGCTGGCTTTGAATAGTGATCCTCAGATGTCAGCCTCCTAAGTAACTAGGATGACAGACAGGAGCCACTTGAGCTGGCTTTGTGTGTGTGTGTGTGTGTGTGTGTGTGTGTGTGTGTGTGTGTGTGTATAGAAGTGGGTTGTAACAAGGAGCACCTGAATCTTTGATAACTTCTAACCGCTGTCTTTGGGGGGGGTGAATGGGCTTTATGGCTGAGGTCTGGGGGCCTGGAAGGGTGAGACTTGAAGGGGACTCAGGGCTGCTAAATTATAAGATGAAGGGATTTGTGTGCCCTGGAACTGTTCACTCCCTTGGGCCTGGTTAGTGACAAAGGGAGATTGGGAGGACCTGGGGGTGGGGCCCACAGGGGGTGGCTCCCCAGGGCAACAGGGAACGTGGCCAGCACTTAGTATGGATGTGAGCCCCGTTAGTATGGAGCATATTTGCATGGGTCAGACTGGGTCTTCTCATCATGATGTCTGATGGAAGAGGCCAACCCTATTTTAAATATTGACCTGTGATCTTCAGATCTCAGCCTCCTAAGTATCTAGGATTATAGGCACGAGCCTCTGGCAGTGGGCCTCTGATTATTTTCGGTATATTAAGGTATAAACTAAAGGCCTTAGGCTTTCCAGTCAGGTCTTCTACCACAGGAGCCAAGCCTTTCTGTCTTGGTCATTTCTGAGATAGAGACTCAATATATGCTCAGGCTGGGTTGGATTGCGGTCCTCCTGTGACAGGAATTGGTCACCATGCCTGGTCCTTCTCTAGTTGGGATGCTAGACATGTAACGCCATGCTCAGTCATTGGTTAGATGGATTGTCCCAAACTCTTAAACCATGGCAGCTGATTCTTGACCACAGTTGAAGCTCTGCATTGAGCCTCAACACTCTGACCTCAGTCTCTTCACAGGACAGTTGTGAGGAAAGAAGGGATCAATACAGGGGGATCTGTGGGGTAGAACCAGGCATTGAGGGAGTGGTCATCAGATATGGTTCTTGGCAATTATGTGAACATATGACAGGAAGATACCTGGAAAGAGCTCAGATGGGGCCTATTATTTATCGTGATGCAGGTATGGGATTATGAAACAAAACATGGCTCCCTTTCATCCTTACACTATCCAATGAGGAAGGGGATCCTTCACTGTTGAGTTTTGTAGCTGGAGAAAATGAGGCACAGAGAAACTGGGTGACCTACTCATGACCCCCAGCTGACAGGAAGCTCAGCCTGACTTCTCTGCCATGCTCCCTAGGACAATGAGTGCTATTCAGTCCACTTCTTATGGTGGAAAGTCCACTTATTGTCAGTTGTTGGGCTTGAACTCTGGGCCTGGGCGTTATCTCCAAGCTCCTCAGATAAAGGCTACAACTCTACCACTTGAGCCACAGCACCACTTCCGGTTTTCTGGTGGTTCTTTGGAGATAAGAGTCTCACAGACATTCCTGCCTGGGCTGCTATGAACCATGATCCTCATATCTCAGCCTCCTGTGTAGTTACCATTATAGGCCTGTGCTACTCTCACCCGGCTTACGTGTATTTCTGACTCTCTCTCTCACTCTCTCACAGGAACTGGTTAAATGGGTGTTGGAGGAGGTGGCCCAGGGTCCCCATGTGGCTGTGAGTCACGGTGTCCCTCTCATTCTGGAGGTGGGCTGTGGTTTAGGAGCTGTCTCGCTCAGCCTGTTGAACTAGCTCCTTGAGGTAAGCCTCTCTGTGCCCGGGATAGACGTGATGGTTATTCCTTGTCAGTCCGTCTGGTGAGACCTTCCCCACTACCCTCTGCTAAGACATTTAAAGGAAAGTGGATGAGGAAGTGTTCCGTTGTCCAACTGCACAGCACGATCCCGGGCCTCTGATCTTCACCGCCACCTATCTGGCCAGACTCTGACTATAAGAAAATGAATTCACTCTATGTCTACTTCGCTTTGCTGTGGTGTGTTGTTTCGGAGAGGTGTGGGGCGGTGTGCAGCGGAAAGACCTGAGAACTAACATCTCCTGGGGAACATTTGTTCTTGTGACAGAGCCAAGTCATTGCTGTGGATAAGGAAGAAGCAGACATCAGACTGACCCAGAACAATGCTCAAAGGTAGGTAGGCTGTTGAAGTATCAAACCCACCCATGTCTGCTTCCCACTCACAACAAGGAGGGTGCACTGAGGGTGGCCCGGCACTGGCCCTAGGGGATTATACATGGATGGTGGCGGTCAGGTGCCAGTGGCTCTCACCCATCATCCTGGCTATTCAGAAGGCTGAGGACTGATGGTTATGACTAAGAGCCAGCCCAGGCAGGAGAGTCTGAGGGATTCTAATCTCCCATAAACCACCTCTCCCCCCACAAAAAGGCAGATGTGGTGTTGTCGCTCAAGGGTTAGAGCCTCAGCCTTGAGTAAAAGAAGCTCAGGGAATGAATCCAAGACCTAGGACTCACAAAAAAAAAATAAATGAATAGTGGGCACCTGTTATCTTACAACCAAAAAGGATGGATTCAGTCTTCTCTCTGGTACTTGTAGCCAAAGGTAAGGGGCTTCCTTTGATGTTCCACTAAACCTCTCCTTCTCTCTATTAACTCTCCCGGCTTCAGTTGTGGGATAGAATTCAGATCATCATACTTGGTGTGACCTTATGTACCCTATTCTTCCCACCTTCCTTGGGGTGGAGATCCTGGATGTACTCACCGCTGGGAGAATGAAGCACCAGAGTGATGTGGGTAGGTATCCCAGAAACTCATACTCAAACACATACACACACTCACCTAGCCAACTCAGACTAACCTTTTCCAAAGGCACTTTATCTCCTTGGATTAACTGACCTAGGAGAGGAACTTGATCCCCTGTAAATGATTATTTTAACTAGGGCTTGCTAGTTGACATGAGATAAACAAAATCTCAAAAGAAAGGCCCTGGTGCCTGTCACCTCTGGCTCAGGATCACACCTGACAACCTGGCTACTCGAGAGGCAGAGATCTGAGGATCAAAAATTGTAGCCAACCATAAGCTGCAAAGTCAGTGAGACTCTACTCTCCATGGAACCAACAAAAAGCCAGAAGTGGAGCTGTGGCTCAAGTGATAGAGTAGCAGCCTTGAGCACAAAATCTCAGAGAGACAGCTCCCAGACCCTCAGTTCAAGCCCACACAAAGAAATGGCCCCATTTGTTGCCCCCAGATTGCCTGGGCCTCGAGTGCCTTGTCATGGAGTTAAATACAGCACTGGTCCTTGGGTAGTATATCAGAGCCTTCAGAAAGAAATTGGATGGTGGAAGCCAGGCCTTCCCCTTTGTGTGCTCTCAACCCACATCAACTGGAAGGCAGAGCATGACAATACTGGCAGCTTGCAGAGTGGAAAAGATCCTCCTCTGCCAGGGTTTTTGGAGTGGGCTTCTTAGAGACAGCACTTGAAATGGGGCATTGCTTAACAAGGAGGATCTGACAAGAAGCACAGAGAGCAAAGATGCTGTAAATCAAGGACAACATAGCAGAGTGTGTTCATTTCCAGCCAGGGCTGCTGTTGAGAAACTCGGTAAATATGTGCAAGACTGTGCTGAGACAGGTCCAAGGGGTCACAGAAGAACAGCTTTCCAAGGTTGGGATTGTGTCTTAGCAGTAGTGGGCTTGCGTGGCACTCAGGAAACCCTAGTTTTGATTACTAGGTTCCACATACACAGAAAAAGCCAGAAGTCACACCTTGGCTCAGGTGGACGAGTGCAGGCCTCGAGCAAAAGTAACTCGGGAACAGCGCCTGGGCCACGAGGTCAAGCCCCAGGACTGACAATATAAAACAGCATTCCACGGGACCTGGGTGACAGGTGGATGGCTATGCCTTGTAGCTCTTAGTAGATCAATCCATGCATTGTGTCTCCTTCTTTGACAGCGGGGATCTGGACACTCCTTCTGTCCTGAGCACTCCTAGACCCACTTATCAGCAACCCTCCCAACATTTTCCACCGGGACATGGAGCAGCTGGCCCCAGAAATTCTCAGGTACTGGTTGGGTTCGGCGGGGGGGATACAGGGCAGGCTGCTGAACACCTAGTGGTCTCATCTGCCCTGGAAGACCAGGCCATCCAGAGGAGGCAGATGAGATCTTAGAGAGAGGTAGTGATGTGAAGGGGGCCCTTTAATACCCATGGCCCTACCCCAATTCTGAGCCTCCATTTGCCATGCCTGAGGGAGGTAGAGGAGTGTCTAGGTGGTAGTGTTTAGAGGAGAATGAGTTGGAAATTCTAAGGAATGAGAAACCATAAGTCCCACTCTGGTGGCTCACACCTGTCATCCTGGCTACTTGGGAGGCTGAGATCCAGAGGAACTTGTTTCCCAGCCCAGGCAGGAAAGTCCCATGAGAGTCTCATCTCCAATCTCCAACCAAAAGTGGTGCCATGGCTCAAGTGGTAGAGCACTGTCCTTGAGCAAAAATCATCATTGAGGACAGTACCCAAGCCATGATTTCAAGCCCCTCACCCAAAAATAAAAACAAAAAATAAAAAAACAAAAAAGAATGCACCCCTTGCTTACAAGAGATGGTGAAGGAGTGCGGTTGCTGTGGTTGGAAGAACAGATGCTGGCCTCACTGTACAGACATTTCTAAGAACTCCCCAGGTTTGCCCCAGTGTGAAGTCACAGCAGGGTGTGCATTGGCTTACCAATAACTCCAGAGGTTGTGTCCTATCTTACCTAAGGAGTGGACCAATGAGAGCAAGGGTGGGAGGGTAGTGTCAATTTTATTCTCTCCATCCAAGGAAGAATGGTTTTGGATGCTGGTGCAAAAGTCTGAAGTGAAGGGTTGAATGTGCTTTGTGGCTTGACAAGTTGGGTTTCCGCTGGGTCTAAGAAGGTTGCTGAAGCCAGGAGCTGCCCGTAGCTCACAAATAACATCCTAGCTACTCAGGAGGCTGAGATCTGAGGATGACAGTTCAAAGCCAGCTTGGGCAGGAAAGTCTGAGAGACTTTATCTCCAGTGAACCACCAGAAAACCGGAAGTGATGCTATGGCTTCAGTGGTAGAGCGCACACCTTCAGCTGAAGAGCTGGGGGACTACACACAGGCCCAAAGTTCAAACCCCATGACCAACAACCAAAAATAAGGTAGCTGGCTTTTCTTCATAGCAGTGAGTACAGTAGGAAGTGCCATGCTGAATTATGAGCCATTCCAGATGTGTGAGAGGCTCTGAGTTTTGTCTACATTTGATATGAGGACTGTAGAGCCATCTTTCTGGGGGTTAGGATGTTCAGGGACTGCTGAGGCCTTGCCTTACCCGTGTGTGTGTGTGTGTGTGTGTGTGTGTGTGTGTGCATTTCCCTCATCTCTGTCCACTTCCAGGGTGCCTGTCTACCTCTTCCTGATCTCGCATGATGCCCCTCCTCCCTGGCAACCTTGCGTTTAGCCCCCTATCAGGGTCTACAATGAGTCCTAAATTGCCAGAGACCTGCATATACCAGCTTTTCTTTGGGGCCCAAGTCCCGGCTGTCCATATCTTTGGCCGCCTCCAGGGAATTCTGAATCAGCAGGGTCAGCTGGCATGTGTTCTCCCCTGCCTCTGGGGTGGCAGGGTCAGTCATGCGTTGTTCTGTTATTTTCCTCTGGCTGCATATCCCATTTCCAGCAGGCTGGCAGTGGAGTGGGGGAAGGGTGGTTTCCAGTGGCTCTGGCCAGATCGAGCTTGATAGCTTACTGAAGACTGTCCAAGCAAGGATGATCTGGGGCTACATGGGAGGTGAAGCCAAGGTGGCTGGGAAGTGTTAGACAGTATCAAGGAAAAGTCAAGGTACCTTATCACAGGCAAGTCTATCTTCTGGGCCCAGCTGGGCCTCTCAGGTGCTTCTAAACAATTCCAGATGCCCAGAATACAGAGGCACAGACTTTAGATTCCAGGACCAGGTAACTGGGATAAGGGACTGATATGTACCAGTCCCTCAATGTACTGGGGCATTAGCCTTGACATGGCTATCACCCACTTGTGTAAGTTCACTTCTTAGCCCATGGCCACACACCAGCTACTACTGCTGTGGAAGTGGCAGGATCAGAAATGAGATCTAGGATGACCAAAATCTGGATTTATGGCCGGAGTGGGGTGGGGGATGTCTTTAAAAAATCTTAGAGCTGGAACTCAGAGCTTGGCACTGTCCCTGAGCTTCCTTTGCTCAAAGCTAACACTCTAACACTTGACCCACAACTCACCTTTCATCTTTTTTTAGTAGTTTAGTAGACAGAAGTTTCTCACATATTTTCCTGCCTGGGATGGCTTTAAGTTGCCACCTTAAGAGCTCAGCCCCTTGAGTAGCTAGGATTGCTGGTATGAGCCACGGGCAACTGCTAAGGTTGTGTGTGTGTGTGTGTGTGTGTGTGTGTGTGTGTGTGTGTGTTTCCCGGGGCTTAAACTCAGAGCCTAGGTGTTATCCTTTAGCTTGTTTGCACAAGGTTGGTGCTGTGCCACTTGAACTACAGTAGCTCTCTTCCCATCTTTTTGGTGATTTATTGGCAATAAGAGTCTGCCCAGGCTAGCTTTTAATCTTGATTGATCCTCTGATTTCAGCCTTGAGTAGCCAGGATTATAGCCACTGGCATCCAGCTGCAAGGATATCTTTTCATACTCTCTTCTATTGTAACAGATGTCTATTTGCCCTGGCCAAGATCTTTGACCTCCATAACAGCTCCCACCAGCCCCTGATTGTGTAGAGACCACAAAGGTCAAACTGATCCCATTTCTTTGTCCTCAGGGGAGGAGGTTATGTTTCGTCTGAAGCCTGGGATAGGAGTGGTGGCTGTAGATAGGTGCTTAGCTGGGAGAGAGGTAGTCTGTTTTAGCCAAGAAGGTAAGTGTGGCCAAATGCTAATAGCTCATGTCTCATATTCCTAACTCCTCAGGAGTCTGAAATCTGAGGATTGCCATTCAGAGGAAGTGCAGCAAGAAATGTCTGTGAGACTCTCCTCTCCTCAGAACCACCTGAAAGCTGGAAGAAAAGATGTGGCTCAAGTGGTAGAGAGCTAGCCCTGAATGAAAAAAGTGAGGGACAGAGCCTGGGCCCTGAGTTCAAGCCTTAGTACCAAGATCATGCTTGCTCATCCACACACAAACACACACCACACATACACAAACACACACACACACATACACAAACACACACATACATACACATACAGAGGAAGGTAGTAATGATGAGCTGAGCTAGAACTGGGGCCAGTCGTGAGGCATAGTCAAAGTAAACTCTCAAGCCAAATCAAGTGGTTTCTCCCTAAGTCTTCCTTGGGCTGAGGGGTCTCGGCCATGGCAGTAAGTTCCATAGAACCTACCCCTCCATCTGTGCATGGGGACCAAGGGAAGGACACTAGGGATGCTCGTTTGTAGTTGGCCCACGATTGCAGATCTTAATCTGCACCCAAGCACTGGTGAGGAAAGCAGGACTCCAAGCCCTGGGATTCCTGGGATAGCGACTGTTACAAGCAGCAGCCAGTTGGCTGTGGATTCCTGAGCCTAAAAGGCTTTCATGAGCCCAACTCAACACCTGCCCAAGGTGTGCCAGACAAATTCACACACTTGTGATACCCGGATGAGTGGACGTTACTTGGTGTGACATCTTGCACCTGCCCCTCCTGGCCCAGAATCCTGGTCTGAGATGGCGATTTAATGCTCAGATCCACATTGCACCCATGACAGATGCAATTCTGATGATCTCCATGCCCCAAGGCTCGATCTTTCTCTGGTACTGTGGCCCGTTCTGTAGGCAATGGCCTCCAAACAGGCTCCACTCAAGACTTGTAGAACACCTACACATTGGGAGAACCTCAGGGGGCCCACTGGAAACTACTTTGCCTAGAGCCACACAGTGAGGTCCAAGCAGACCAGGTGTTGGTCACGGGGCTTGAACTCTGGACCTGGGCTCTGTCCTAGCTCTTAAGCTTACCACTTGAGCTACAGAACTACGTTCGTTCCTCTGGAGGTTCCTTGGAGATCAGAGTCTCCCGGACATTCCTTCCTGGGCTGGAATTGAACTGCGATCCTCACATCTCAGCCTCCTGAGGAGGTAGGAGGACAGGTATGAGCCACCGGCGCCCAGCTGATCTGGCCTTTCACCAGAGTGGACTAGGAGCTCCTGAAAGCTATTCTTTATTTTTCTGTGCCAGTACTGGGTTTGAACTCAGGGTCTGGTCTCTGGTCTCTTAACTTTTTCCCTCAAGGTTAGCACTCTACCACTTGAGCCCCAGCTCCATTTCTGGTTTTTGGTAGTTCATTTGCAAGAAGAGTCTCACTAACTTTCCTCTCTTGATCTGGCTTGACCCTCGATCTCTATCTCAGTCTCCTGAGTAGCTAGGATTTAGAGGGTTTGAGCCACTGGTGGCATTGGGCTAGAAGCTTTTCTTAAGCAAGAGTTCTTCCCTGTGTTTGCCCTGACTCCTCCATGCAATGGATGCCTGAGGGTTAAGAGCTGTGAAAAATAGGCTTCCAGCCACAGGAAATGGCTGGGGTCCTTGGTGTAAAGCCAAGCTAATCTTCCCCCTGGGGCCCATTCTAGGACCCCACCCTCTGCCCTGTGACTCATGTACAAACCTTGACCCAGCCTTGAATGTTCTACCAGACTTTTCTGAAGCCACAGAGCCTTCATTCCAACAACATCACCTGCTCTACAGCACACCTTAGGACCTTTGTCCATGCTGTATCTACTGCCTGAGGCTCTCTTTCCTGTATCCACATCTTAGAACTCCTGTAGAAATTTGGCACTGGATATATCACCTCCTGGAACAAGTCTTTGCTTCCCTTCTACCTCTTTTGTTATATTGAGTTGGTAGAGATGGAATTTTTGCAGGCTGACTGGCAAATGCTCTATCTTGGTGTGTGTGTGTGTGTGTGTGTGTGTGTGTGTGTGTGTGTTTGTGTGGTGTGTGTGTGTGTGTCTGTGTGTGTGTGTGTGTGTGTGTGTGTGTGTGTGTGCCTCTCCTGGGTTTGAATTAATGGCCTGGATGCTATCCTATCCCTAAGCTTTTGTGCTCAAGGCTAGCACTTTACTACTTGAACCACAGTTCTATTTCTGGCTTTGGGGGTGTTTAATTGGAAAAGAGGTTCTCATATAGACTTTCTTGCCTGCAATTGGAATCCTTAGATCTCAACCTCTTGAGTAACTTCCAAGGGTGAGCCACCAGCACCTGCCTTCTACCCTAGTTCTTACATATAACCTTGGCCTTCCTCTGAGTCCCAGAAAAAATATGTCTCACCAGGTTCACATCTTTTTGTGCCAGTCTTGTAGCTTGAAATCAGGGTCTGGACAAGTTCCTGAGCTTCTTTTGCTCAAGGGTATCACTTAAGCCAAAATGCGACTTTTGGCTTTTGCTGTTTCTGTGGTACTGAGGAATCGAACCGAGGATTTAGTGCATGCTAGGCAAGGACTCTACAACTAAGCCACATTCGCAGCCCAAGGCTCACTTCTAAAGGGAGTTATGAGGGTGGGATTTATTGGCATACCTCTTTCGGCATAGAAATCGCTGACTATTTCATACCTTTACCAAGATTTGGGAGCAGCCGGTGACTAGGCATTGAGGAATGATAATTGAGTGATAGCCACCAGGCACCAGAGGTCTAGGCTCACATCCTACAGAGGGATAGAGAATATGGAGCCAGAAACTTTGACAACTCCTACAGTCTAGGAACTGTGGTCTCCCTGGAGGCAGTGGCCGGCTTCTAATTGTCCCGATGGGACATCTCAGCCAGAACATCAAGCTTCAGTTATTTAATGGCATACAAGGATGCTTTGTTCAAGTTGCCGGCTCACACTTAGTACTCTTCAGGGCTTGTCTCAGCTTGCCCAGGTTGGGGGGCTGGGCATTGGCAACCTGCTGAATGCCCATCATCCCTACATCATCCATCCATACACAGAGACATGGAGTTATTGCCTCCTTTTGGGGGGGGGCAGTTCCGTGTTGTACTATCAGCCTAGGCCCTGTCCCTGAGCTCCTTTTGGTCAAGGGTATTGCTCTGCCCTTGAGCCACAGCCCCATTCATGTTTTTTTTTTTTCTGTAATCTCTTAGAAATAAGAGGGTCTCGGACTTTCCTGCCCCGGTTGAATTCAAATTGGCATTCTCTACATCTCAGCCTCCTGAGGAGCTAGGATTACAGGCAGGAGCCCCTGGGTCTTAGTTTTCTTTTCTTCTTGTTCTTTTTGTAATCATAACAATCTGAAATCTTCATGGTGTTATTCCAATGGTTTGGATTCAAAGAAAACTACCCAGGCTTGGAGTTCGAATGCCAGGACTGCCACCCACAAATGGAAAGAGATCCTGACAAACTCATTCCTATTTATGTGAATGCTAATGGAATGTTATAAAAGTAATAATTAAATTTGCAGTTAATTCATGATTCTATTTTAGAATGCCACGCAAAAATTATTGGATTTATATCTGGCATTGTAGCAACATGGTGTGATTTCCCCTAATGGAAGGATATTGAATAATTTTTAATTAATGATTCTATAAATATTCAACCAAGATAATTTATTAAATGGAGGCATAATTTCATAACTAATAATCGGTAATAATGTATATAATTTAATATCCTCACATTCCCTCTCTCTTTATGCATATATATATATATCTACACATCTATCTATCTATCTATTTATCTATCTATCTATCTATCTACCTATCTATCTATCTATCTATCTATCTACCAATCTACACAATTGATCTGTTTATTCTCTTGTCACTACTGGCACTACTGGGGCTCAGTGGTAGAGTGCTTGCCTAGTACATACAAAGCCTTGGGTTCAATCCTCACTACAATGTGCATAGAAAAATCCAGAAGTTGTGCTGTCGCTCAAGCAACGGAGCACTAGCTTTGAGCATAAAAGCTTAGGGACTGGGTCTAGACTCTTACTCAACACCCAGGAATGGCACCAAAAAAAGAATGTTCTGACTGCAACTATATAACGATAGCACTGCAAATACCTCATCACAGAGCAAGCCAGAAGTCTGATGCTGACAGCTGCCATCTAACCTGACTTAGCCAGAGGTAAACGGCTGCAACCCAGCTCCACAGAACCAGATGGTGCTGGCTCCATCACCTTTGTCATGCAAGATACTCGGGGGCTGAGATCTGACACTGGTGGGTTTAAAACCCAGCCCTGATAGGAAGTCGGTGAAATTCTGAGCTGTGGCACACAGTGGTAGAGTTCTAGCCTTGAGCAAAAGATCATAGGACAGTACCCCCAAACTTTCAGTGCAGTTCCCGTGGCTGACTCCAATTCCCCCCGAAACCCCATCCCTCTTAATCATTAAATGTGAACTTTATGTGGCTTGTTATGTGTTTCTGAAAGAATGGTGGTACTGAGGAAAGCACCCTAACACTGACAGCTTGTGGGATACAGCTATGTGATGAGTCCTTCATGGGGTGTTGTGTGCTGAGTCCGTCACGGGGTAAATTCTTCCACTTGGTCCTTGTAAGGGCTCCAGAAGTCAGATGATGGTGCAGATGAGAATCTTGAGGCTCAGATATGTCTCAATGTCAGTGCCAATTGTGAATGTACCTAACTCTAGTGAGTTGTCTCCTGCAGACAATTGTTTTGGTTTATTTTTCTTGGTCGTGAACCTTGAACTCAGGACCTAGCCACTGAACCATGTGGAGCCAAGAACCCTCTTTCAAAAGAGTGTTAGAGTCTAGGCATCTGTAGCTGAGGTCTGTCATCCTACCTACTCAGGAAGCTGGTATTTGACAACCTCGGTTCCAAACTATCCCAGACACAAAAGGTCCCAAGAGACTATTATCTCCTATTCACCACTTAGAAACTTGAAGTGGAAGCTGGGTGCCAATAACTCGCACCGTCATCCTAGCTACTCAGGAGCCTGAGAGCTGAGGATCACTTTCCAAACCAGCCTGGGCATGAAATTCCTTGAGAGGATTCTCTCCAGTGAATTAACAAAAACCTGCAGGGGTGCTGTAGCTCAAGTGGTAGAGCACTTGTATTTAGCTGAAGAGCGCAAGGACAGCACCCAGGCCTAGACTTCAATTCTTCTGACTTACAAGAAAAGAAAGAAAGAAACCTGAAGTGGATTGCTGGGAATGTGTCTTAGGGTAGAGTGCTTTGCATGTATGAATACCTGGGCTTGATTATTTAGTACCACATCACTAGAATAAAGCCTGAAGTGGCTCTGTTGCTAAAGTGGTAGAGTGCTATCTTTGTACAGGAGAAACTCAGGTACAGTGTTCAGGTCCTGAGTTCAAGCTCCAGGACAAGTGTATGCACACACATTCGTGCACACACACACACACACACACACACACACACACACAGATACCAGAAGTGATGTTGTGACACCAAATGGTAAAGCACTGAACTTCTGTTCTGAGCTCATGGTCAGCACCCAGGCCCTGTGTTCAACCCCAAAACCTAGCCACCCAGGGCCCAACTAGGAGAGTTCAAAGGTTTTAAAACTTGATGAGCTTCACCAGCTCTAGATGACAGGAAGTATTGTGATATTACACATGTGCTTAGATTTAGCAAGCTTCCAGAAACTAGGAAGGCACTGTTGCCAATCATGAATCATTTTATAAGGTTCAGCTCCCTTGTTGTCTGCCAGAAGGACCCTTGAATTTATTGTAGCAAGTTATTTCAACACTGGAACATAGACTAACAAAGACAGGATAAGTGCAGGGAACTTGGCCTTCCACAGGAGGTGGCACAAATGGAGGCTTCCAGTCAAAATAGCACTGAGGAGAGAGATAGCTTGAGTTTCAAAGGGGCATTTTTTCTCCTTGGCTTCAGAGCCCACCCACACTCCTGCTCACTAATTGGCCCAGATGGAGTTGTTTGTTACACAGCTGTAAAGGTGTGAGGATTTTGTCTGCCTGTTCCAACAATGAGGCAGACTTCCTCCAGCAATCCCTGGTGCCGAGAAAACCTCAGGCTACACTGGTATCGGGGAGCCCCGGAACATGCACTGTCTTGAAAGCACTGTCTGTGCTATGAAATCATTTTATTCAAAGCAATTTTCCTAGCTTGGTGCCTTTCATCTTAGGGATTCTGGACCTTCACCGATAGAAATACATGCATACATTTATGGGGAGACAGGGAGTTACTTTTTTTTGGCAGGTTCAGGGGTTGTATTATGAGCCTAGGCACATTTCCTGAGCTCCTTTTGCTCAAAGGTATCACTCTGTCCTTGAGCCACAACCACACTCATGGCAATTTTTTTTTATTTCTGGGATCCCACAGAAATAACAGTGCTGTGGACTTTCCTGTCCTGGCTGAATTCAAACTGGCATTCTCTACCTCTCAGAGTTCTGAAGAGCTAGGATTACAGGCAGGCACAAATGACACCTGGCTTTCTTTTCTTCTTGTTCTTTTTTTCATTGTGACAAACTGAAACCTTCACAGTGTCATTCTAATGGTTTGCATTTTGAAGTAAACTACCCAGGCCTGGAGTTCGAATGCCAGGACTGCCTCCTACAAATGGAGGGAGATCTTGAGAAAATCTTCGCTATTCAAGTGAATGTTTAATGGAGTGTTATAAAAAAAGTAATAATTATATTTGCAGTTAATTCATGATTCTCTTATACAATGCCACACAAAAAGTATTGGATTATTTCTTCCATTCTAGCACCACGGTGTGATAGTCCCAATTAAGGAATACTGTCTACATTTACATTAATGCTTCAATAAGTACTCAACCATGATACTTCATTAAATGGAGGTATAATTTAATAATAATTCATAATATATATAATATAATATCCTCACATAGTCTCTCTCTCTCATATATAGCCAACTACACATCTATCTATCTATCTCTATATCAATCTCAATCTCTATATCTATATCTATCAACCACTACTATGGCTTGTTCTCAGGTCCTCAGAACTGGCTGGCAGCTCAGTTTGCAAAGGACTTTTACTCTACACTGACCTTTTCATGGAAAAATAAGGGTAATAAATGTCATAAGGAATAAACCCCTGTATGTAAATAGATCTCATATATGAATATTATTTATCAGTGCTGGGGCTTGAATTCGGGCCCTGGAAACTGGGCTGAAATTGTTGTATTCAATGATAGTGAGCTTCCTCTGCACCACAGTGACACAGAATTGCCCAGGCCCTGAGTTCAAATTCTAGGCCTTCCAGAAAAATGGTGCAAATTCCAAGCCAGGGCCTTAATTTTTTTTGGCCAGGCCTGGAGCTTGAACTCAACTCGTGGCAACTCTGCCTCAACTTCTATCATCCTAGGCTGGGGTGCAGCCTCTGGACCCACAGCCCATCCTAAGATCCTATGACCCGAGTTCAAATCTTGGGACTTGCAAAAAAAAAAAGGAGAAGTGCTGGGAAGGTGGATCAGTCATAGAGTGCTTTGTTTGCATGCACAAGGCTCTGGGTTTGATTCCTCAACACCACATAAGCAGAATAAAGCTGGAGGTAGTGCTATGGCTCAAGTGGTAGAACGATAGTCTTGAGCTGAATAGTTGATGGACAGCACCCAGATTCAGAGTTCTGGGCCCAATACCGAAAAAAAAAAAGAAGAACAAAAAGCGGGGGGGAAAAGGAGAAGGATACAACTGAGAAGTTCCAGAAGGCGGTTTTACATAGTTTATTCCTTTGGATTGCAACCATCCTGGGTCTAAATGACAGGGCCCGGAAAGTGTACATGACCTTGTACTGCTGAAGTTTGGTGGACTATCATGGAAGCCATAGCCAAAACCAGCAACATAGGCCCGGGGTGCGAATCTCAGGACTGCCACCTATGAATGGTGGGAGATCCTAAGAAATACATTCCGATATACATCCATACGAATGGAATGTTGTAAACTAACAATTACATTAGTAGTGTATGATTATATTATAAAATTATGCACAATAATTATAGTACACTGACTAATTTTCAATTAATACTTTGTTATGTATTCAACCACCATTCTTAAATAAAGGAAGGCATAATTTATCGATAAGTGGTAGTAATATAGTATATAAAATCAAATAATATACAGATATCCTTTTCTTGTTTTATACATACATGCATATATATATATTTCTATATATCTATGAAACAATCTATATATCTGTTTCTACATTTGTCATTCCTGCGGCTCAGTGGTAGAGTGCTTGCCTAGTACATACAATGCCCTGGGTCCGATTCCTCTCTTCTGTGTGCACAGAAACATCCAGAAGTCATGCTGTTACTCCAACAGCCAAGCACTAGCTTAGCATAAAAGCTTAGGGACTGTGTCTAGACTCTTACTCAAGACCCAGGAATGGCATAAAAAAAAGATAGACTGTTCTGACTGCAACTATATAAGGATAACACTGCAAATACCTCATCACAGAGCAAGCTGGGAATCTGAAGCTGATGGTTGGCATCTAACCTGACTTAGCCAGAGTTTAACAGCTGCAACCCAGCACCATGGAACCAGACACTGCTGGCTCACCCTTAGCTGCTCGGGGGATGAGATAAGACACTAGTGGGTTGAAAACTCAACCCTGGCAGGAAGTCTGCCAGACTATAAGCTGTGCCTCAAAGTGGTAGAGATGTAGCCTTGAGGAAAAGATCTCAGGACAGTACCTCCAACCTATGAGTGCAATCCCAGAGGCTGATGACCCTATCCACAAAAAAGACCTTTCTAAACCGTTAGATGTGAACTTGTGCGGTTTGTGAAATGTATCTAAAAGAATGGTGATATTGATGAAAGCACCCTAATTCTAATGACAGTTTGTGGAATACAGCTATGTGATGAGTCCTTCCAGGGGTGCTAGGTCGTTCATTGGGTACTGTGTGTTGAGTCCTTCACAGGGTCCTACATACTGAGTCCTTCATGAGTTATATTGGTTCATCTGGTCCTTATAAGAGCTACAGAAGTAAGATAATTGTGCAGAGGCTCATATATGTCACCAAGGCAAGGCCAAATTTATGTATACACCGAGCTGTAGTGACTTGTCTCCTGCAGACAATTGTTTCGGTTTTGTTTTCTCCATCATGAACCTTGAACTCAGAGCCTAGTTGCTGACTTTCTTCTTGGGCTCATGGCTAACGTTCTACCATGTGGAGCCAAGGACATCCTTGCAGCAAAGTGTCAAGGCTTAGGTGTCTTTAGCTGAGGTCTATCATCCTGCCTGCTCAGGATGCTGAGGATCTTGGTTCAAAACTATCCCAGATCACGGTCCAAAGACAGCCTGGGCAGGAAATTCCTTGAGATGGTTATTTCCAATAAACTACCAGAAAGCCTAAAGGGGTGCTGTAGCTAAAGTCGTAGAGCATTACACATGAGCTGAAGAGGTCAGAGGCAGCACCCAGGCCCAGACTTCAACTCCTCTAACTTATAAGAAAAGAAAGAAAGAAACCAGAAGTGGAGCACTGGGAATTTTTTCTTAGAGGTAGACTGCTTTGCATGTGTGAAACCCAGGGTTAAATTCTCAGTACCACATCCCTAGTGAAAAAAAAGCCTGAAATGGCTGTGTGGTTCAATTGGTAGAGTGCTGTCCTTATACAGGAGAAAAACTCAGAGTGGTTAGGAACTGAGTTCAAGCACCATGACTGGTGTATGCACACACACACACACACACACACACACACACACACACACACACAGAGGCACCGTTGCCAATAATGAATCATTTCATTAAGTTCAGCTCCCTAATTGTCTGCCAGAAAGACTCTTGAATTAGTGGTAGCAGTTTGTTTCAACACTGAAATATAGGCTTACAAAGACAGGATGAGTGCAGAGAACTTGGCCTGCCACGGAAGATGGCACAAATGAAGACTTTCTGTCAAAACAGAGCACTGGGAGGAGAGATAGCTTGGGGTGTAGAGCACATGGGCAGCAAAGACGGCGCTGAGAGGGGGTTGAGTGGGCAGAGCCTAGTTTACTGTAGAGCACATGGGCAGCAAAGATGGCACTGGGAGAGAGTAGAGTGGGCAGAGCCCAATTTACTGTAGAGCACATGGGCAGCCAAGATGGCGCTGGGAGAGAGTAGATTGGGCAGGGCCCAATTGATCTTCCGATCAGTGCCTAACCAGCCCGTGAAGGCTCAGGTTAATGATAAGGGGTGACCTTGACAGTGATTGGTGCCTCTTCCTCCCTTGCCATGCCACCAGCCCTTTTTGGCTTTAAAAAAGGCTGTTCTCTGTTAATAAAAGAGTTTTTCTTTTTTTGTTTAATTTAATTTAATTTTTGTTGCGTGAACATACTGTACAGAGGGGTTACAATTAAATGGGCAGGATAATGCGTACATTTCTTATCAAGGATAGCAGCCTCATCTTTGTTTACCCTTCACATCACTTCCCAGCCTCCCCCCCAATCCTCCCCACGCCCACCCCCAGCAACGTTATAAAGCTCATTTTCGACATGACAACTTGTACTTCTCAATGTTGCAACAGGTCCACCTGTATCCTTAAACGACTTGTTTTTCCCCATCTCCTTCACAAGTTATGCTGACATCAAATATAGTGAAAGCAGTGGTTATACTGTGGGGGAGGGACATACAAAGCAACAAAGAGATAATCTTATAAATGCGTTAGAAACAAATGCATGAAAGAAAAAAAAACATTAAAATACATATCTAAGGGTTCATTTTTCTAACATCACATTATCTGACCTTTTCTGCTTGACTCATACATATACTAGATATTGCAAATAAGGGAAACCATGGGACCTATGTTTCTTTGGGCCTGGCTTACTTCACTTAATATAATTTTTTCCAAGTTTATCCATTTCCTAACAAATGGGGAAATGTCATTCTTTCTGATGGAGGACCCCTTCCTTCTTTTGTGGGATGGACGAAGACCCAACATTGGGGTACAAAGAGGCCTTTTTCTCCTGATTTCAGATCCTGCCCACACACATCCTCCCTAATTGCCCTGCATGAATTGTTTGTTACAGAGTGTACAGGAGTGAGGCTTTTTCTCTGCCTGTTCCAACAATGAGGCAGACTTTCTCCAGCAGCCTGGGGTATGAAGAACCCCTCAGGCTATACTGGGAATATTGAGGGGAGCCAAGGAACATGCACCATCTTGAAAGTACTCTCTGTGCTATGAAATCTTTCTATTCAATGCAAATTTCCTATCTGGGTGCCTTTCTTCATAGAGAATCTGGATGTTCACCGATACAAATACATGGATAAATTCACAGACACATGGAGTTACTGGCTCTTTTTTTGTGGCAATTCCTGAGGCTTGAACTGTGAGCTTAGACATTTTCCCTGAGCTCCTTTTACTCAAGGAAGCATTTTATTGTGTCTTAAACCATGATTACCCTAGGCTGGGTGCAGCTTTTACACCCACAGATGATTCAGGGATCCTAAGACCCAAGTTCAACTCCCAGCTCTTGCAAAAACAAAAACAAAAAAACAAACAAAACAACAAAAAAAAAAAAACCCATCAAACCAACAAAAATGGAGGAGGAAAAGACCAGGAAGTTTTATACAACAGTTTTACCTTTGTTTCCTTAGTACTGTGACCCTCCTGGGTCTCAATTACTTGGTTTGAAAATTGTACATGACCTTGCATGGTCGAAGGCTGGAGACTGTCAGTGAAGCCTGAGTCCAACCCAGACACCTAGGCCCTTAGTTCGATCCCGGGAGTGCACACGGCTGAAGATCTAGGAAACTTGTTCCTATCTATAGGAATACAAATACAATGTTTGAAATATACTAATTAAATTACTAATTAGCTAGTCATTCCAGTGTATGATTGTAAGCAATAAATATAGGTCATTCATTAATTAATACTTTATTAAGTCTCCTACTGTGATTAATTAATGGAGGTATAATTTTATACCAAATAATTTGTAATAATATAATATATAAAAATAAGATACAGACATCACTCAATAACTGGCCCGTACTGTGACCAGGTGAGGCAGGCCGGACTTGCCGAGTGGTACTAATTGGATGAAGGACCCACTAAGTTCCCCATAGCAGGAGTGAGACAAAACCTGGGTGAGCTTCTACCTGATTTTATAGACCAAGTCCAACAGAGTGTTCACCGCAAGTCGCCAGCAGGGGACCTCTGAGATCAGTTTGTAAAGCTACTGGTTTGGGAAGGGATGAATGCAGACCACCACACAGCCTGCGTGGGATTGAGAGAGTGTTCCCTGAGCACATGGGTGGTGGCCTCCCAGGATGTGGAACACAACAGCCCCAGGCCCAATCACTATCTTTACCTTTACAGGCTCAGACATCTGCAGGCTTTTACCCAGGCTCTGGCAGCCCAGGGCCAAGGAACCCCAAGGCCATCAGGGAGAGGGACTTGTTTTAAATGCAGACAGGAGGTCCCCTTTAAGTGGGACTGTTCAAAACAATCCCCCCTGCCCTCCACCCACTGCCAACCAGCCAGGGGGGTCCAAACCACTCCCAACACCCTGCCGCAAGTGCAGGAAGGGATACCATTGGAAAAAGGATTGTTGATCCAAATTTGATTTAGATGGGAAGCCTTTAAACTAGGGGAGGGGCATCCTCCAGCCCCGTTAGCTCAAGGAGGAACCCCCTCTGCTATAAGGCCCAGGCAACCTCATGGCAGGACGACCCAGGCCCATTGGACCATCCCCCTGAGGGAAGGACTCCACCCTAAAATGTGTATTTTCATAGGGGTAAAGCAGTTTCACTGCCTAATTGATGTGAGGGCAGATTGAACCATACTCAGGGAGGAGGAAGTTCCCTAGGACTGGAAGCTTGCACACAGACCCCCGATATTGGGGGTAGGGGGCAAATCCCAGTCCAAAGAGTCGGTCGCCCTTATGAAATGGAATAGCCTAGATGGAGAGCAGGGAAATATATGCCCTTTAGTGACAAAAAACCTCACCGCCAATTTACTAGGGCAAGACATGCTAAGACAAATGGATGCTGTGGTCACTACAGACCATCGACATCCTATGATGATATCCTGGATAGAGTAAAATCACAAAAACTTAAACAGGATCTAGAGGGAGTTAAGAAAAAGAATTTTTTAACTTTCATAAGTACAGAGAAGAACATAAGGGACCCACTTGGGTGCACCCCCAATCCTAAAGGCAATTGTCCCCCAAGTACCTCCCATTAGGTGGAAACCGAGAAGCCCTATTTGGGTGGAGCAGTGGCCATTGACCTAACCTAAACTTGTAGCACGCCACCTTTTGGTGGAGGAACAGATAAAACTTGGGCACATACTTCCTTCTGTGAGTCATTGGAACACACCTGTATTTGTTATCCAAAAAGCATCCGGGCTTGGTTTGTGCTCCAAGATTTACATAAGGTAACTGAAAGGATAGAGCTAGTAGGAATTCCCTAAGAGGAATGCCCTGGACTCCCGCTTCAGAATATACCTTGGTTGTAATTGATATTAAAGATAGTTTTTTTTTGATCCCCTTGCATCTGGATGACTGCAAGAAATTTGCCTTCTCCATCCCCTCTCTTAATTTTTTCCCATCCTGATCAGGGGTTTGAATGGACATTGCTGCCACAGGGAATGGCCAATAGCCTGGCCTTTTGCTAACAATACTTGGCCACACTTTTAGGGCCTGTGCTGGGTTCAGACACCTCCCTTGCCTATGCCTACATGGATGAAATAATTCTGGGGCATCAAGACCTGGGCCGCCTGGAGAGTCTTCTAGCCCAGGTTCTCACCATATTAAAAAAGGGTGTTTTTGTTTTTTTTTTACCATAGCCCTAAATAAAATTCAAATGGTACCTCCTTTAAGGTGTTCAGATCCCACCTTACCTTGACTCAGGCCAGCCCCCTTAAGCCTTTGCTGGATATTCCAGCATCTCTGTCCCTAACCAAACTTCAAAGTCTTTTAGGGGAAATCAATTGGCTGTTTCCATGGGTTCCCATCCCTAAAATAGTCTTGTGCCCTTATTCACCAGACTAAAAGACAGGACACCCCAAGAAGTTATTATAATTACAAGCAGCCATCGGGCAATATTTTTACAGTTCCAAAGAGCCCTGTATGAACTTTCCCTGAAAAGGTATTCTATTCTTAAGCCCATTTCCCTCTCGTTGTTTGCAGGTGTTACATTGATTTCTGCAGTTTTAAGTCAAAGAGGGGGAGCCATTAGAGTGTGTTCACACTCCTCTGGGGGGCACACCTCAGGTGTACTCTCAGGCAGACCAACTTGCCGATGCTGTTTTCAAGGGAAGGACCCAATCCCAAAGGCATTATGGCCTTGACCCTCACTCCATTGTTTTTCCTTTTCGGAAGGCAGACGTTGAGTGATCACTTGAGCCAATGCTCAACTTGCTCTCTCCCTGGAAGGGTTTCTAGGTCAAATTGACTGCCATTATGGGTCATCTAAATGGACCGTCATGTTATGGTGACTTCCTCTCATAATGCCTTCTCTATTTTCTCCTAAACTATTCCTGGCGCTTTCCATGTTTTTACTGATGAAGGTAAAATAGGCTCTGTGTATGCAGCCTTTGAGGAGCAACAAAAGACCCCAAGCCAACAAAGATTTCAACCTTGTCAAGGGTCAGCACAATAAAAAGAAATGTTTGCTGTAATTATGATCCTTCGGGACATTCAAAAACCCCTTGATTTGTATTCTGACAGTTTATATGATTAACTTGCTCCCTCATATTCCCCAGGCACATATTAAGCTGGATGGAAACCCTGTTTTCCCATTTTGGACACCCTTAAGTGCCTTTTAGATGGACGGGGAGCCCTTATTCATATTCAACATTTGAGAGGGCATTCAAAACTTCCTGGGTTTTTATCCATGGGCAATAATTGGACAGACCAGTTAGCTACTGGCCCACAAGCTTTAATGTTACAAGAGGCCACCCATTTACATGATTTAACCCACAATATTTGGAGAGATTTTCAACATAGATTTCCTCAGGTTTCTGTAAAGGGCCTCAAAAGGATAATACATACCCGTAAAACATGCCAGCCCTTCTTAAAAGTACCCCCGCTACAACCACCAGAGGTAAATCCCAGAGGCCTCAAACCCAATGTCCTGTGGCAACCTGATGTGACTCATTTTCCAGCCTTTGGTAAGCTTAAATATATATTTGTTTCTATATATACCTATTCAGGAGCATGTTGGGCTACAGCACATACAGGAGAAAGAACTAAACATTCAGAAGCACATTTTCTTCAATGCTTTGCCACCTTGGGTCTAGTAGCACAAGTTAAAACTATAATGGACATTGTTTTGTTAGTAAACCAATGTCATAGTTCTTTGAGAGATGGCATATTACTCATACAGGAAATCCCTATAATCTCCAAGGCCAAGCAATTATAGAAAGAAATGGGAGTTAACCCCCATATATAGTTACAGAAAGCTTTTTTTACCATTAACATTTTAAATTTTTCAAAAGGGGCAATTGAATTCAGGTTTCAGAAACACTGGGGACAACTAAATCCTAAGCCCCAAGTGAAAGTCAGGTGGAAGGACTCCCTGACACAACAATGGAGCAGACCTGACCCCCTAGTTACCATGGGCAGGCGATTCAGATATGTTTTTTCCATAGGGGAGACAGCCCTCATTTGGATCCCAGCCAGGAACTTTAAGTTTTAACCATTTCTTCTATACAGGAAGAAGCCCAAGGATAAACTAACCAACAAGGAAAGTAAAATGGCTATGCTGGTCGAGGCTTGTGTTTAAAAGAGAGAAAGCTAAAAAGATAATTACTGACCATCCCCAAGGGCAATCAGCCCTTGAGAAGCTCTTGCATTCTTTAACAATTGCAGATGGTGATACTCCAGCTGTTGGCTCTCCTGACCCTCCTAGTCCTGGCAATGGCCCTACGGAATCCACATCAACCTCAATGTGTGACCTGGGCAGTGATCAAATGGAGAAATCATCAACAGCACCAAAAGAGATGCTGTCCCTTCGACCTGGTGGCCTGAGCTGCATTTTGACATCTTTGACCTGGCTAGAGGATCCTGGGATGTTGGAGATTGAGACCCCCTTTACCAAGGGGGCCCACGAGGATGCACTGTGCCTCATGTGTGGTACCCCCCATATCCAGGCTGCTCCCATGCTTTAAAGAGGTCAACCTTATAAGATAGTGACTTTATATATGTCCCAGAAGTAATCGAACTGCTTCGGACATTTCTAACTGTGGTGGGGTTGACGTTTATTAACTTTACTGAGGAAGGGAAAAGGATAACTAACTGGGAGATGAGCAGGATGTGGGGGTTGCAGTTATATGGGAAAGGGTGGAGACCAAGAGATCCAACGCATGGCTCTCTGTGTCTATTATGATAAGCTCAGTGCTGAAGATTACTCCATACTTTAGGTGAACCACGGAAAGAGGAGGTGCCAATTGGGCGAACCTCATAGGAGGTGCCCTGACCTGAACCTCAGCAAAGAGGTGGGTTTGCCATTATAAAAGGGGGAATCTGTAGGGCACATGTACAGCAAAGGTGGCGCTGAGAGGCAGTTGAGTGGGCAGAGTCGGAGTTGTTTATGTTAAAATCTGACTGTGTACCACAACCAGGAACAGTGACGTCTGTAGTTATATAGCACGAAAGACAGCAGAGAAAGTATAGACAGCTTAGGTGCATGATAGGATGACCTCTACAGTGATTGGTTGGTTCCTTTTCTTCCCCTTCCATGCCACGTGGTTTTTTGCTTTAAAAATTGCTTGCTGCATGGTGATAAACGAATTCCTGCTTGACTTGACTCCCTGCTGCATCTGACTGTCTCCGGGGCTACGGGAGGTTGGCGAATGGGCCAGCAGCACACTTACCTTTCCACGGACCCCATTCATCTTCCGCGGGACAGATGAAGATCAAACAGGTAGGAGGAGAACAAAGAAGGAAGCAACAATGCTCAATAGGAAATGTACTCATTACTTTGTTAATGTAACTGTAACCCCTCTGTACAACATTTTTACAATAGAAAACATACATAAATAATGTAGTGCTCAAAGAAGAACTTTGGGGGTAAGGTAAGGATATCTGAATAACTGTACAAAATTCTACATTGCTTTTTTTTAATGTTCAGTATGGAACTGAATAAACATAAGTGCTTCCATTAAAAATTTTAAGTCATTGTCTTGGAATTGGAGCCAGTATTTCTGCCATTGAAGGGATTTGAGCTCATTTCCGGGTAACTCTTTTACTCCATTGGTGAAGGGGAAGCTCACTGTCCTTGAGGAAAAGAAATTCAAGCTAGAGTTCCCAGGGCCTGAATTGAGGCCCTGCAATGTAAAAAATATTTCTATACATGTGTAATATATGATATATATGTACATATGCATGAATATTATATATTGATTATTAGAATTATTGATTTTGTATTTATTTTATTTTATTCATTTTATAGTTTATTGTATTTAATATTATTATACACATAATATTTATTATGTTTTGTACATCTAGTATAAAATTATACACAATAAATCAGATCATTGACTTGTTATTCATTAATACTATATTAAATGTTGAAACATGATACATAATTAAATGGAGGCATTAGTCACAGTCATCACAGGTTTAGAGTCTCTCCCAAGTATGAGCTTTGTCTTAGTTATCTTTTGACAACTTACTATAGGGATTCCTTTAGATGATTTATAATCAGAAGCCTTTTCTTGAGGATAGGCAAGTTGAGGGATAAAATTTTAAGGGTGGGGCTGGGAATGTGGCTTAGTGGTATAGAGCTTGCTCAGCATGCATGAATGCCAGGGTTTGAATCCTCAGTGCCACATATTCAGAAAAACCCAGAACCTGTGAAGTGGCTCAAGTGATAGAGTGCTAGCCTTGAGAAAAAGAAGCTCAGAGACAGTACCCAGGCCCTTAGATCAAGCCCCAGGACTGGCAAAAACAATAGGCCAGTTGCTGGTGGGGAATTCTTGGAAACCTAGCTTCTCAGGAGACTGAGATCTGAAGACCACAGTTCCAAGACAGCCTGCACAAGGAAAGCCTGTTAGACTCTTATCTCCAATGAATCACCAAAAGACCTCACATGGCACTGTGGCTCAAGTGGTAGAGTGTTTGCCTTGAGCTGAAGGGTGCAGGGAGAGCACCCAGGCTTCAGTATGAGAAAAACAACTGGAAAAAGAGTGAGGGATAATCAAAGTACTTTTCCAATTTGCTAATTATGAGAACATTTTCTGGAAAATGAACATTGATATACATCAGAGCTGGAGTCAGGGCTCAAGGTTCAAGTATAGCAGATCCATATATCCAGCCTCTCAGACTCTAACATTATAACCTTGTGTCCTACAGAGTTCTGAAAGGTCCAATGTTGAAAGGCATAATATGCTCCCCAAGCCCTTTGTGATAAGCACTTGACTTATATTGTCAATGTCATTACAGTTCTGAACCTAGCACAGCACCAGTAGCTCAGGCCCAGAACTCTAGCTCAGGAGACTGAGGTCTCAGGATCACAGGGTGAAGCCAGCCAGGGCAGGAAAGTCTACGACACTCTGACTTCCACTTCTGAAAGGTCAGAAGTTCAAGAGCTTTCTGTGTGTTTCCCTTGGTGATGAGAGGTTACTTGCACTCTAAATGTTCTTAGAGTTCTCAAGCTATAGAAACAGGAAAGAAACATTGTTGACCCATCCTGGGTTCAAATGAAGTTCTCAGGATCCAAGCCTTAGCCCTGTTAGCAGGAAGAACTCCAGTGTAACACTGAATTTGAAGGACAGAAAACAGTTTCAAAAGCCTGGCTAGGTGAAGAGACCTAGGCCTGCAGGATTAGGAGGCAGAATGTACACACTCAACAGGGAAGTGAGCTGCAAAACCACTTTATTCATTCCAGGCATAGCCTGCAAAGAGGAAACCTCAAACATTTGTTAGAGTTACACCAGGGGCAGGCTTTTCTCAGCCTCTTCAAACAATGACTAATTAAACTTTTTCCTCAGGTGAAGGGAGCCTCAGTGTATCTTTACGTTAATAATAGAGAGCCAGTTTCATGGGGGAGAGGGGAGGAACAGAGTAGAAAAACCCTACTCTCTGATCTTAGGAAGTAGGTTTTTGACTCTCTGTCAGATTTGAAGGCCCTTCTTCTACCTCTTCCAGTCCATTCTCCTTCCTTCATTCTCCACATCATTAATGCAAATCCCCACTCCAAGGAGAGGCAGGGCCCTTTCTCTACTATCTCCAAGCACCTGAGTTAGAACCTGGCTCTGCCCTCTTGGCTCTTCTGCTGCCTGAAAAGTGGGATAGGGACAGTCTTCCTGCTCTGTGGTGTGTGATGGCGATGCTGGTGGCCTAGAGCACTGCAGAAGGTCTCAAGACTGGGAATTGTTTCCTTCTTTCCTCCTGATGTCTAAGACCAGATCGCCTATCTATCTATCTATCTATCTATCTATCTATCTATCTATCTATCTATCTATCTATCTATCTATCTATCTATCTATCTATCATCTACCTACCTACCTACCTACCTACCTACCTACCTACCTAGTGAGCTAGCTATCTAATACTAAATTAATTCTTACTTTTATAACATTCCATTTGTACGGATGTAACATCGGGATGCATTTCTTAGACCATGCCGCCATTCATTAGTGGCAGTCCCAGGATTCGACCTCCAGGTCTAAGTTGCCGGTATCGGCTATGGCTTCCCTAATAGCCCACCAAACATCAGCAATGCAAGGTCATGTGTACTTTCTGGGCCTTGTCATTTAGACCCAGGATGGTCACAGTTCAAAGGGAAAAAAAAGTAAAACCACCTTCTTGAACTTCTCAATTTTATACTTTTCCTTATTATTTTTGCCAGCCTTGAGATTTGATCTCGGGTCCTAGGAAACCAGGGTTGGCTGTGGCAGAGGTGCCAAAACCTAAGTTCAAGCCCTGTGCTTGGCAAATAAGTAAGTAGGTAAATAAATAAATAATAAGGCTCTGGCGTGCAATTTGCATCATTGTTCTGGTAGGCCTGGGATTGAACTCAGGGTCTGGGTAACTCTGTAGCATTGTGGGTGAAGGGGAAGCTCACTGACCTTAAAGACAAGAAATTCAGACCAGTTCCCAGGGTCGGAATTAAAGCCTCAGCATAACATTCATATATGAGATCTATTTACATACATGGGTTTAATGCGTATAAGGTTTATTACCCTTATTTATTTAGTATTATACATATAACACTTCATTTATTACATTATTTCATCTAGATTATATTTGCATATGGATTATACATCGTACTGAGACCCAGGACTTGCACAGAAAAGATAAAAATTTGTCAAATTGGCTTCTTACTTCATGAATAAATTTTGGACCTTGCTGGGATTTTAACTCACAGCCTAGAATGCCCAATTCATAAATGGGGTCTCAGTCTTAGCACACCAGTCTCTAGCAAACTGAGCTGTGAGGAAATTCTGAGGAGCTTAGATCAAGCCAGAGTAGTGCCCAATATACACATTGATAGATATGTATGTGAGTGTGTGTGTGTGTGTGTATATATATATATATATATATATATATATATATATATATATATATAATATAGAGAAAAAGAGGGAATGTGAGGATATTCAATTATGTATACTGTCACCAATAATTAGTTATTACATTATGCCACTATTTAATGAAGTATCATGGTAGAATACTTATAAAAGCATTAATTAAAAATTAGTCAATATCCTTCCATTTCGGGAATCATACTATGGTGCTAGAATGGAAGACATAAATCCAATAATATTTGTGTGGCATTCTAAAATAGAATCATGCATTAACTGCAAATTTAATTATTTCTTTTATAGCATTCCATTCGCATTCACAAAAATAGGAATGAGTTTGTCAGGATCTCCCTTCATTTGTGGGTAGCAGTCCTAGAATTTGAACTCCAGGACTGGGTAGTTTACTTCGAATGCAAACCATTGGAATGACACCTTGAAGATTTCAGACTGTCACGATTAAAAAAAGAACAACAGGAAGAAAAGAAACCCAGATGTCAGCGGCTCCTGCCTGTAATCCTAGCTCCTCAGGAGGCTGAGATGTAGCAAATGCCAATTTCAATTCAGCCAGGGCAGGAAAGTCGGCAACACTCTTATTTCTAAGAGATCACAGGAAAAAAATAACACCATGAGTGGGGCTGTAGCTCAAGTTGCATAGTGCTTCCCCTGAGCAAAAGTAGCTAAGGGACAAGGCCTAGGCTCATAGTTAAACCCCATACCTGCACCCTCCCCCCCAAAAAAAGGAAGCAGTAACTCCATGTCTCTGTGTATGCATGGATGATGTATGGATGATGGGCATTCAGCAGGTTGTCCATGCCCAGCAGCCCCTGGGCCGGCTGGGACAAACCCTCAGAGAGTACTAAGTATGAGCCGGCAGCTTGAACAAAGCATCCCTCTGCCATTTAATAACTGAAGCCCCGAAGGCTTTGCCTAGGCTGGTGTGTGCAATGGATGCATTATGTTCTAGCTGAGGTGTCCCATTGGGACACCTAGCATCCAGCCACTGCCTCCAGGTGTGGTCGGAGTTTCTGGATCTATATTCTCTATCCCTCTGTAGGATGTGAGCCTAGGCCTCTGTGGCCTGGTGGCTCTCACTCATTCATCATTCCTCATTGCCGAGTCATTGACTGGTCCCAAATCTTGGCAACGTTATGAAATAGTCAGCGATTTCTATGCCAAAGGGTAAGCCAATAAATCCTACCCTCATAACTCCTATTACAAGTCAGCCTTGGGCTTCAAATATGGCTTAGTGGTAGAGTGCTTAACTAATAGGCACGAAGCCCTGGTTTCAATTCTTCAGTACCACACAAACAGAAAAAGGCAAATGTGGCACTGTGACTAGCCTTGAGCAAAAGAATCTAAGGAACATGCCCATACCTTGAGTTCATGCCCCAACACTGGCAAAAAAATAAAAGGGAGCATGGTGAGACATATTCTTCTCGGACTCAGGAGGGCCGAGGTTAGAGGAAAGAGGTAGAGGGCCGGTGCTTGTGGCTCACCCCAGTAATCTAAGCTACTCAGGAGGCTGAGTTCTGAGGATCACAATTACAAGCAGGACAGTCTATATGAAACAATTTTGTCCAATTAAACACCCAAACAGCCAGAAGTAGAGTTGGGATTCAAGGAGTAGTGTTAGCTTTGAGCACAAAAGCTCAGGGATAGTGTCCAGGCCATGAATTCAAACCCCAAGACTGGCACAGACACACAGACACACACACAGACACACACACACACACACACACACACACACACATATCTCGAGGGAAAAAGGAAGGGAAGACTTGCTCCAGCAGGTGATATAACCAGTGCCAAAATTCCACAGAAGTTCTAAGGCGTGAAACAGGATAGAGAGCCTCATGCAGAAGGTACAACATGGGCAAAGGTCCTGAGGTGTGGTGTAGAGCAGGTGGTGTGGGTGGAATGGAGGTTCTGTGGCTTCAGACAAATCTGGCAGGACATGCGAGTCTGGGTCAAGGTTTGTACTTGAGTCACTGGGAGGGAAGAGGATGGGGTTCCAGAATGAGGCCCAGGGGGAAGATTAGCTTGACTTTTCACCATGGACCTCAGCCATTTCTTGTGGCTGGAAGCCTATTTTTCACAGCTCCTGACACTCAGGCATCCTTTGCATTGAGGAGTCAGGGCAAACGCAGGGAAGAACTCTTGCTTAAGAAAAGCTTCTAGCCCAATGTTAACAGTGGTTCAACTCCTGTAAATCCTAGCTACTCAGGAGACTGGGTTCAGAGATCGTGGGGCAAAGCCAGCTCAGAGGAGGAAACTTAGTGAGACTCTTCTTGCCAGTGAAATACCCAAAGCCAGAAATTGTACTATGGCTCAAGTGGTAAAGTGCCAACCTCAAGGGAAAAAGTTAGGAGACCGGAGCCCAGTCCTGAGTTCAAGGCCAGTTCTGGCAAAAAAAAAATAAAGAAAAGCTTTCAGGAGCTCCTAGTCGACTGTTGTGAAAGGCCAGATCAGCCAGGCACTGGGGGCTCATGCCTGTCCTCCTAGCTCCTCAGGAGGCTGAGATGTGAGGGTCCCGGTTCAAAGCCAACCCAGGCAGGAAAGTCCGGGGACTCTGAAACTCCAGAAACCTGGAAGTGGCCCTCTGGCTCAAGTGGTAAGCTGAAGCTAGGTGACAGCAACCCATGACCAACACCTGGCCTGCTTGGATCTCACTTATTGGTTCTAAGCAGAGTATTTTCCAGTGGGCCCCTGAGTTTCTCCCAATGTCTAGGTATCCTACAAGTCTTGAGAGCAGCCCATTTGGAGGCTTTTGCCTACAATTGAGCCACATTATCAGGGAAGTGTCCAGCCTTGGGGCATGGAGGTCATTGTCTGGCTCATCAGAATGAAATCTGTCATGGGTGCAGTGTGGGTCTGAGCAGTAAATCAATGTCTCAGACCACGGTTCTGGGCCAGGAGCGGCAGAAGGTGGCATGGCAGGTAAAGCCTACTCATGTAGATATCATAAGAGTGCAAATCTGTCAGGCACACCTCCGGTGGGTGTTGAGTTGGGCTCATGAAAGAGTTGTGGGTTCAGGAATCCACAGCCGGCTGGCTGGTGCTTGTAGCATTAGCTATCCCTGGAGTTCCAGGGCTCACCAGTGCTTGAGGTCCAATGAAGGTCTTCAGTCGTGGGCCGACTATAAAAGAGCATCCATAGTGACATTTCCCTTGGTCCTGTGGCCCTGTGCACGGATGGAGGGGCAGGTCCCATGGAACTTACTGCCATGGCCCAGACACAGTCAGGGGCTGCTGGGAGCTTATGTGTACTGTAGTTCAAGTGGTAGAGCACAAACCTTGTGCAAACAAGCTAAAGGATACCACATAGGCTCTGAGTTCAAGCCTCGGTAGACGCACGAACACACACATACACACACACTCACGCAAATACACACACACACACACACACACTCATGCACAAAAAAGCACACACAACAACATCCTTAGGAGGTCCCAATGGTTCATACCAGCAATCCTACCTACTTACGATGTTGAGCTCTTAGGATGGCGGCTTGAAGCCAGCCCAGGCAGGAAAGTATGTGAGACTCTTCTTTCCAGTAAACTACTAAAAAAGATGAAAGGTGAGCTGTGGTTCAAGTGACACGGTTTTAGCTTTGAACAAAGGAAGCTCAGAGAAAGTGCTTAGGCCCTGAGTTCCAGCTCTAAGATTTTTTTTTACAGACACACTTTGCCTCCACCTCACCCCCAATCAGGCCATAAATCCAGATTTCGGTCACCCCTTGATCTCACTTCCACTCCTGCCACTTTTATAGCACTGCCACAAGTGGCCGGTGTGTGGCCAGCACTGGATTAAGAGAACTTTTAACAAGAGGGGCATAGCCAGGTCAAGGCTAATGCCCCAGAACATTGAGGTATTGGCCATACCAGTTTCTCATGCCCCAGTTCCCTGTACGTAGAAACTAAAGTCTGTGCCTCTGTATTCTGGGCATCCAGAATTGTCTAGAACGACCTGAGAGACCAAGCTGGGGCAGGAAGATAGACTTTCCTGCGACAAGTTACGTTGACATTTCCTAGACACCAACGGATACTTCTAAGCCACTTTGGCCTCACCTCCCATGTATCCCCGGACCTTCCTTGCATGGGCAGCCTTCAGTCAGATATCAAGCTCAAGTTGGCCAGAGCCACCAGAAACCCCCTTTTCTCCACTTCACTGCCAGCCTAAAGAGAGGGACATGCAGCCAGAGGCCCAGCTGAGAAAAAGAACAGGACATCGAATGACTAAGGACCCACAGAGGCAGGGGAGACCCTATGCCAGCCGGCCCTGCTGGCCCAGAATCCCCTGGAGGTGCCCAAAGATTTGGACAGGCCAGACTTGGGTCTCAAAGTAACGCTGAAATGCAGGCCTCTGGCAATTTAGGACTCATTGTTGACCTTGATAGGGTGCTAAAGCACAAGGTCGGCATGGAGGAGGGCACCATCTGAGGCAGAAAGAGTCAAACAGGCACCCAGGAAGTGGACAGAGAAAGAAGAGGGAAAAATACACACACACACACACACACACACACACACACACACACACACACGCACAAGTAGCCCAAGGCCTCAGAAGTCCCTGAGCAATCTGAACATCCCACCCCCAAGAAGATGGTACTACTATCCTCAGACCAACTGAAGACAAAACTCATGGCCTCTCACACATCTGGAATGGCTCATAACACAGCCTGGAATTTCCTAAATGTACACACGACTATGCAGAAATCTCAGCTACCTTATTTTTGGTCTGTCATGGGGTTTGAACTCTGGGCCTGTGCACAATCCCTCAGCTCTTCAGCTGTACGTGGGCCCTCTACCACTGGAGCCACAGTGCCACTTCTGGCTTTCTGGTAGTTCACTGGAGATAAAGTCACACAGATTTTCCTTTCCAAGCTGGCTTTGAACCACGATCATCAATCAGATCTCAGCCTCCTGAGTATCTAGGATGACACAGTGTGAGCCACCAACGGCGCCTGGCTTCAGCCACCTTCTTAGACCCAGGGGAAACCCATCTGGTCATGCCACAAACCACATGCAACCCTTCAGTTCAGACTTTGACACCAGCATCCAAAACCATTCTTCCATGGATGGAGAGCATATAATTGACCCTAATATCCCACCCCTGCTCCCATTCACCCACTCCCTGCCTGCCACAGGCCACGACCTATAGAGTTCTTGGTAAGGCACCATCAATCCTACTGTGGTTTCACACTGGGGCAAACCTGGGGAGTTCTTAGAAATGTCTGTACAGTGAGGGCAGCACCTGGTCTCCCAACCACAGCAACCTCACTACTTCAACATCTCTTGCAAGCAAGGAAGGGCTGTCTTTCTTTCTTCCTTCCTTTCTTTGAATTTTGGTTGCGGGGTTTGAACTCAGGGCTTCGGTACTGTCCCTGAATTCTAATTTTCCTTAAGGCCGGTGCTCTACCACTTGAGCCACAGTACCACTGCCAGTTGCAGATTGGAGATGAGGCTCTCATGGGACTCTCTTGCCTGGGCTGGGAAATGAGATCCTTTGGATCTCAACCTCCCGAGTGGCCAGGATAACAGGCGTGAGATGACAGGTGTGAGCCACCTGCACACAGCTTAAGGTGTCTTGTCCTTCAGAATTTCCAGCTTGTCCTCCTCTAGATGTTACCACCTAGACACCCCTCTACCTCCCTCAGGGACAGCAAAGGGAAGCTCAGAATCTGGGTGGGGCCATGGGCATTAAAGGGCCCCCTCCACATCACTAGCCCTGTCTAAGCTACCATTTGCCTCCTATGTATGGCCTGGTCGTCCAGGACAGATCAGACCCACTAGGAGTTCTGGTGCCTTCTCTGTATCCCCCTGTCCCAATCAACCAGTACCTGAGAATTTCTGGGGCCAGCTGTTCCATGTCCCAGTGGAAGATGTTGGGAGGGTTGCTGATAATGTGTCCAGGGTTTCCAGGGCAGAAGGAGTGTCTAGCTCACTTCTGTCAAAGAAGGAAACATGCATGATCTATTAAGAGCTACAGGGCATAGCCATCCACCGGTCACCAAGGACCCTTGGAGAGCTGTTTTATGTTGACAGCCCTTGGGCTTGGCCTTGGGGCCTGGGTGGTATCCCCGAGTTTCTTTGGCTCCAGGTAAGTACTTCCACCTGAGCCACGGTGCCACTTCTGACATTTTCTGTGTATTCAGGACCTAGGAATCGAACCCGGGGTTTCCTGCATGCTAGGCAAGCCCTCTACCTCTAAGACACAATCCCAGCTCTGCATAGCTGTTCTTCTGTGACCCATCGGGCCTGTCTCCAGACAGTCTTGCACATCTCTACCATGTTTCCCACCAACAGTCCTGGCTGGAAATGAACACGCTCTGCTATGTTCTCCATCATCTGCTGCAACTTTGCTCTCTGTGCTTCCTGTCAGCTCCTCCTTGTTAAGCAAGACCCCCTTTTCAAGTGATGCCTCTAAGAAGCCCGTTCTGATCACCTTGGCAGAGCTGGAACCTCTCTGCTCTGCAGGCTTCTGGCCTTATCACACCCTGTCTTCCGTCCAGTGTGGGTTGAGAATGCACAAAGGGGAAGGGCTCCACCACCGGATTTCTGAAGGCACTGATATACCACCCAGGGACAGGTGTTGTACCACATTCCGAGATAGGGCCCTCGAAGCTCAGGCAGTCTGTGGGCAAGAAGATGGGACCGTTTCTTTGTGTGGGGTTGAACTCAGGATCTGGGAGCTGTCTCTGAATTTTCGTGCTCAAGGTTGGTGCTCTACCACTTGAGCCACAGCTCCACTTCAGGCTTTTTGGTGGTTCCATGGAAAGTAGAGTCTCACAGGCTTTCTAGCTTATGGTTGGCTTCAAACTGTGATCCTCAGATCTCAGCCTCCCAAGTAGCTAGGATGACAGTGTGAGCCTTATCCCCAGTTGATGGGCACCAAAGGCTATTATTTTATTGCTCCCCTTTCTACTAGCAAGCCCAAGTTAAAGTAATCAGTTTCAGGGGATCAAGATCCTCTCCTAGGTCAGTTAATCCAAGGAGATAAAGTGTCTTTGGAAAAGGCTAGTCTGAGTAGGCCTAGTGTGTGGGTGTGTGGGTGTGGGTGTGTGGGAGTCTGTCGGGGATAACTACCCCCATCTCTCCGGTACCACATCTTTCCAGCAGGGAGTGCATCCAGAATAGTCACCCCAAGGAAGACGAATGGGGGAGGGTACCTATGGTCACATCCAGGGGGATGATCTGAATTATGCACTGCAACCGAACGTGGACAGATAAAGGAGAGAAAGAGAAGTTTTGGGGAACATCAAGGGAAGCCCCTTATCTTTGGCTACTGGTACCAGCGTGAAGACTGAATCCATCTGTCTTGGTTGTCAGATAAAATGTATACACAATTCACTTATTTTATTATTATTTTGTAAGTCCTAGGGCTTGGATTCAGGTTATCTCTAAGCTTCTTTTGTTCAAGGCTGAGGCTCTACCACTTGAGCCACAACACCAAATCTGGATTTTCTGTGTGTGGGTTTTGAGGGGGAGGTTGTTCTTGGGAGATAAGAATCTCACGGACTCTCCTGCCCGGGCTGGCTCTTAGTCACGACCATCAGACCTCAGCTTCCCAAATAGCCAGGATGATGGGCCGGAGCCACCAGCTCCTGACCGCCACCATCCATTTATAATCCCTTAGGCCCAGGGCTGAGCCACCCACACTGCACCCCATTGTTGGGAGTGGGAAGCAGACATGAGTGGGTTTGATACTTTAACAGCCTTCCTATCTTTGAGCATTGTTCTGGGTCAGTCTGATGGTGGCTTCCTCCTTATCCACAACAATGACTGGGCTCTGTCACAAGAACAAACGTCCCCCGGGAGGTTTCAGGTCTAGGTTTTTTTTTCTGCACTCTGCCCCCCTAACCGAAATGACACACCCTAACAAAGGATAGTAGACACTGAGTGTTTTCATTGTCTTATAACCAGGGTCTGACCAGATAGGTGAGGGTGAGGGTCAGAGGCCCAGGATAGTGCTAGGCAGGGGGACAATGCCTCCTCATCCAATTTCCTTCAATGGTCTAGCAGAGGGATTTGGGGAAGGACTGATGGGATGGACAATGCATAACCATCATGGTCCAGACAGTGCACAGAGGGGCTTACCTCATGAAGCTGGTTCAACAGGGTGAACGACACAGCTCTTGACCCACAGCCCACAACCAGAATGAGAGGACCACCTTGGGTTCCAGCCAGATAGGGATGCTGGGCCACCTCCTCCAACCCCCATTTAACCAGTTTCTGTGCGAGAGAGAACCAGAGAGATAAATAAGGACAAAATTACACTTATGCCGGGTGCCGGTGGCTCAGGCCTATAATCCTAATTACACAGGAGGCTGAGCTATGAAGATCATGGTTCAGAGCTGGCCCAGGCAGGAATGTCTGTGAGACTCTTATCCTCAAAGAACCACCAGAAAACTGGAAGTGATTCTGTGGCTCATGTGGTAGAGCACTAGCCTTGATCTGAGGAGCTTGGGTACAGTGCCCTGGCCCAGAGTTCAAACCCCACGACTGACAAGCAGTGGACTTCCCACCATAAGAAATGGACTGCATAGCACCCACTGTCCTAGGGAGCATGGCAGAGAAGTCAGGCCAAGCTTCCTGTGCACTGGGGGTCATGAGTAGATCACCTGGCTTCTCAATGCCTCATTTTCCCCAGCTGCAAAACTGAATAGAGTGAAGGATTCCCTTCATCATGGAGATTGGGTAATGATGAAAGAGAACCATGTTCTGTTTCATTACCCCACACCTATTGCATGATTAAGAGCAGACCCCATCTGCCACATTACCTCATGCTGAGTCTCCCTGAGAGATCATGCCAGGCAAATCATAAGCTTCATGGAAGCATGCCTGCAGAAGCGGGTGTTGGTTCAAGGCTTCCTATACACTTGGCTGCACCTTTATTGCCTCTACCTTTATTCTTACTATATTCTTCTTGGCTGTACATTTGCTCCCTTTATTCTTGTTTTGGCTATTTTTCTATTGATCCGTGAACAGAGCATGTTGTTTCTTTCCAGTCCAATAGAGACGGCTTCTCTATATAATAAAGACTAGGACCAAAGATTAGATGTGGACAATTCCCCAATCAATATATCATCTGATGGGAAGCTGCCTCCAGAAACTCCTGCAACTTCAAGAGCAGTTTTACGGCTCCCTCACAGTAAATATAGAAATATAAAATTTCCAGATATGTTACAATAGGCAGAATTAATGAATTAAACTAAACCAGAAGGAATTATCCCAAAAGCACAGAGAGTTATAGAAAAAGGGACCTCTGATAATAAAAGGAAAAGAAAGATTCCCACAACAGTTATGACTAATTTTGGTCCAGCTTACATTATAGGGATATGCAGGGGTGTCCAGCCATTCAGAGTTATTGCATGAATATCTGCCTTGAGCTACCAACTCATGGACAATGAATAAGTGTCCACTCTTGGCTTCGCGATGAAGAGGGGTATACTCATCCTCATCCCTAGTATTCATCTGGGTGGCCTTTTTGGAAAGTAGTGTTCACACCACAGTAAGCCGATAAATTTCGGCATCCCAAAGAAGAAATTTGCTTGGATCCTACTCCATTTTTTTCTTGCAATTGATACCATTCCTCATTTTTTCATCTTGTTCCTTGTCTTCGTCAGAATTGCCTAACCAGAGATTTTGAGTACCAGTGGGAATGAGGTGTCCATGTATTTCCCCAGTAGTTCACATTGGTTGAACTGGTCGGAAAAAACTGGTGAATGTTCTGCATATGTTTTTTCACCATGATTTATTTTCTCTTTTTCCATTTTTACTATTCTAAATTATTCTAACTGGAGAGTAGTGAATTATAGGGAGCAGAGGAAAGATTTTCCTCAGTATTCAAAGGTAAAGACTGAAAATATGGACCAGTGGTGTCTTCATGTGCAGCTTATTCTAGGAATGAGAAAATAGGAAACAATGCCTTCTATGTAAATGATTTGGGAAATACCATGTTAAAGTGTAAGAGAACTCACTTCAACATATGGGATTTAAGAGCTTTCTAGTAGCTTTCTAATGTTGGTATCCAACATTAGAAAAAATGTATAATGCATTAGTAAAATAGAAGTCCTTTGTATGACTACCTAAATTCTTTTTTTTTTTAAGACACTTGTTTTCATCTAAAAATAGCCCTATCTATTGTCTTCAGGTGATTTTGATGATTGAAGATGCTTAATGAGAAGTCAAAATGTATTAGTAGTCCTTTGCTATCAATTAAATTTCACTTTTTCTTCTTGGAGAATATAATGATCAAAGCAATAGTTCAGAATCAGCAAGCAATAATTCAGAATCATGCTTCAAGTGCCAGTGAATCACCAGTAAGTAATCCTCGATTCCATTTTCCACAAAGTTTTTTTACAGATACAATCTGCCTGCCTTCTCTAGCTGCTTTCCTAGCCTGGATCTATTACTTCATTTTACAGGAAAAGTGTGATTCAACTGATTTCAGTCAGATCTGTTCGTAGAATTATCAAATATTGAGATTCTTTTTTTTTTAAATTAGTTGTGGGGCCTGAACTCTGGGCCTGGGCACTGTGCTTGAGCTTTTCAAATCAAGGCAAGCACTCTACCACTTGAGCCACAGCACCACTTCTGGATTTTTCTGTTCATGTGGTGCTGTTTTGGGAAATGGCAGAGCAGAAAGTGAAATGATGCAACCAAAAATATAAAAGCAAAATAAATTAGGATAATTATGGAGCAATCATATTGTCTATGAGAACCATAAAACAGAGAGAGGAAAAGAGATCCAGATGTGCAATGACCTAGCTAGCCACAAAATCCATGCTTCTACTCAATATACAGAGCAAATAAGTTTTTTTTATTTTTAAAAAAAGATGAAATAGAATTCATGTATTTACTTGAAATTAGTAAATACATTGTTAGTCGCCTACATAAAGAGACATAGCTTTGACTAAATTACAGATAAGAATCTTAATCCTTGGGCTGGGAAGGTGGCTCAGTGTAGAGTGCTTGCCTTGCAGCTTACTACAGTGCAGACACTACTTTCCAAAAAGGCCACTCATATGAATACTAGGTATGAGGATAAGTATAATCCTCTTCATCGGGAAGCCTAGAGTGGACACTTAGACATTGTCCATGAGTTGGTATCTCAAGGCAGATATTTATCCAATAACTGTGAATGGCTGGACACACCTGCACAGTGCTTATATGTGGAACATATTGCAACAGCACACACACACACACACACACACACACAAATCATCAGATTTCTTCTTAAGGATTTTTTGTGTATGGTCTTAAGAAGAAATTTACATTACTAACTTGAATTTCTGACAGAACAATATAATCACTGTACATCTTGCTTCTATACTCTCAATATTAAATTGCTATCTAAGTATGTGCAATAGATAAGTATAGGAAAAAGTAGGAGCCACACTGGTGGCTCATGTCTTTATTCCTAGCTAATCAGAAAGACAAAATCTGATGATTGTGGTTTGAAACCAGACCAAGAAAAATAGTCCCTTAGATTCTGGTTTGAAAGTAAACAGCAAAAGCTAGAAATGGAGCTCTTACAAGCGGTAAAATGCTAGCCTTGAGAAAACTAAAACAAAATAAACAACAAATTCTGAGACAGAGCCAGGCCCTGAGTTCAAGCTCTAGTATTAGCACCAAACTAATGAATGAATGAATGAATGAATGAGTGAACTAAAAATAAATTAAATGGTCACATGTGGAGAGACAGGGAAAATGTAACCACCGTGGTGAGTGGATTATGTATTATTTTGTAATAAGGCAAATTATCATTTTTCCTAATCACTAATATTTTTTGGACATATTTTGTTTTTTTTATTGTGAAAATACTGTACAGAGGAGTTACAATTACATGGGCAAGATAGTGAGTACATTTCTTATCAAGCATTGTAGCCTCCTCCGTTGTTTCCCTTTCCATCCTCCCCACCCAATCCTCCCCGCCTTCCCTTCTCCCCTCTCCTCCCCACCCCCTGCACGAAAGTTGTAAAGTTCGTTTTCGACATTACGACTTGTACATTTCACTGTTGCAATGGGTCTACCTGTATGGACATAATTTGTTTCGGTAAAACATGAGTGTCTTCCAGTACTTCGAATGCTATTAAAACTTAAGTCTCCTTAGAATTAACATATACATCTATGACAGTTAGGGAGGACAAATAGGCCTGTATTATATTCAGAATTTCTGAGCTTTCTTCTGGTGCATTTTATTTTGCTTTCACATAGGATACCTAGTGAAATATCATAATAATTTGGTCCTCATATCCCTTAGGTTCTTTTCTTTTCTTTTCTATTATTTTTTTTTTTTTATTTTTTTGTGAACATACTCTACAGAGGGCTTACAATTACATGGGCAAGATAATGAGTATATTTCTTATCAAGCATTGCAGATTCCTCCTTTCTTTGCCCTTCACCTCCCTTCCCAGCCTCCCCCCGCCCCCCCCACCCAATCTTCCCATCCCCCGTCCTCCCTTCCCCCCCCCCACACCAAAGTTGTAAAGTTCGTTTTCAGCATGACAACATGTACTTCTCATTGTTGCAACGGGTCCAACTGTATCCTTAAACGAATAGTTTTTCCCCCTGTCCTCTACAAATTGTACCAACATCAAATATAGTGAAAGCAGGGGTTATATTGTGGGGGAGGGAGATACAAAGCAACAAAGAAATAATCTTATAAATGCGTTAGAAACAAATGCGTGAAAGAAAAAAAACATTAAAATACATATCTAAGGGTTCATTTTCCTAACATCACATTATCTGACCTTTTCTGCTTGACTCATACATATACTAGATATTGCAAATAAGGGAAACCATGGGACCTATGTTTCTTTGGGCTTGACTTACTTCACTTAATATAATTTTTTCCAAGCCTTTCCATTTCCTAACAAATGGGGCAATGTCATTCTTTCTGATGGAGGCATAGAATTCCATTGTGTACATATACAACTTTTTCTTGATCCATTCATCTACTGAGGGGCATCTGGGTTGGTTCCATATCTTAGCTTTGGTAAATAATGCTGCAATAAACATAGTTGTGCTTGTAGCTTTAGTGTGGTCTTGTTTGTAAACATTTGGGTAAAAACCCAAAAGTGGGATTGCTTGGTCATAGGGGAGCTCTATGTGAAGTCTTTTGAGGAACCTCCATACTGCTGTCCAACGTGGTTGAACAGGTTTACATTCCCACCAACAATGAAGTAAGGTTCCCTTCTGTCCACATCCCCTCCAGCATCTGTTGTTGTTAGAGTTCTTGATTTTTGCCATTCTAACTGGGGTGAGCTGGTATCTCAATGTTGTTTTGATTTGCATTTCTTTTATGGCTAGGGAGATTGAGCATTTCTTCATGTGTCTATTGGCCATCCTTCTTTCTTCTTCAGAGAAGTTTCTCTTTATGTCTTTAGCCAACTTATTTATTGGGCAGTTTTTTCCTTGAGGATTTGTTGTAGGGGGATTTAATTCTTTAAGTTCCAAGTATATTTTAGATATGAGACCCTTGTACGTTGTATGGCTAGTGAAGATCTTCTCCCAATCTGTGGGCTTTCTATTGATCTTGCTAGCTAAGTCCTTTGCCATGCAGAAGCTCTGAAACTTCATGCAATCCCATTTGTCCAACCTTTCTGTGATTTGTTGTGTTTCCTGGTCTCTATAAAGAAAATTTCGGCCTGAGCAAGGAGACCTAAGGTTTCTCCTATTCCATCCTGTAATGTTTTCAGAGTGTCTGGTTTGACTCCGAGGTCTTTGATCCATTTGGAATTGATGCTTGTGCCGGGTGATATATAAGGATCTAGCTTTAGTTTTCTACAAGTAGTTAACCAATTTTGCCAGCACCATTTACTGACGAGGGTGGCTTTCTTCCATTCTATTTTTTTAGCTCCCTTATCAAATATTAGATGGCTATATGTCTGTAGTTTCATTTCTGGGTTTTCAATTCTATTCCATTGGTACTGAGGTCTGCTCTTATGCCAGTACCAAGTTGTTTTGATTACTATGGCTTAATAGTAGAGTTTGAAATTTGGTATTGATATTCCTCCAGTAGTGTTCTTTCCATTGAGGATCGTTTTTGCTATTAGGGGACTTTTATTGTTCCATATGAATTTTTAGAATGTCTCTTCTATTTCCTTGAAGAATAAGGTTGGAATTTTGACAGGTATCGCATTGAATTTGTAGATAGCCTTGGGAAGTACTGCCATTTTCACGATGTTAATCTTTCCAATCCAGGTACATGAAATGTCTTGCCATTTTCTAAGTATTGTTTTGATTTCCTTTTTCAAGATTTTAAAGTTTTCATCATAAAGGTCCTTCACTCATTTTGTTAAGTTAATTCCTAGGTATTTTAATTTTTGTGGGGATATTACAAATGGAGTTACTTTCCTAATTTCAGCCACACTTTTCTCATTGTTGGCATACAGAAAAGCCATTGATTTTGGGGGCTTAATTTTATACCAGCCTACTTTGCCAAAGTTTTGAATCAGCTTGAGTAATTTGGGAGTGGAGTCTATGGGATTCATTAAATACAAGATCATATCATCTGCAAAGAAGGAGAGTTTTATTTCTTCTTTCCCTATGTGGATCCCCTTTATGTTTGGATCTTGTCTTATTGCTGTAGCTAGGCATGCAAATACTAGATTGAAGAGACGTGGAGAGAGTGGACATCCTTGTCTTGTTCCTGAGTTAAGAGGAAATGTCTTTAGTTTTTCACCATTAAGTATAATGCTGGCTGTAGGTTTGTCATATACAGCCTTTATTGTATTGAGGAATGTTCCATGGATTCCTAATTTTTCCAAAACCTTCATCATAAAGGGGTGTTGAATCTTGTTGAATGCTTTTTCTGCATCTATTGAGATAACCATGTGTTTCTTATCCTTGCTCCTGTTGATGTGATGAATTATATTAATTGATTTGCGTATATTGAACCAGCTTTGCATTCCTGAAATGAATCCTGTATGATATTGGTGTATGATTTTTTTGGATGAATTGTTGAAGTAGATTGGCAAAAATTTTGTTGAGAAGTTTTGCCTCAATGTTCATCAAAGAAATGGGTCTATAGTTTTCTTTCTTTGATGAGTCCCTGCCTGGTTTTGGGATGAGGATTATGATGGCTGCATAGAATGTGTTCGGTAGTGAACTTTTTCTTTCAATTTCATTGAAGAGTTGGAGGAGTATTGGTGTGAGCTCTGCTTTGAAGGCCTTGTAGAATTCCGCTGTAAAACCATCTGGTCCTGGACTTTTCTTACCTGGGAGTTCTCTTATTGCTGTTTCTATTTCAATGCTTGATATGGGTCTGTTAAGATGGTTTAATTCATCTTGGTTTAGTTTTGGAATGTCAATATTTGCTAGGAAAAGGTCCATTTCTGTCAAGTTCTCAATCTTATTAGCATAAAGTTTTGAGAAGTATTCCCTTATAATGTTCTGAATCTTGGTTGTTTTGTGGTGTTGTTTCCATTCTCATCTCTGAGTTTATTTATTTGGGTGTGTTCTCTTCTTTTTCTGATAAGATTTGCTAAGGGTCTGTCAATTTTGTTAATTTTTTCGAAGAACCAAATCTTTGCTTGGTTAATTCTTTCTATAGATTTTTTTGGATTCTCATTTATTTAATTCTGATTTAATTTTAATTATTTCTTTCCATCTACTGGATTGGGGTTTATCTTGCTGCTCTTTTCAAGGAGGTTTAGATGTGTCATTAAATTGTTGGTTTCAGATCTCCCCAATTTGTTGATGTAGGAGTTCAGAGCTATAAACTTGCCTCTGAGTACTGCCTTTGCTGTGTCCCAAAGGAGCTGGTAATTTGTGTTCTCAGTTTTGTTGAATAGCATGAACATTCGAATTTCCTTTCTAATCTCTTCCATGACCCACTCGTGATTCAGCAGTGTGTTGTTCAGCCTCCATGTGCTACCGGCCTTCCTTTGGTGGCTTTTGGTGTTGAGTTCTAGTTTTATTCTCTTGTGGTCAGAGAGAACGCAAGGTATAACTTCACTGTTTCTGAATTTAGACAAGTTTGCTTTGTGGCATAAAATGTGGTCTATTTTAGACAATGTTCCTTGTGCTGCTGAGAAAAACGTGTATTCTGATGCTGCTGGGTGAAATATTCGGTAGATGTCTGTTAAATCTTGTTGATCTCTGCAGCTGTTTAGATCTGTGTTTTCTCTGTTTAGTTTTTGCCGAGTTGATCTATCTAGTGGGGAGAGTGGTGTTTTAAAATCTCCAACTATTAATGTCTTTGGATCTATGTGGGATTTGAGGGAAAGTAGTGTTTGTTGGATAAATTTGGGTGCTACATTTTTTGGAGAATAGATATTTAGAATTGTAATATCCTCCTGCAGGAGAGAACCCTTAATTAGTATGTAGTGACCTTCTTTATCTCTTGTCACAAATCTTAATTTGAAGTCTATTTTATCTGATATTAGGATTGCAACTCCTGCCTGTTTATGGGGGCCATTTGCTTGGTAGATTTTGTTCAGCCTTTAACATTGAAAATGTGTTTGTTTTTATGGGCAAGTTGTGACTCCTGAAGACAGCAGATAGAAGGAACTTTTTTTTTAATCCAACTAGACAGTCTATTTCGCTTAATTGGAGAGTTAAGTCCGTTAATGTTGATAAAAAGGACTGAGAGTTATTTGGGACTTCCTGCAATGTTATCCACCTTCTCCGGGGCTGCAAAAATTGGGTTCTTCCTATGTTTCTTGGATTCTCAGTTTGGGTGCAGTTTCTTGGCCTTTATTGTGGTCTTGTTGGTTTTCTATGTGTAGGACATCTTTAAGAATCTTTTGCAGGGCTAGTTTGGTGGAGAGGTATTGTTTCAATTTTTCTTTGCTATGGAAGGTTTTTATTTGGCCTTCAGTTATGAAGGAGAGTTTAGCTGGGTACAGTATTCTTGGTTGATAGTTGTTTGTTTTTAGGGCATGGGATACATCATTCCAGGCTCTTCTTGCTTTGCTTGTCTCTGCTGAGAAATCTGAGGTGATTCTTTTGGTTTTCCTTTATAAGTGATTAATCTTGTCTCCTTCACAGCTTTAAGGATCTTTTCTTGGTCTGAGTTGATCCTGTGTGGATTATAATGTGACGGTGGGATGTCCTATTCTTTTCTGGTCTATTTGGAATTCTAAAACTTCTTGTATCTGAATAGGCCTGTCTTTTTGCATGTTTTGGAAGTTCTCTGTTAGGATCCTGTTAAACAAATTTCCTAGACCATTAACTCCCGTTTCTAGCTGCTCCTCTACACCCATTATCCTTAGCCTTATCACTAATATTTTATTTGAACTTTATTGTACAATAAACCCTGAATTTGCCTTGCCTGTAAATGTGTGTGTACATGTACGCAAATATGTGTGTATGTGTGTGTGTGTGTGTGTGTGTGTGTGTGTGTGTGTGTGTGGTTGCAATGTTGCTTGCCAATGAGGACAGAGAGAGGCTGAAAAGAACTGTGTTGCAATGTTGTTATTTATCAGTGTTCCGTACTGTCATTTCAGTGGAACCACCCTTCTGTACATTTTATTCGTCAAATAATAACATCATCATAATTAAAGCATTTACAACATTAAGTTATATAAAAGAGATCACTTTCAGCTCTTTGTATATGTTAGGCAAGAAGATACACATATATTTAAGTAGTAAGTTATTGCTGTAAGATGACTGTCAGTACAAAATATGTATTTGACCTCTTAAATTGGCTATACTTTTAAGATATACTCATGGAGTGAGTTTGACTGACTTGACCAAAGAGGTATTACACTCTGGTTATTCCTGTGAAACTCAAGGTGGATAAACCCTTTCCGGATTTCTGTTGAAAATAACTTTCTTTATAAGATAGTATCTATTCACACTAAGAATAAATCACGTATTTTTTAGGTTTGATTACCCGATCATATTGACTGAAAAACAGTATTGTGGATATGTTTGTTAGATATACATTGCAAAAACAAATAAACAAAAAAGCATGTGTGTTGTATTTTACATACAAAGGTTTCTTCATTAATAATTCTTTTGTGGGAGTAACTATCACAACTTTAACAAACAAGGCTTTTTGAAGATCTTTTCCAATATAAATAACATCCAAGAGCAAGTCTTGCAATTTCTGAAAACCCTTTGAATACTTTAGTGTTATTTCATTTCTTTGACTATACAGCTAAAGACATTTCTGAAATAAACATTATTAAAATCTGAAAATGTAAGTGGGTATATAGGCTTTTATGCATCATTTTATCAAAAGACAGGTTTTATGAAACTAAAATATATAGAACAAAAGAATGGAAGTGAATTGCTTGAGCTAATTTTTAGTATAACTTTGTTTTCTATTAGCACAGTCCTTTGAATGTACATGATGAAGTTAAATTATGCCCTTTGTGACACTATGCTTCAGTTATTTTTAGAATCTTTGTAGTTACAAGAGTGAATTTGTAGTATAAATAAATCTTTGGAAATGATTAGGATTAATCTTGTGTTTTGTTTCCTACTCCCAAGAAAAAGAGTTATTTTCAAGTGTTAACAGTTTACAATTGAATCTTCAGTATCATAAGAAATTTTGAACAAATATAGTAGTATTGGTGTCTTTTTTTGGGGGGGGTGTCTGGTAGTGGGGCCTGAACTCTGGGCCTGGGCACTGTCCTTCAGCTCTTCAGCTCAAGGATAGCGCTCTTCCACTTGAGCCACAGCGCCACTTGCGGCTTTTTTCTTTTTTTTCTTTTTTATATGGTGCTGAGGAATCAAATTCAGGGCTTCACGCATGCAAGGCAAGCACTCTACCACTGAGCCACCTTCCCAGCCCTTTATGTCTTTTTAAAACAATTGTATTCCCAAGTAGGAGAGGCTTTAATTCATTAATGATAAGTCAGACTGCATTTTTGGGTACATGAAAGGTAAAATATTTATCTAGGGTCAAAGGTGATTTTTATATGTCTTACTTTAATAGCATTTTAAAGTAGTACCTTTCTCTCAAAATGTTGGGAATAAAAAGCAATCAAAATACTTCTAATGGTAAACAAATTTATTGAGCTACAATGTGGAAATGATTGGTCCATAAGACCTGCAGTCTGTTTCCATCAGGAATTAGGAAGGTCATTCTTTCAGTAAGACAGTGTTAAACAGAGATAGGGTCCCCAGGCAGTGCAGTGTTCAGTGAAGGGATAGAATATGATTTCTGCTATTTTGACCTAGAAGTCAAGAATGTTATACTTTAGCACTTCCTTTCACCAGGGAGGTATGCACTGATTATGAACTTTGAGTATTCATATTACAGTTCCTTATTTTCTAACAAAGATAAAATGAAATATTATGAGTGTACACAATAATTCTGGGAAATTTTCCTAGAATTTGTAGACTAAGTGCTGGTATTTTAGTCATAAAATAGAATGAGGTTAATTGATACAGTGGGAGATGAACCTCAGGCTAACACTTACCATGTGTGCAATGTTGTACTAGTAATTCCAACTCTGAAGACTTCAATATCATCATCTGAGAAATAAAAATGTAAGTAGTTCCACTTTATGGAATTATTGTGAGGATTAAATTAGATATCATTGGTATAGTACTTGGAAAAACAATCAATGATCATTTGGCATATTCTACCTGTTATTTTATCATGTGGTTAATTCTAACATTTTTACTATGATTTTTATTGTGTCTATTTATGATGTGCAAAGTGATGTATTGATATTCATTGCATTGATCATTTTTCTGTCACTCAAAGGAAAATACCTGCAAAGGAAATTTCTGAGGAGGAAACTATTATATTGACTCATGGTTTAAGAGAACACAGTTTAAGATCAGATGGCTCCATTGTTTTTAATTATATTTTTATTATCATAACTAGTTGTACAAGGGAATTTACATTCAATAAATAATGCTTTTAAGTATAATGGATCCTTATATAACTTTTCCCTGTCTTTCTAAACCTCACCACACGTTAATTTTTTTCTAGTTTCATACTATCTGCATTGAATATCATGTCTTCACTTTCTTCCTCCATAACTCTTTTTATTCTTTCCCTTTGACTTCCCCTCACATCTTCAAAGTGATAGTTTCCTGGTATTTATTTTGGTGGATTAAAAGTTCAATTTTATAAAAAATTGCATCTTTTAAATACTCCTCTACAAATAGCATGATTTGGTTAATATTGCTGTGTAAAATTGTATAAAGTTCTAGCTTCCAAATATGAGACAGAACATGGGTCTTTTGTGTGTCTGGCTTTGACTTCGTTTATTTAACATATTTTTAGATCTATCCATTGCTTTGCAAATAACGTAACAGTCTTCATAATGGATAAGTACATTCCACGTATGTATATATGACACACTTTTGCCAACTATCCCTTCGCCAAAGGGCAACTGGGCTGTTTCCATAACTTGGCTACAGTGAAGAGTGCAGTAGTGAACATGGTTGTGAAAGTGATTTTACTGTCCTTTTGGAAGAATTCATCACTATCTTTCTGGGAGCAATCCTCTAGCCAGTTTTCCAGAATAAGCACATCCCTCCCTTCATCTCCATCACAACGTATTGCAAGTCCTCAAAAACACACTACCCCATACAGGTTTCAATAAGCTAAAACCACACTGTGCCCATATTCTTTCAATACATTTTTAATAATTACATATAATTTAGTGAGAACCTTCTATGTACTTTCCTCATGTGGGAATGAGGGACATAACAACAGAGTAAAAGTAAGAAATATGTAATTTAATTAGTTATCATATTTAAAATGTTTTTCAGCTCTAATAGCCTCACTTACTATTATTTTAATCTTTATTTGATTACTTCATCTAGCCCCTAAATTATAACAGGTGAGTTAAATACAAAGGCAAAAAGTGTGGTTTGATTTTGACACTCATGTTTGAGGATGCACAATATGGGCAAAGAGATGCATTGGAATTAATAGCAATTATCCATTTTGTTAAAGTAGAGATGGTTTTCCCAAACTGATTCTCATAATTCATATTCCATTCAACAAAATAAAGGTGTAACAATTACCTTTGTTTTGCTTCTTATTAACTTTTGTTTCCATTATATTTTTAATGAAGAATGATTTCATAAATCTACTGTAGATGCAAAAATATTTTAATATATTTCTAACTGTATGCATTGATCTATACATACACACATATATTACACAGGTTATAATCATAATTTATAGCTTCTGTAACTATACAATTTACTAAATTATTAAAAACATCGACGGCTCATGCCTGGAATCAAGATTACTCAGGAGGCTGAGATCTGACGATCTTGGTTTGAAGCCATCCTGGGCAGGAAAGTCCATGAGCCTCTTATCTCCAAACAACCAACAGAAAATCAGAATTGGAACTGTGGCTCCAAGTATTAGAGTGGTAGCCTTGAGAGAAAAAGCTCATGGACAACACCCAGGCTCTTAGTTCAAGAACTACAATCTACCCCCAAAATCTATTTAATTTACACCTGTGTAAGTAGAGTATTTCCATCACCCAAATGCACATCCATGCTCATTTGCAAGGTAACTCTGTTTTGTCTGAAGTACGACTAAACATTATCACTAAAGGAGCATTGGAATGTGGGTTCATTCTATCTCTCTAATGGATTTTTCTCCACTCAAATACTCAAGTGTTACAATTTTTCTAATTATTTAAAATCATAGCTTTTTTCTTTCATACTCCTCATATTAGAGTTTGAATTGAGTGTTTTGTCCCCTTAAATGTGTGTTCTTACCACTTTGTCATGCCCCCAGCCCTAAGTTATCCTGATTATTTTTCAGCTAGAAACTGGCTTCCTACTTGTGTATGAACTTGGTCTCAGTCCACTTGATGTTATTCTTCCTGGAATTTAGAACAACAGGTGCATGGCATTGTGTACAGAACTTTCTGTTCAGTCTGGGCTTTTGCCACTATACTCACAACATTGCACTCCCATGTAGTCACGAATTTCATAAGCTTGTCATAGCTGATTTTTTTAAATCTTTCATTTCCTGCAGGTTCTTGAGTACTGAATTAATTTGTGTTTTCTTGGTTTGTTTGTTTCATTTGAATCTATGTGTTGAGTTGTTCCTCACTTTTCCTTTTGCTTCTTTCCCTCAAGTTCTTACCTAAAGTGCTGAGAAACCAATTCTTCTTTCTCAAGATAGGGTGAACATTATTTATTCCAAAGCAATTTCCGTATCTATGAATGGTATACACATGCTAAGCACTGAGAAGGGTGTTTTTATTTTCACGGCAGTCTTTGTCATACACAGACAGATCATGAAATATATGAAGAAAATAAAACTACAGATGAATGCCAGGAGGAAAATAAGCTATTATTAATTGTTTGACAGAGGTTTCTCTTCTAGTGAAAGAAATATATTACTTGATGCAGGATTTCACAAAATCATATTGCTAGGAGGAATCTAAACAATCATCTAATACTATAAACTTGCGAGTGATGAATTGACTTCCTGAATAATTTACTTTTGGGTCAAATAAAAGCAGGCTTCCAAAAAGAGAGTAGATTTTAGAGAAACGATGAATTTTATGTAAATAGGTCCTTAGCTGATTTTGTTAATTTGTGAACTAATACAGGGAAATAAAGTACAGCAAGATAAAAAAATAAAAACTTCACATTGAAATACTCATTTGTGTTTGTGTATGTGTGCATGCATGTGCGAGTACACACACGCACATGTGCATGTGCTCATGCATGCATTCATCATTCTTGAGGCTTGATAGTGCCATGGAAACTATTCCTCAGCTTCTGTGCCCAAGGATAGTGGTCTACCACTTCAGCCTCTGCTACAATTCTGTTTTTTTTTTTTTTTTTGAGATAATCACTTGTATTTTCATGATTGAACAGTGGTCTTCAGATCTCAGACTCCCGAGTAGCTAGCTCTGCTTACTCAGCCTCTGAGTAGGTAGTTAAAATTCTGGCTGTCCTCTATGCTTCACTGCTCTTTTATACTTTTCCTGAGGTATACACAAGACTAAGTCATATATATATTTAGTTGCTTTAAAATATTCTTACTACTTGGCAACAGGGGATCGCATGTGTACTCTTAACTATTTTGGAGGCTTGAGAACAGAACGCAAACAAAAAGTTTAGTGGACTTACTTCTCAATCTATAGCTAGGTGAATTGGATCATTTCTACCAACCTGCACTATCTAGAGACTACGATTGGAAGGACTGTGGATCCAGGTCAGTCAAGGTAGCAAGCTAGACAAGTTGGTGTGCAACTCTGATGCCATTGATGATGGGAAGGCTAAAAGGACAGATGAGATGCATGTTCTTGTGGAAAGGGAACCCCGGCCTGCAAGAAAAATATACACCAAATTGAAATCCCCACATTTTCTCACAACCAAAATAAGTATATACATTAACATCCAAAAACTTAATACAATCTGTTCTTTGCTCTAATATCAGCTTTATCTGATTTTCATATGATGTGACAGAATAATTTCATTAAACTTATGATAATTTAAAAAGACCTAGAAAATTCTTTCTCACTTATTAAGTGCAGATGAATGGCAAATTGCCTCATTTCTTACATATTTGACTACCACTATAAATTCATCTTATGATTATTATTAATAGTAATATATTCTGATTTATTACTTTACTTTGTAACAGTTTTTAAACTTTTTGCTTTTCTGCTGAGGTTGAAGTATTTAAATAGTATCATCAAAGTATATTCCTTGGGTATTTAGGGAAGTTTTTTACAAAAATTTTAACCAATGGCTTCTAAGAATTCTTAATTGGTATATATATATATATATATATTGGTTTATTTTTAATTTCAATTTAAATTTATTGTAATGGTAAGGTACACAGGGGTTAAAGTTACATAAATGAGGTAATGAATACATTTCTTAGGGAAGGAACATTGTTATATCTTCCATCGATATTTTTGTACACTCAAAACAAGAACTACTGATGCTTTTGCTGTTGCTATTGATCAATGGATACTTTTGCTTACTTTGTTCATGCATTTTTTATTATAAAATTGATATACAGAGCTTTTCCACTTAATTAAGTCAACTAAAGAGTACACTTCATTTTCTTTTCTTTTTTTGGGGGGTGGGGGGGTCCGGTTGTGAAGCCTGAACTCTGGGCCTGGGCCCCGTCCCTCAGCTCTTCAGCTCAAGGCTAGTGCTCTACCACTTGAACCACAGCGCCACTTCCAGCTTTTTCCTTTTTGCTTATATGGTGCTGAGGAATCGAACCAAGGGCTTCATGCATGGAAGGCCATCGCTCTACCACTGAGCTACTGTCCCAGCCCCTACTTCATTTTATTTTCTAATTTTCAAATTTTGAGCTTAAATGTTTCCTTTTGTTTCTTGAGGGTAATTCTTTTTTCAGAGTTGTAGGATCAGTTAATATAATTTTGCATGATTTCTACACATGTAAATTATTCAGTCACATATATTTTGCTTTTAAAATATTTAACATGTGGCTATTTGAAATTATTTTCTTAATTTTTATATGGTTAGTGAATTTAAATACATTTATTTTCTTATATTTATAAACATATTTGTCCAGGTAACAAATATTTACTGTATTTTCAAGAAGCACTTACTTTATTAAGAAAGTCTTCATTACCTGATCACTTTTTGGAAATATTTGTTCTTGAATTTAAAAAAAAGTTTGAGCTCGGCATGGTGATTTGTTGCATCCATTTTCAAGCTATGGTGGGAATTGTAAATAGGGCTTGTAATTCGGGAGAGACTGAGAAACTATGAGACCTTATTATAAAACTATTCAGAGTGAACTGATTAGAGATGCAGCCATCGCTAGTGTTATATAGAGCACCTCGCTATCACATTCTAAATCTTGAGTTAAAACACCAGTAACATCAATCATTTGTCAAAATAAAAGGACACTTGTTTCAAAATGATTATTATTTAAAACTTATTTGCAAAGGTTCTCATGTCTTCTATTAATTTTCGATTTACTTAATCTATTAAAATCCAAGTATATTGTGACTATTTTATTTCTACTAAACTTTTAAATAGTACGAGCAATATTATGATTTCATATATTTACATACTTTTACTGTTTGTGATAATTTCCTCCGTTTAATATAATAAAATCAATATTCCAAATGTGTGTATGTGGTGTGTGTGTGTGTGTGTGTGTGTGTGTTTATGTGGTTTTTGTGTGTGTGTGTGTGCTTTGTGTGTACTTTGTAATGCTTGCGAGATCACACCACTGCTTCACATATGCAAGGCCAATGGTATACCACTGAGCTATTCTGGCTAGTTATAATCCAAATAGTATTTTAAACCATGACTTTCAAAATTTCATTCCTAGTATGCCCTTTCAAAATTATATATGATAACATGTGATCCATATTCTATCCACATTAGCAATTTTTATTGTTATTTAGAATATTTCCACTGCCTTTCCACTTCCAAACTCTTGTGTTTGTTATTGATAAAGGTTTTACTTTGCTTCTTCTGTCTCTTCATTATTTTTCCCTTTAGAGTTTAACTATTCTTTCTCTTATTTCTTTGGAAATTAATTATCATATTCCTATTACAATTTCTTTACATTGTAACAGGTATATACAATGCTTTAATTTCTATTTTAATTTTTCCCATTTTCACTGACGTTTAGTACAAACTATTAGATGGATTAAAAAGAAACTTGTCTCAGGAAACGTTATTATTCTCCTTCTCTTCTCTGAAGTCTTTCTGTTTTTTGAAACACAATAGCAATTACATATAGCTCCTATGTGGTACATCATTGTTTCCCCTCTCACTCTCCTCCATTGTACAGCTCAAGTTGTTATCATTCAGCTTTGTTATGTTACAGTGTTATCTAAATCGTAACTCATTCTTGAATTAATTTTAGTTGTTTCAAGTATTCTCTGAAGACATTTTTCTATATATAATATCTGAGGTCTTGTGTTTTTACAAGGTAAAAAATATGAGTCACTTTCAACCATCTAGATATCTCTGTAGAATATTGGTCCACCTGCTCAATAAACTCGTATGTAAATTCAAGGAATACAGGTCAGTTAGAACAATCTTGTAAAATGGTGTAGCTTCAGCCTTCATACTAGCTTTGAAACTTTTTACCATGTTTAGTAGTAAAGACAACATAGTTCTACTACAAGAGCAGACACATAGAAGAATGTAACAGATTTGTCAAAAATAAATTCTCAGTTTATGTTCAATAGATTTTGAAAACTATCCTATGACTTTACGAAATAAAAAATAGAATCTTAAATGGGTGTATTGGCACTATTTTCTCTCGAGATTTAAAGAATGATCTTAGACTACTACCTCAATCCTTTTTTTGTTTCTTTTGTTTTGTTTTTTGTCACTCATGGATCTTGAACTCTGGGATTAGGCGCTGTCCATGTGCTCTGCAGATCAATGCGAGCACCCTACCACTTGAGCCACCGCACCACTTCTGGCTTTCTAGTGGTTTATTAGAAATACGAGTCTCATAGACTTTCCTGCCCGGGCTGGCTTTAAACTGTGATCCTCAGATTTCAGACTCCTGATTAGCTAGGATTACAGGCGTGACCTACAGGCACCTGGCCTACCTTAATCCTTATACAAAAATTTAAAATAAAAAATGATTATCAAACTAAATGTGAGATGTAAAAACCTATAAGAGATAAACGTAAAAATTCATGACATTGTATCAGTAAAGGTTTCGAAATGGAAAGCATTAGTTGCTAAAGAAAAGCAAGAATATACTGAATTATATCAAGTGATAGCCTTTCATAATTCAAAGGACACTATAACTGAAGTGAAAACATATCCAACAGATAGAGGTAACATATTTGTTAATGCTAAAATGTGAATGCTACAATGATTCTTAATCTTAAGTATTTTTATATCTTCTATTTCTATATAATTTTTCCTGAATAGGATATTTCTTTAAAGAACATGTGTAAATTAATAGTCAATAAGAGGAGCATATGAAATAAGTTCCTCTTTAGTATCAGAAAAAAGAAAAAGAAAAATCACTAGTATGACTCTAATATAAAAAGATGACACAAAATATAGTAATGCATTTGTGGAGGAATTGATAAACTACTCATAGTGATCCATTTGTATAATGCTGCAATCATTTTAGCAAGCAAGTTTTCAAGTCTCAAAAGTCAAAAAGAATTGTATAGGATCAATTCATTATACTTCTATGAATGTATTAAAGAGAAGTAAAAAAAAAAGTATTTAGACAGGGAATTGTAGTTCATTGACAGTGCACTTAAATAGTATGTGTGAGACCCTGGAAAAAATCCCCAAAATAAAATTTTGAAAATACACACTACAGAGGATGTATGCTGGACAAATTCTAGTAACAGAACTTTTTATCTATTTTAATGTCTGTTCTTAAATTTTTAGCATTTCTATTAGAAGAAATGCAAGTTTGTGAAAATTAGGCTTTGAAAACCTATGAAGGTACAATTCACTTCCAAAGCACTAAAGTGTATACAATAAAAGGAGATAGTATATTGCAAGTGAAATACATGTCAGCAAATAAACTATTGTTAAAAATTCTTCACACAAAATGCAGAATATCTAAATAGACGTTTTTGGTTTTGGCTAAAAACTCTGTAAACTACAGCGCTTAAAACAAACAAGTGATTTCTGTTTATTTTAAGGGTTTTTTTGTCCGTTATTTTGAGTTTATACAGAGATATCTCAATCAAGAGGGTATGTGATAACTGGAATACCTAGGAATTATGCATCATTTATAAGTAATTGATAACCTTTTCTGGACGAAACGTTTAGCAAATGACAGAAGACACAAAACTATGCATCTGCATTTTATGAAAGCCATTGGAGCATTAAAGTAGGATAAAGTCAAGTAAATATTTTGCATGTATTCTATTGGTCTCTCTTTAACTTGAAAGTTATAGATTATGTTTTTTTATATTCTATTGGGACAATGATCTGCTGTCACTTATTTTTTCTCTTCCCCTTCTTTTGCTCTTCCACTTACATAATTATTATTTAAAGAGACATACTTGACCTTGCATTTAAATACCTCAAAATTATCTGAACTATTTTATACTTCTGGCAGCCTCCTATATCTTTCTCAAAGGAAATATTTTTGACACTACCATTTTTATCCTCTATGATATTGGATATTTTATTGCCTAATTCAGTGCAAGATATACATGAGACTCATCCAGATATCGCAAAACTCGTACCACCATAAAATCCTATCTTACTTAGAAATCATGCTTTTAGAATGTCTGGGGAGGTGGCATCTCTCATTTTTGAATGACACTAAGTGATACTTATATGCAGTCATGTTTTAAACCAATATGCCACTCAGTAGATGAACGAATTGACAAAATGTGGTTTATGTATGCACGGTGGAATTCTATTCTTCAAATTCATACGGAACTGGAAAGACTTGGAAAAATCCTACGAAGTAAAAAAAACAAGACTCAAAGAAACAGATTCCGTGGTTTCCTCATTTGTAATAAGTAGGAAATGTCTAGAATATAAAGAAAAGAAAAAGAAATGTGATCTTAGCCACCACTTTATTGCTAGTATAATTCCTGCTCTCTCAAAAAGGACTTTTTTCCAGTTAAGTCCATGGTCTTATATCTGACTGGCTTGGAACTAGAATTATTCTTCCATTCTACTTTTTACAAATTTGCATGATTACCTATCATGATTTAGAGCTAGTAGAAGAAAGAGAGTGGTCTCATCCTTCATGTTCCACTTAGTAGTAATGCTTTCTCTATGTCACTCCCATAGATCTACATACTGGCCTTGGCTTTATTATTTCAACGCTGTCTTATTTGCAGAGTCTTCTATAGAGTATGGAACCATTATACTTAAACACAGAACTTCTCTTTCTCCTATACCTATTGTTTCTCCTTCTGTTAACTTATGTACACTTGGGTAATAATGCACAACACAAACACTGACAAAAAATGTTTCTGAGAACCTTCTTCCCACTTAAAATTGGTCTTAATTTACAGAGCACTTAGGAAATTTGAACTTAATGTACTCCAGGATAATGTTTTTTTTTTTCATGTTTTTTTATGGTGAAAATGGTGGACAGAGGGGCTAGAGTTACATAAGTAAGTTAATGAGTACATTATCTACCGAACATTGTTACTTCCTCTTTTGTTTTCCCCCTGTCATCCCTTTTCTCCACACTGCCCCAACTCTCCTCTCCCATCCCCAACTAGTAAAGTTCATTTTCAACATAGTGTCTTGTTCATCTCATTGTAACAACGGGTCATACTGTATACTTCTTTCAGCATTTTATTTCCCTTCCCCTCCCCACATTAGAAAAATGTATATGCAAGTTGCAGCTCACCGACCTCAAATACAGTGGAAACGGGTTATACCATGGAGGAAGAAAATAGAAGAGAACCAAAAAAATCACATAATACATGGTAGGTACATTAAAAACAATAGTAAGAAAGAAAAAACAAGTTGTGTCCGTATTTGGGGTTCATTTCACTTAACATCGTCTTATACAGCCATATGTACGTGGATAATATTTTATAAGCCATGTAAATTCCATATTTTCTCATTACTAAGTTGTCTCTGAAACACGTGTACCTCGTGTCTAAAGATGCCTTTGTGCTATCTCAATGAAGCCAGAAAACATTCATTTTCCTGGAGCTATACCATAGATTGTTACCGGAAGTAAGTGGAAGGAACTTTTACAGGAAGTAGAAACTAAATCCAGGAGAGAAATTGAACATAGAGAAATGACAAAGTTCAAGTTAATTTGTGCTCTCATTTTTACGTACAAGAATATAATCCAAGGCTTGAAGGTAACTCTGTCCCTATCTTTTTCGAGTGTGCACTTTATCCATAAAACTTGTCTGTAAACTTCTAGTTGACAGTATTACAAAAGGAAACAATATGCCATTTGAAGGTCAGCATGGAAAAAAAGGAAATAACATTGTTTTACAGTGTTCTACTACAAAGAAACAAAGACATGGAGGTTTTAAAGTGTCTTATGCATGAATATTTAACTCCTGAAATGATTCTCTTGTTGCAAAAGTCAGATATCCATTCCTTTATTCTGGTCCTGGATTCCAAAAAGCAGGATCCAGTGAGTATGATCAGCAAAAAGAGCCTCTTTTCAAAGCAGTGCTTTAAGGATGGTCCCAAAGAAATATATGGGTTTTTTTGTTTATTGTTTGTTTGTTTAGTTTGTGTCGCTTCTGGGGTTTGAACTCAGAGGCTGGACCCTGTCCCTGAACAGTTGTCTTTCCTGCCCACCTGCCCCCAAAGCTAGTACTCTACTGCTTCAGCCAAAACACCACTTCTGGATTTTTGATGTTTAATTACAGATAAGAGTTTGAAAGACTCTGCTTCCTGAGTTGGCTTTGAACTAAGACAATAAGAAAATCAAGTCACATCAACTGTATGGACTTCTCTCTTGAACCAAGGAATATTAGATGAAGTTTATTATAAAGGTAATATTTGACAATTTTTAAAAGAAGAGAATATGTGCAGCAAAGAAGCCATAACTTAAATAACTCAGCAAAAGTAGGTGCAATGAGTCATATTGGAAAATTTTTTCTGCTTGGGAAGATTACTATTGACTTCGTAGTTTCTTTTGGGGAAACATCAAGTACATTTCACATTTTCATTGGTTGTGGGGCATGAACTCTGATCCTGGGCATGTGCCTCAGCTCTTCAGATCAAGTTGGGTGCTCTGCCACTTTAGTTACAACACCACTTCCGGGTTTCTGGTAGCTAATTGAAGATGTGTCTCATGGACTTTCCTGACCAGGCTAGCTTTGAGCCACAGTCCTCTGGTCTCAACCTCCTGAGTACCTAGGATGACAAGTGTGAGCCACCAGCACCCGTCTCATATTTGCATGTATGTGCACTTAATGACACTGTAGACAAATAATGGAAATTTGAATCAAGTGATGACATTGCAGCTTTTCAGAAAATTTGAGGTAGCAATAAATATGTCATCCTTATCCATGTTGTTACATTAATGACTCATGAGCCATTGGACTCTTAATTTAGCATCCTCTGAGGTCTGCATTGGTGGACTTAGTATAATTAATTTTTAGTAGATAAATAGAGAAAGACTGAGATTTTTAGAAAGCAAAGGAGATCAGATATAAAAGAACAACATAGAACGGGATAAAACTTATCTCACAGAGATTAAGAACTAGCCTAAGTGATTTAGAATGCTAAAGGAATGAGGAATAAGCTTACTTGATAACTAGTTCTTTAATAACCAAATATGGTTCCCTAGAACAGTTTCTGGTATAATTTAGTTATTATTATCATTTATTTCTTGCATCTGGATTTATTCCTTTACTTCTATCACAACTATTAATTAGCTGGTGCATTTTTGGTGCCAAAACTGACCAAAAATTTTCCAAATCTCACTTAGACTTAGATTAATCCTCACCTGATATCTAAGCACATTCTTGACATTAATTGCCATGACCTACTAATAAAATTTTTTTTTCTCAACGCAGTCTTCTAATATAGGTAAAGCACATGAATTAAGAACTATTGTTAGGTCATAGTTGGAAGGAGCAATAATATATTCCAAGTATAATTTCTTTATTTGGCATTTACTAGTTAAATCAATTTTTTTTGCCAGTCCTGGGGCTTGAACTCAGGGCCAGGGAACTGTTCCTGAGATTTTTCTTGTTTTGCTTATGGCTAGCACTCTACCACTTGAGGCATAGCACTACTTCTTTTTCTGTTTATGTGGTACTGAGGAATTGCACCCATGGTTTCATGCATGCTAAGCAATCACTGTACCATGAAGCCACATTCCCAGAGCCTTAAATGACTTTCTTAAGATGACTTTGCTTTTTCATTCCATTACTATGTATTATAATTTAGGTTAGGTGGTAGAAAAGGAAGTGAAAAACAATACTAAGCCCAGTAAGCCTGACATTACTGACATCACTAAGGAAGTACAGTGTTAAGATCTTTAGGACTCATAGGGCTCTGGCATGTGACATTATTAGTTTACATTATTACATAATATTTTACATTATTATGTAAAAAAACATTAACAGTCATCTCCAACATCCATAACATTCTGCTTCCACTTTCAAGTTCAAGAGCCAAAAATTTAAGCCTTTTTATTGATTAGATGTGTTTCCTAGGAAGGAAGAATGAGGATGTGGAAGGTGATGTTGGAAAAATATTTATATTGGCTCCCAGTCCACATTATTTGCATTTTTAAAAAGTATTACTGATGAACTCCTACATCTTCTTGACTATGCTGTCTGCACAAGATGCAGATAAAGGAAGACGTTTATTATGGTGGATTGTCACATATATTAACAAAATCCAGTTCTGCAAAAAAAAATTACTAGTATAAAGTATTGACTATAAAATGGTTTCTTGTCCTAGCAGAACAAAATGCAGTATTGAAATGATTAGTCCAGCTTTCTTTGAGATTTTATGCTGTCTCAGTATCAAGATGTTCTCTAATTCCAGTAATATACAAGCATAAAAGATCTGATTTGAAGATCTCAGTAGTTTTAGAAACAAAGGTACATAGTAGCTTCCTTCATGCAGAGGCATGTGATGGCATGTATGACTGATCGTATTGTAATTATCTTTTTTTTCCTCTTTATCTCATGTTGCATATTTTGGCATATTAATCTGTCCTGCATCAGCTTCCTGTAGGTGAGATTTACCTCTACTCTGCAATGTCAAGATGGGGCATGTGACTTACTTCAGCTTACAAAAATGAACCAGAAGTGGTGAAAGGCTATTTCTAGGGGAAGATTTCTATCCCATTGTCTGGGTCTAAGAGTTAACTTCTTTTCCCTTAGCTATAAAAATAGCATATTTCCAGAGGGAATCTTTTTTCAACTTATATACTGAAAGAATATAGCATGTGAAATTGAGGCAAAATTCAAGCACAGGAAGAATTAAGTTAATATTAGAATATGATACTAAGATATTAGTTTCTTACTATTCTTGTATACCTTTATGATAGTTTCCTACAGCACTTCAGTATTTTAGAAATACTAAACAAGTACTAAACAGATAACACTTTTTGCTTGATGCTATTACATTTATTACATTTATTTTTTAAATAAATTAGCATTCTATATATGGTCACTTGAGGCATAAACTTTTTCTATAAATGTGTTTAATCACTCTAGAGCACTGTATCTAACACCCACAATCATTATCTAGACCTTGTGATTGAGATGAGGAAGAACAAAAATATCTAGATTTCTCACTTCTCTTTTCCTCTTCTCCTTTTTCTAGTGAGAATTCTCATCCTTTCTCCAAATTCTCCTATTAATAAAGGAAGAATGAGACATTGTGCATATCAAGCAAAAGGCTTCAAAGCCAGAATTTTATTCTTTCAGAAATAGATAAAGTAAATCAGAATGGCTCAAGGAAGAAGGAAAACATGATTTTTTCCCCTTACTAGTTTCAACAATAGAGTCTGAACACAACTCTAAATATTTAATAAACCATTTGCTTTGGCTAATTGTTAAAAATATAGTGTTTTAAAATAAATAATTTTAAAAATTAAAAAAATTTAAATATATAGTAATTTGTTGTTTGCTTTTGGTAGGCATGAAATAAAACTGCATTAACATTGTGTGAGCTGAAAGGCTAAATTTTATCTGAATCTAAACAAAATGAAAAATATATGATGTTAAGATAAATAGCGTTTAGGTACATTTTTTACATGAGATACACACAGGGACATTTTTTTCTTCTTTTCCTCTCCACACTTCAATAAGCAGTTCATGTAATTCAAATAGCTGTGTTTATTTCAGAAATAGATTAGACATAAAAAAGTTAGAAGAAGAGAACCAGGATTGTTGATGCATTCTTTAAAAATATCAGTCAAATAACTATTAACCATAATTCCAAAATAATAACAAACAAATACTCTTGAAAAGAGGAGATTGTAAGCAGAATACACAAAGAGTGATAGTGCCAGAACTGCTTCAGGAACTGCTCCCTGACATTTAAGATTTCTAGTACATGACAATGTTTGAATCAGGATTAAAGGCTTTCAGGAACTAAATTTTTTTAGTTATATTTCTTTGAAGAAATACCTTTTCAAAATTAATGAAAAGATAGCAGGTTTTAGTAGAAAGAATGCTTACACACTCATTGTGGTAGGCAGTAAAATACCTTTCCAAAATATCTATAGTCCCGAAATATCTAATCCATCAAATGTAGATTTACATTTTATATATGTTTGTAAAATAATCACCTTTCATTACCTAAGGAACACAAATTTGAATAATTATCAGATGGGGAAAGTATACTCAAAAGTCCCAGCTGTAGTTCGAGAGGGACATTATTAGGTAAGAACCATCAGAAAGATGTAAAGATGCTACATTAGAAGATAAAGGAAAAGACAACAATCCAGATTCTGAAGTTTCTGGAAAGCGGAACAGGAAGTAAATGCGTTTTCCACTAGAATCATCTGAAAAATATTTCAGTTCTGTAGGGGGCTCAATTTTAATCTAGTGAGAATTATTTTAGATTTTTGTCCATTAGAACTGTAAAATGATAAATACGGATTGTTCAACCCAATTAACTTGTAGAAATATTTTACAGAAGATTTGATTTAGTAATCTAACTCAACTACAACCTCTCCTGATGCAACCGCAAGGTTACCACATTTCCTAGTTTCTGAGAATAAGAAAAAGTTGCCACCAGGTTTGTACACATGTATGATATACATACTACTAAGGGCCTTGCATTAATGAAGTCTTGAAATTCTAAATAATATTTAAATAAGAAGGCCCTTTTCTTCATTTTCACATTTGGGGATCACTAAGTACCAAAGTTATGTAGAAGGCTAGGGTAAGAATATAGAAATGAAATCTGTCTTCTAATGTTATAAAGATGATTTATGTCACTTTGATTTACAGTTGTAAGGTAATAAAAAATAAGGTAAAACAGAAACAGTAAGTCAATTTTATCTTTCCTAACTTTCCAACAGAAATTAGAGAATCCAGTAAAGATACAGCAATCCCAGGATGATATAAGATGTTATAGGATCACTAGATGGTGAAGAAAAGGTAACAAGAATGGGTCCCCTGGAACAATGGGAAACAAAATCTACACCTACACGTTGTGATATAGCTAGAAAATAGTTTCTACAATGCTAAGTCTTTATATTTTAGGTTTGTTTACACAGCAACTTTACTCTCTAGGAAATGATTCTTTATTAATACTCAAGTGTTTGCAGCTTATAACCCAGCAACAAATAATGTTTCTAAATATAAACAAGCATGATACTAAGAGTAACTACTTGCATTGCTATAGCTGATAAAGAAGAATGATCTTGGAGAATAGTCAATCTTGAACTTTTTCATACCTTTCCTCTTCTCCAACATGAGAAGTCATAGTCTAGATATGTCTCATGGACTTTCCTGCCTAGGCTGGATTTGAAATATGATTCTCACCTGTCAGCCTCCTTAGTAGTTAGGGTTACATGCATGAGCCATTGGCGCCTAACTACATAATTATTTTTCACATATTTATGAAGTATGAAGTGGCAATCCCATTCATTTATATGTTGCTTAATGATCAAGCTACATCATATCCATTAATTTCTGCATGTAACATTTCTTTATAGTGATAATGCTCAAAAACTTATCTTCTGGCTGATGAATATCTATTCTTAACTATAATCACTTTGCCTCTTGCAGTATAAAATTAATATATTTACTTTTAATCACAGAAGTCTGCTAATTAAAGTTATATAAAACATGAATTGTAAAGTGAAAGAAATTCATAGTTTCATTACTTGTTTAAAGAAAATGATAATGCATTTTTTTCAATTATATTTCTTTGGAATGTGTAATATTCATTGATTTAACTTAAAATTGATAGCAATTACATCATATCTAGTTGATTCAAACTTGTATTTAAAAATTGTACACTTAACACAAATATACTTCCACTTTCTTCTAACACATAATTAAAATAACAGTATAGGAAAGTTTGGTGTTAGCTGTTCATGTGTAGAATCATAGAAACTCAGGAGGCTAAGACCTGAATATTTTAATTCAATATCAGTCCAAACAGACAAAAATGTGAAAACTTATCTCCAATTATCTAGCAGGAAGCAGAAGTTGAGGATGTGGCTCAAGGAATAGCGTGTCATAAGCCATTAGCAAAGAATACAACAGAGATCATCAAACATTGAGTTCAAGCCCTAAAAATGGCAAGTACACAAAAGACAACAACAAAAAAGTGATATGAACATCAATAATAAAGACAAAGTAGTAGAAAAAATGATGAGAAACGTGTGTGAACATCTGGAATTCAGAAATCATTTGACAGAATTTTGATTCATGAGAGGTAAAAGTCACAGTATAATTTGAACAATCTCATTGAAGTCATTTGTGTTGAAACCTGGCTATTGGGTAATATGTGAAAGAGCAGACTGGATTACCTGACATAGCAGACATTGCCTGTAACTATACACCATCCCACTGTGAAAAAATCTAAAATCATGCTTGTTAATTTAAAAAGAACCTCATGCTAGAGTCTTTTTGGTCCACACAGACTGAGGTCCTTATTTTGAGGCTTCAGACCAGTGCTTTTATTTATAAACACTTCTGTTTTACTCCCCTTCACCGATGTAGCTATACCTTACTAAGCTGGAACCAAGCCACTCCCTAGAAATTGGGCAAGAGCATTTGCTGATGCTCTTCCAACTTCTCTCTGTGGCTCAGGATAGCCAGACTCTTGTAGCTAAGATGGGTTACTTTGATGTCCAGGTGGCCTTAAACTGGAGATAAACATGTAATGGATATGTCAACATGCGTTAGTTTCAAACTATGATCTTCAGATCTGAGCCACTATGCTCAGCCCAATATTTCCAGTAAGTTACTTAATCTTTCTGACACTCAGGTTCTTCCTGTGTGGAAAGTGAAAAGAATTACTTTGTGGACCTAAGAATCCAGTTGGAGTTATGACTGGGTGCAGGAAGTATAAGTGTTCAGGATGTGTGGACAGAGTCTGACACTCTCATAAAACTACTGGTATTTATATTTAAATGAATTCCAGGAATTGGAAACAAGAGGGATTTTTCTGTTCTTGTTTATCTTTTTATGGACATTGAAGGAGCCACAGAAATTCAAGGAGAACAGGGAAATAAATGCAGCAGTTGTACTCTGTAGATATTATATTCACAATGAGCTATACCTCTTGTGGACAGGGACAGGAGGGAAAATCAGAGAGATAACAAAGTGATGAGACTGTCAAACAAGAAGTGAACTCGTTAGCGACTTATAAAATGGTGATCTGTATGTACACTACCTTAACAAAAAACATTTGAAAAATCCAGGTTGATTATTCTCTTTTCCAATTTTTGTAGAGGCCCTTAAGACTCAGGCTCACCTGGAGTTTTTGAAGGTCACATTATATGATAATTAATGTAGAGCCTGAGTCTCTTAAGAAATGTTATAAAAAGTACTTCATTCTTAGTGCCTCTTTCTCTTTGAGTGGTGATTATATATGTTGTTGTAATAGCTAAATTTTTACTTTTTGTTTTTAGTACTTGTCAGGTGTTGAATTCTTCTTAAAGATTTGTGACAAAGGTATGCTATATCTTGGCACCCTGCCCTTAACTAAAATGTTAATTAATCTTTGAAATTAATGTACTTGAGTATGAGTTTTATTTATTGATTTAATTTGTCGGCGGTGGTGAACTCTGGGCCTTGATGCCATTCCTCAGCTCCTCAGCTCAAGACTAGTGCTCTACCACTTGAGCCACAGTACCACTTCTATCTTTTTCTGCTTAGGTGGTGCTGAGGAATCAAACCCAGGGTCTCGTGCATTTAAGGCAAGCTGTCTACAACTGTTGCACCTTCTCAGCCCTTATGAGTGTCTACAACTGATCCACCTTCTCAGCCCCTATGAGTGGTATGTTTGTGCACGGGTCTGTCAAGCAAATCTATTGAGCAAATGTATACATTTGCCACTAGACATATTCAAAATTATGAATTAACTGATATTTTAATGAATAAAACTGTTATCATTGATACTAGGAAGTGTTTGTCTCCCATACTAAAACCATGGAGGAGGGTATTTTAAACTAAAACTACAAAAGAAATTTTAAGATCTTGTTGCTAACAAATGTGTCCAGGTATTATTACATTAAACAGACAATTCAAAATAGTTTTTCTTCATGAATACAGAGACCAAAGGTCTTATTATTCTTATTTCAAAATGCAAATTAAAGGGGAAAAACAGTCAGGAGGTAAAATTTATATTGAATGTTAATAGTTAAAGAGGAAAAGATCCTAGAGGACAAACTAAAGACAAAGCAATATCAGAGCACTATATGCTCAATATTAAATAAGAAGGTTTAATTGAAAAATTGAGCTGGAATGTGCACATCAAACAAAAGCAAGAAATCAGAGCCTACCAGCAACAAAGAAACACCATAATGCATATCTCAGTAAAAGGAAAAAAATTCCTTGTATTGATTTCAATGATACATATAACCCGCCTGCACACACACACACACACACACACACGAATGTATGCAACAGCTCAACCTACTCACATTCATTCAACATGAATCAAAGATCTTCCTATAATATTTGGAACTTTAAATGTTTCTAGTCGTGTAAATAATTGATAACAGATGCATAAGCAAATATTTTCTGAATAAAACTCTGTTATGTAAATGAGAATTTATGATGGTTATATCTACTTAAAATATCTCTCAATCTCGAAAGAATTAAACAAGAGACAGCACAAATTTGGGACTATATTTCTACCAGCTATTCTGCAAAGGCTTAATAAGAAATTATGAGATCTAATATTAAATACAAAATTCATACAATTAATACATGTGTAGATGAAGTGAAAGATAGTGATCAGAGACCTATTCTGCCTCCAATTCCCAGCAGCCTGCACACTGTGACACCTTTGATTCTGCTGTGCCAAGCCCAGAGTTCTTTTCCCTACAGCAGTGGCCCTGCTGGGGTTGGGGATGGGGGCTGTGTGGAGAGGAAGGAGGCCACAGGAGAAGCCAAGCTTTGGTTGGGGCTGAGGGTGGTGGGGAGAGGATGGTGGGGAGGCCCTGAAGGAGGCTGTGAAGGGAGGAAGAGGCAGTTGGCCAACAGCTCATGCAGCAGCCCTAAAGGCAGCTGGGTTCTGGGGAGTGTCTGTGAGGTGTGGAATTTGGGGTGGATTTGCTAGGGCCTGTTTGCTTGGTGAGGAGAGGAAGAAGTCTCGAGTCCCACCCAAACAGATAGTGAAAAATGAGACAACCAATGGCTGAAGAATTTCAAGAACAAAGGCAGGGACTTATAGGTAATCTCTAGGGCCAGTGAGGGCAGCAAGGCTGGGCCTGTGGTTGTCATGCCTCTCTCAATGCCCTTGGAAGTGAGGGCCAGCTCTGCTGTGGGCTAGGCCTCGCTCTTGCCTTGAAGCAGGCACCAGGAATTGTCAGCACAGCCTCAGCCTGCCCCAAGGAGGTGGCCTGTTGTGGGTGCTGTAGCCTGGGCAGCTGCTAGGAGGCTATACACAGAAGGGCAGAGGAAGCATATTTGGTAGGCTCTGCTCCAGCCCAGCCACTTGGGAAGTTCCAGCTCTGAATCAGGACCATCAGGACCAGGCATTGCTCCCTAAACAAGTAGGGCCTCTGGGGACTTGTGCAGTGGCCGCCACGTGTGGGTTGTGAACCTCCTTAGAATGGCCGAGGAGTCTCAATGAAGAGGTGAATTTGCTTCTGTGCCTCTCCCATCTTCTGGATTCTTGCTCTCCTCCTGCCTCCTGCCTTGTCCAACTACAGGAGTCAACTTCTCCAAGCCACTGAGAGGCCATCCCGGAGATGCTCACAGGGCTTTCCAGGCTGCTTCACCATGCATGCAGGGCTCACAGGGTGTCATCCTCTAGGCAAAGCATATCCCTATTTCAGCTTGGCCACCCCTGCCTAGGGGACCACGAATTGCATTCTTGCACAGAAAACTAGGGGTACACAAGGCCGTCCTGCAGTCTAAGGCATCCTTTCCTTCCTCTTGCTCAGGTGTGGAGCAGCTGTGGAGCCAACTGCAACATCATGTTTGATTATCTAAAAAGAAGAGGATAAAAAGCTTCATTGTCCCAGATACAGCTGCCCCTGGGGTTCTCTGTGTACACTAGTCTTGTGCTTAGATAAGGATCCCCAAGACCACCAGGGAGCCAGTTCTCATTCGACCACATTAGAGTCATTTATTTCAAGCTTGAGCCTGGAATCACAACTGTAACCATTGCAGTGTGTCAAAGTTGAGAACCCCGACCCTTCAGTTAAATGGGTAATCTTATAACAATCTTATTGGCTAGCAAGTGCAAGCTAAGCAATAAGCAATAATTTGTGGAGGAGAAGGGAAAAAACAAATCGTTTAAATAGGGATACAGGTGGACCCATTGCAACAATGAGATGTACAAGTTCTTATGGAGAAAAACGAACTTTACAACTTTGGTGGTGGGGAGGGGGAGGAGGATTCGATGGCGGGCGGGGGGGAGGATGGGAAGGGATGGGAGGGGGAAACAAAGGAGGAGGCTACAATGTTTGATAGGAAATATACTCATTATCTTGCCCATGTAATTGTAACCCCTCTGTACAGTATTTTCACAATAAAAAAGTTAAAAATATTAAAAATTTTAAAAAAAATCTGTAACTTTAGGTACTTCCCTTCATCCACTGATGGCTATTGCTAGGGAAGTTATGGGCAGAACGTTATTGTGACATTTCAGGGTTTTTCCAGGAACCTGAGTTCTAACTTTCAGTAAAAGTCTACTTGCAATGGTTGCTTTCAGTAAAGGTCTTTACAATGGATACTTTTGGAGTATTCGGAGTCTAAGTCCAGAATGCCTGTACTTTGGCAAAGGCCTCTCACTAGCCTGTGTGTGTGTGTGTGTGTGTGTGTGTGTGTGTGTGTGTGTGTGTGTGTGTGTGTGTGTGTGTTGTGTAAGAGAGTCCGACACAGCTGAGGTTTGGGGTACAATACTCCTTCGCTTTAGCATTGAGTTTTGGTATCTATTGTTTGTCCCACCCCCTCCCCCCAATTTTGAGTTCTAAAGTTGTCCTTCTAAATACTTTCATCCTTTGATCTTCTTGATATTCAGATTCCTAAGGTCTGCTTGTGAAATTCAACATTTGCTTCATGAAGGTGATTACTTTCTTCTAACTTTTATGAAGCCCTTTGCTCTCTTTAAATGCAGTTTGTGCTGTGTTAGTGGTTTTACTTAGCCCAGACTGTGGTGGCCCAGGCTGTGACTGTTAATTCTGAGATTATTTTAGCCCAATATGAGATACTATACTTTCAGTATATCAGTGAAAGAAGTTCAGCATCTTTATTGAAACAATTTCCTGGCTGTAAATACAAACAAAAACATCCAGTGATATAAATGTACAATTTGTTGTTTTTAGTTAATTGTTCACCACTGTAATGAAAAAAATCTTTTTACTAACTAAAATGAGTATTTGTAATGGGAAAAAAATCAAATGTTATAAATCTTATAAATTGATCAAATACCAAAAGAAAAAGAAAGATACTAATCAGGAATGCAGTACAAATGTAAGTGTTTAATAAATAAATGAAATGTTTGAGATTCATATCTACATAGCAAATACGAAGGAAAATAAAGAGGAAAGTCACTGAGATCCTATCTTACACACCAGAATAGCTATCACCACTCAAATAAATAAACTGCTGGAGAAGTTGAAATAAATCAGGAACTATATTTGGTTTTGTGGCATTGTAAACTAGTGCAATCCATAGGGATATCTTAATGGAAGTTTACACAATACCAAAAAGACAGATATCTTGATGACCTTTACCACAATTGGATACATATTGAAGGAATATAAATCAACATGAACATCCATGTTCATGGCAGCAATATTCATAGCAAACAAGTTGTGTAATCAACCTAGATGCACCGGAAAGAGGGAATTAAGAAAATGTGCTAGGAGGAGTTCAGGGAAGATGGCGGAGGAGAAGCTGGAATCTGAACAAGCTCTCGCATAGAAAGCAGTTTTAGAGTTCCAGTGAACAGTCCTAAGCCAGAGAATCACACCACGTGTGCCATCACAGGACAGAGAGTTAGACAAGAGAGGGGAAGCCAAGACAAGGAGACACATCTGAGTGCCTGCCAGCAGCCGCCGCGGTGGCAGCAGGGTCGCAGTGGCGACCGCAGCCGCGGCCATACCTGAGCGCTCACACAGAGAGTCCGGACGAAGGAGCCAGACGCAGCAGGCGAGAGGATTCTACTCAACACCAGCAAGAACCGACAAGGAGCTGACATCTTCATCCTGCAGTTTGCAGACCAGAGACGACCCAGGATCCAAGACTCGGCGTGAGTAGAAGCCCGACGTCCTCACTCCTTCTCAGGGAGCAGAGGAGGGAAGGCCACCCCTCCCCTCCAGCACTGGTGATCTCCATCTTGGATACCGACAAAGCTCGGAGGAGCAGCTAGCTCCAGCTCAGGCCTTGGAATAAAACGAGTCATTTAGCAGGTCACAAGAACTTAATGGCGGCGTGACCTGCCAGACTAAGCTCCATCCAGGGAAAAGTCACCCAGCCCAGGCACCAGCCATTGGAGTGGCTTTCCTCACTGGGTAACCAGAGCCAGAGGCTGCCCCTCCCTCTAGCAGCCTCCACAATCAATTGAAAAACAGAAACCCTGAGAATGGCTCCAGGCTGGGCTCTGTGAATTTTTCACAAAATAGCCCCAGGGAAAAGCTACTGTTTGTTGAAAGGCCTCAACTCTACCGGAACCTAGCCTCATCACCCCTCTTTTGTGATTCTCAAAGCAGATCACCCTCCCATTAAACTAACCTGGGAGGGGGATCTCAAAATCTTGGGTAAAGCAGAGCATTTTTCTGCCTGTTCGAACAAACTGACTTAAGAAACCAATCAAGCCACAGGACCTCAAGCTGACCAGAGACTCCAACAAGAGGCTGGTTACAGACAAAAGGGAGATAAAGGATTCTTCCCACCCCTCCCAAAAAAATAAAAAAAAAAAGATCAAAGAACTTTTTTTCTTCTTTTCTTTTTTCTTTCTTTTATTTTTTTTTTTTGGTACCTTATATATATATAAAATTTTTTTTCCTTTTCTAAAACTTTTATTAATCTTTAATTTTTGCCTTTTTTGAAAAAATAATTGTTTTCCAGTAACTTTTTTTCCCTCTTATAATTTTTATTTTAGGAATACGTGAATGTACGTTTTCCTTTCTTTTCTTGTCTTCTCTCTCTTTTTCTTTCTTTCTTAATTTTGTTTTTGTCTAGCTCTACTGAACTTCTGATCTTTTTTTTTCTCCCTTTCTTATCCTTTTCACCTTTTCCTTTCTTTTGTTCTTCTGTATGTGACTTAACTCTTGTCCTGCACATCCTCAGATAAACCCATAGTTAACTAGTAGACCCTATCCCCCATTGAGTACACACTTAATCCACAAATTTATTACTCAATCCAAAACCTCTGAGACTTAAATTCCTTAATAGCAGTACTACCTCTTCATACTTATATAATATTTTAAGCATTTTTTAAGTTTTTCACATCTCCTCTATCTCCCTCCTGTTTTCTCATTATATTCACATTCCTCTCTAAATAGATGGTCTTTCAATCTCCATAACTATATTAATTTTTACGTTTCTAATTTATTTTCCTGGTCTCTTTTCATTTCCCTTTCCCTTTCTTCTTTTTCTCTCCCTCTCTACTTGCATCCTACCCAACCTATTTCCTGCATTGAGATTAGGACATAGTTAACTCTCCCTGTGCCTCCCCACACCAATCTATTCCTAATTTTTACCCACATCTCTCCCTAACCCTAAAAATTTCTGGTTTTCCAAATTCTTCTCTGCGGTTCGAAGCCCATTAACATATAGTTGTTTGATGTTGAATAGATGTATCTGTTGAACTAGATTGTATCTGTAGACTATTGACTGTATAAATGCAAACGTTGGTTGATGGTTGCCTTAAGATAGTGTTCTAGCACAAAACTGGTGCTATTTTCATCTCAAATGGGGAGAGTAAGCCGAAAAAACACAAGAAAAATGGCAAATCCGGGTATCTCAATTCCCAATCTTGATAATCAGGGGTCAGATCAGATAATGAACAATCCAGAGGAGAGTTCCCAAATAGCTCTACAAACACTGGTGGCAAACATGATAAATGAGAAGTTTGACAACTTACAAAGGACTCTGTATGAGCATGATAGGGAGAGAGAGGAGGCATCCCAAAAGTTTATACAGGAATATCATAAGCGTGAGGAAGCTACTCAAAAACTGATACAGGATTTGCATGAACAACTTGAGAATACTCAAAGAGAAAGGGAGGAATGGCGTGAGCAGGCTGAGAACACTCAAAGAGAACTGCAGGAATCCCACGAACGGGAGGAAAGAGAACTGCAGGAATCCCACAAACGGGAGGAAGCTAATCAAAGAGTAATTCAGGAATTGAGAGACCAGATAGAGAACACACAAAGATCACTAAAGGCATTCATGGAATCCATTAACAAAGAGCTGAAGGAAGTCAGGGAGACCACAAAGGGAATGCTGAATGGAACCCAACAGAAGGAATGGGAGTCCAAAGAAACCATAACCAATCAACTAAGTGATTTGAGAACAAACACTGAACACCAAATTAAGGAAGTAAAGAAATTCATACAAGACCTAAAACAGAGCTTCAACAAAGAACTTGAAGCCATCAAAGCTGACCAATTGGAAGGAAAAGAGATAAAAAACAAAGTAGAGAGTCTTGACAGCAGGTTAGACCATGCAGAAGATCGAATCTCAGGGATTGAAGACAGCCTAGATATTATAGAGAAAGAACATACAACCATGCAAGACAAGTCCAAGAAGTATGATAGATCTATCCAACACCTGGAAGACACTATCAGAAAGCCTAATCTAAGGATAATGGGTGTAGAGGAGCACCTAGAAACAGAAGTTAATGGTCTAGGAAATTTGTTTAACAGGATCCTAGCAGAGAACTTCCCAAACACACAAAAGATAGGCCTATTCAGATACAAGAAGCTTTTAGAACCCCAAATAGACCAGACCATAATAGGACATCCCACCGTCACATTATAATCCACACAGGATCAACTCAGACCAAGGAAAAGATCCTTAAACTGTCAAGGAGAAAAGGGTAATCACCTATAAAGGGAAACCAATTAGAATCACCTCAGATTTCCCAGCAGAGACAATCAAAGCAAGAAGAGCCTGGAATGATGTATGCCATGCCCTAAAAACAAACAACTATCAACCAAGAATACTGTACCCAGCTAAACTCTCCTTCATAACTGAAGGCCAAATAAAAACCTTCCATAGCAAAGAAAAATTGAAGCAATACATCTCCACCAAACCAGCCCTACAAAAGATTCTTAAAGATGTCCTACACATAGAAAACCAACAAGACCGCAACAAAGGCCAAGAAACTGCACCCAAACTGAGAATCCAAGAACCATAGGAAGAACCCAGTTTTCGCAGCCCCCAAGAAGGTGGATAACATGGCAGGAACTCCCAAATACCTCTCTGTCCTATCTCTTTACGTTAACGGACTGAACTCTCCATTTAAGCGACATAGACTGTCTAGTTGGATTAAAAAACAAGACCCTTCTATCTGATGCCTGCAGGAGTCACATCTTGCCCGTAAAAACAAACACATTTTCAATGTTAAAGGCTTGAACAAAATCTACCAAGCAAACGGCCCCCATAAACAGGCGGGAGTTGCAATCTTAATATCAGATAAAATAGACTTCAAATTAAAATTCGTGAGAAGAGATAAAGAAGGTCGCTACATACTAATTAAAGGATCTCTCCCTCAGGAGGATATTACAATTCTAAATATCTATTCGCCAAACAATGGAGCACCCAAATTTATCAAAGAAACACTACTTTCCCTCAAATCCCATATAGATCCAAAGACATTAATTGTTGGGGATTTTAACACACCACTCTCCCCACTAGATAGATCAACTTGGCAAAAACTCAACAGAGAAACCGCAGATCTAAACAGCTGCATAAATCAACTAGACTTAACAGACATCTACCGAACATTTCACCCAGCAGCATCAGAATACACGTTTTTCTCAGCAGCACATGGAACGTTTTCTAAAATGGACCACATTTTAGGCCACAAAGCAAACTTGTCTAAATTCAGAAACATTGAAGTTATACCTTGCATTCTTTCTGACCACAAGGGAATAAAATTAGAACTCAACACCAAAAGCCACCAAAGAAAGTCCGGTATCACATGGAGGCTGAACAACACACTGCTGAATCAAGAGTGGGTCATGGAAGAGATTAGAAAGGAAATTCAAATGTTCATGCTATTCAACAAAAATGAACACACAAATTACCAGCTCCTCTGGGACACAGCAAAGGCAGTACTCAGAGGCAAGTTTATAGCTCTGAGCTCCTACATCAACAAATTGGAGAGATCTGAAACTAGCAATTTAATGACACATCTAAACCTCCTTGAAAAAGAGCAGCAAGATAAACCCTAATCCAGTAGACGGAAAGAAATAATCAAAATTAAATCAGAATTAAATGAATTAGAATCGAAAAAAACTATAGAAAGAATCAACAAAACAAAGAGTTGGTTCTTCGAAAAACTTAACAAAATTGACAGACCCTTAGCAAATCTTATCAGAAAAAGAAGAGAACACACCCAAATTAATAAACTCAGAGATGAGAATGGAAACATCACCACAGAAACAACCAAGATTCAGAACATTATAAGGGAATACTTCTCAAAACTTTATGCTAATAAGTTTGAGAACTTGACAGAAATGGACCTTTTCCTAGCAAATATTGACATGCCAAAACTAAACCAAGATGAGTTAAACAAGCTTAACAGGCCCATATCAAGCATTGAAATAGAAACAGCAATAAGAGACCTCCCAGCTAAGAAAAGTCCAGAACCAAATGGTTTTACAGCGGAATTTTACAAGGCCTTCAAAGCAGAGCTCACACCAATACTCCTCCAACTCTTCAATGAAATTGAAAGAGAAAGCTCACTACCGAACACATTCTATGAAGCCATCATAACCCTCATCCCAAAACCAGGCAGGGACTCATCAAACAAAGAGAACTATAGACCCATTTCTTTGATGAACATTGATGCAAAACTTCTCAACAAAATTTTGGCCAATCGACTTCAACAATTCATCCAAAAAATCATACACCACGATCAAACAGGATTGATTTCAGGGATGCAAAGCTGGTTCAATATACGCAAATCAAATAATATTATTCATCACATCAACAGGAGCAAGAATAAGAACCACATGGTTATCTCAATAGATGCAGAAAAAGCATTCGACAAGATCCAACACCCCTTTATGATGAAGGCTTTGGAAAAATTAGGAATCCGTGGAACATTCCTCAATACAATAAAGGCTGTATATGACAAACCTACAGCCAGCATTATACTCAATGGTGAAAAACTGAAGCCATTTCCTCTTAACTCAGGAACAAGACAAGGATGCCCACTCTCTGCACTTCTCTTCAATCTAGTATTAGAATGCCTAGCTACAGCAATAAGACAAGATGGAGACTTAAAGGGGATTCAAATAGGGAAAGAAGAAATAAAACTCTCCCTCTTTGCAGATGACATGATCTTGTATTTAAAGAATTCCATAGACTCCACTCCCAAATTACTCAAGCTGATTCAAAACTTTGGCAAAGTAGCAGGTTATAAAATTAACCCCCAAAAATCAATGGCTTTTCTGTATGCCAACAATGAGAAAAGTGTGGCTGAAATTAGGAAAGCAACTCCATTTGTAATAGCCCCACAAAAAATAAAATACCTAGGAATTAACTTAACTAAAGAAGTGAAGGACCTCTACGATGAAAACTTTAAAATCTTGAAAAAGGAAATCAACACAGAACTTAAAAATTGGCAAAACCTCCCATGCTCCTGGATTGGAAAGATTAACATCGTGAAAATGACAATACTTCCCAAGGCTATCTACAAATTCAACGCAATACCTATCCAAATTCCAACCTCATTCTTCAAGGAAATAGCAGAGGCAATCCAAAAATTCATATGGAACAATAAAAGACCCGAATAGCAAAAACGCTCCTGAATGGAAAGAACACTGCTGGAGGAATATCAATACCAAACTTCAAACTCTATTATAAAGCCATAGTAATCAAAACAGCTTGGTATTGGCATAAGAACAGACCTCAGGACCAATGGAATAGAATTGAAAACCCAGAAATGAACCTACTGACCTATAGCCATCTAATCTTCGATAAGGGAGCTAAAACAATAGAATGGAAGAAAGACAACCTCTTCAGTAAATGGTGCTGACAAAATTGGTTAACTACATGTAGAAAACTTAAGCTAGATCCTTATATATCACCCTGCACCAGAATCAACTCCAAATGGATCAAAGACCTTGAACTCAAAGCAGACACTCTGAAAACATTACAGGATGGAATAGGAGAAACCCTGGGTCTCCTTGGCTCAGGCCGAAATTTTCTGAATAGAGACCCGGAAACACAACAAATCAAAGAAAGGTTGGACAAATGGGATTGCATAAAGTTGCAGAGCTTCTGCAGGGCAAATGACATAGCTAGCAAGATCAATAGAAAGCCCACGGATTGGGAGAAGATCTTTACTAGCCATACAACGGACAAGGGTCTCATATCTAAAATATACTTGGAACTCAAAAAATTAAACCACCCAACAACAAATCCTCAAAGAAACAACTGCCCAATAAATAAGTGGGCGAAAGACTTGAAGAGAAACTTCTCTGAAGAAGAAAGAAGGATGGCCAATAGACACATGAAGAAATGTTCAACATCCCTAGCCATAAAAGAAATGCAAATCAAAACAACATTGAGATATCACCTCACTCCAGTGAGAACGGCAAAAATCAAGAACTCTAACAACAACAGATGCTGGAGGGGATGTGGACAGAAAGGAATCTTACTTCATTGTTGTTGGGAATGTAAACTTGTTCAACCACTTTGGAAAGCAGTATGGAGGTTCCTCAAAAGACTTCACATAGAGCTCCCCTATGACCCAGCAATCCCACTTTTGGGCATTTTCCCTAATGTTTACAAACAAGACCACACTAAAGTTACCAGCACAGCTATGTTTATTGCAGCATTATTTACCATAGCTAAGATATGGAACCAACCCAGATGCCCCTCAGTAGATGAATGGATCAAGAAAATGTGGTATATATACACAATGGAATTCTATGCCTCCATCAGAAAGAATGACATTGCCCCATTTGTTAGGAAATGGAAAAACTTGGAAAAAGTTATATTAAGTGAAGTAAGCCAGGCCCAAAGAAACGTAGGTCTCATGGTTTCCCTTATTTGTAATATCTAGTGTATGTATGAGTCAAGCGGAAAAGTTCAGATAATGTGATGTCAGGAACATGAACCCTTAGATGTGAATTTTAATGTTTTTTTTTTCTTTCATGCACGTGTTTCTAACACATTTATAAGATTATCTCTTTGTTGCTTTGTATGTCCCTCCCCCACAGTATAACCCCTCCTTTCACTATATTTGATGTCAGTATAACTTGTGGAGGAGATGGGGAAAAACCAGTTGTTTAAGGATACAGGTGGACCTGTTGCAACAATGAGAAGTACAAGTTGTCATGTCCAAAATGAGCTTTACAACGTTTGTGCGGGGGGGGGGGGGCTAGGGGGGGGAAGGAGAAGGATTGGGATTAGGGGGGGAGGGGGGAGGCTGGGAAGGGATGTGAAGGGTAAACAAAGGAGGAGGCTGCAATGCTTGGTAAGAAACGTACGCATTATCCTGCCCATGTAACTGTAACTCCTCTGTACAGTATGTTCACAAATAAAATTAAATTAAATTTAAAAAAAAAAAAAGAAAAAGAAAATGTGCTATTCATAGCTATAAACATGTTCTGGTATATGAGAAGTGAATGTTTCTACTGCATCATTGCTAAATATTTTGAATATATACCTATCCTACTTTTACTACGTTTTGTGGCATTGTGTTTTTGCTTTAATGAGGAACGTCCATATTGATTTTCAGACCAGTTACAATAGGTTGAAGATATCCTATAATATGTGGATATTATATCAAAATTTAAATATATCAATGAACACATAGAGGACCATCATATATAGTTTATAATTTGAAGCAATTTTAAGAAGGCAACAGTTGGGGAAAAAGACGATGTTAGAAGCTTAGAAATACACAGACAAGGAAAAATATGTGCAACTAATTACTGCTAATAGTAAAACATTTTCCTCAAGTTTTAACAATGAAACTATTAAAATAATACTTAATAACATCAAATAAATATGCCATAGAAAAAAATGTACCGTAGATATACGTTTCCCTATAATTTGTTTTACTTTATAACAAATGGATTAGAAGAAAATGTAATTACACGTCTGAAGATGCTAACACTTTCAAGTGTCATTGATTGAATCCAGCAGAGGAAAGTAATAGAGAAGTAGAGAGTAAGAACAAACTGGGGTATGGATAAAGGTACTCAGTTGATCTTCGTGAGGAAAAAATGTGCTCCGTTTTCCTGATCAAAATAGAGCTAGGACAGCTAACTTTTGACAGAACACTTGTAATGTAGAGTAGTGGAGTTAGTACTTTAGGTAGTAATTTATTACTTTTATTCCCTAATCTTATGACGTGATTCCCAAATGATGTGAGTGATAGTAGATTTTCTTTTTTTTGGGGGGGGAGGGGTCTGGTCGTGGGGCCTGAACTCTGGGCCTGGGCGCTGTCCCTCAGCTCTTCATCTCAAGGCTAGCGCTGTACCACTTGAGCCACAGCGCCACTTCCAGCTTTTTTCTTTTTGCTTATGTGGTGCTGAGGAATCAAACCCAGGGCCTCAGGCATGCAAGGCAAGTGCTTTACCACTGATCCCCCTTCCCAGCCCCCTGATCCTAGATTTTCTGAGCCCTTTTATTCACCCAAAGTTTCTAATTCCTCACCCGGCCAATGGTTCTTCTGCTACTCTCATTTCTCCTTGTTTCTGAACTAAACTCCTGTAACCTTTTGGTTCATGAGAAACAGCTGGAGAAATATGAGGATGGCTTGGAGTCTGAGGTAACATCCACTCCAGCTTGGAGGATCTGGTGAAGGACTAACACCTGGGTCTCAGAATCAGATATTAATTGACCTCTTTGGAAATGGAGAAACTCACTCTCTCAGGCAGGTTCTGTCATTCCTTGACTTTCTCTGAAGAGATTTGATGCTAGGGCACAATTCAGAGAATGAGCTTTCCCATTGTCAGAAGGAATATGTTGAAAACTAAAAGTGGCCTCAGGTCCCAAAGGGCCAGTCAGAAGCCAAGAGATCACACTTTTCTCCTTATCAGGGACCTTCTGGTAGGAATAGAGTCTGAGCAAAGTCTAAGATGGAGATAAACTAAGACTAGGCCTAAGGAGGAAACAAAAGAATGACCCTCTCTTTGACTACAAGGGAGTTGTGTAGTGAGACATGACAACTTCCTTCATATAATAAAATTCACTAGGTAAGTTATCTCACTGCCACTTTGAAGGAGGTCAGTTTCCCCAAAGGAGAAGTGGTTAAAGGTTGTGATTGCCAATTTTCTCTCTAGGCTGTTGTCTCTCTCACCCCTTCTCATGTCAGGAATGCATTGCTTCTTTTAGGCACTCAACTACTTGTCCTGGCTTCTAGGCAGGAATACTGTAGGCTATTCTTTGGCTAACCTCTTGCATTTAAGGTAGAATAGGCCCAGGCTCTGCTCATGCCAAAAGATAGATGCAAGAGGTGAATATAAGCTCAGATTTGTACAGAACAACAATCATGTTGAAAAAATTAAATTAAATTAATAGTTGAGTAATTTAGGGTTTATCGCCACAAAATTTAGGTAATTATTAGGAATACAGCTAGAATCATGGATTAGGAAGAGAACAGTGAAGTAGGTTCAGGATACAATGGAAAAGACACACCATAGCCATAACAGGAGATGAGAGTTTGAAGGAACTATTGGCATAGGTCCATTTACTATCTTAGGAGTGACCTTTGATAGGAGGCTTTTAGAATAATATCTAAAATAGAGGGACTTGCTGGGCACTAGTGGCTCACATCTGTAATCCTAGCTACCTAGGAGGTTGAGATCTGAGTATTATGATTCAAAGCAAGCCCAGGCAGAAAAAGCCAGAAGTGGTGCTGTGGTTCAAGTGGTAGAGAATGAGCCTTGAGCTCAGGGAAAATGCCTAGGCCCTGAGTGCAAGCTTTAGGATCAGCAAAACAACAAGAAACAATAATGATAAAACAAATAAAAGAAGGACTTAAAGATATGTGATGGAATGATGATCATGTGTAACTGTTTAGGGAACATAAAAGGAGACAATATGTGGAGCAAAATGATATCTACTTTTTACTAATCAAGGATGCAAAGCAAATGCCAAATTCCTCTTCTCAAAAACTTCCAAACTTGGGCTGGGAATGTGGTTCAGTGGTAGAGTGCTTGCCTTGCATGCATGAGGCTGTGGGTTCGATTCTTCAGTGCCACATAAGCAGAAAAATCCAGAAGTGCTGCTATGGCTCGAGTGGTTAGAGCACTAGCCTTAAATTGAAGAGGTGAGGCACAGTGCTCAGGCCCAGAGTTCAGGCCCATTGTCCGGCCTAAATAAAAACAAAAAAATAAAACAAAAGAAAAAATCTTCCAAACTTATTTTTTCTCATAGTTGAAGAGAGGCTCTTTTTACAGAAATTTTCCTTATCTAGCTCATGGTCATCAGAACTTCAGTAGACTTTTCCTGTTGAGATGTAATGCACCTAACTCTACTGAACCTAATCAAGGCTAGGAATGTATGGACATCGATACATTTGTTTTATTTTTCCTTATAAATATATAATAATGTCAGTTATTATATATAATATATTATAATATAGAATATATTATACATTATATAATATATTAAATATATTATAACATGTATTATGCATTAACAGAGTTCCTAGTTTTAGATGTAGGAACAGGCGACATATTGAAAAAAAAACATTTGAATCTCTGAGTTATTTCTCTACCACAGGACAATACCAGGATTCATTCTTATTACCCAAAGAGCAACATAGGAAAGTGATGCCAATGGATGTGATTCTCTGGATTTTGGAAATTGTGATCATATACATATGTATATATGATATATATCAAATATATATATGAAATATCGTTTAATAATAGTGAATTTGTAAAACTATAACAACAGATAAATAAGTGAACACCTATGTGCACACACTCCCAGTCACTTTCATGTATAAGAATTTCTTTTCTATTCTCCTATTCACCTACACAGAGAGTACATGAGTTGCCCTTGAATTGTCCTGGAAGATCTTTATCGGGTACTGTAGCTTCACATCCTTTGTTCCCTAAGTAGCCAGATGTTATGTATTCAATAACAAAATTGTTTCAGGCAAAAGTATCCACCCTGACACACAGAGGAACTTGGATTTCAGAAATGACACAAATAAGTGGGAGGTACAGCAGTACTTTTCAAAATTGAATAGATTACATATTTATTAGAAAGCTTGTAAGAAAAAAACTTCAGTGTAGGATGATACACTTGAAGAAAACTACAGTTTAAATTACATATAGGCGGGTGCTGCAACAGAAAATAAATAAGACTAAAAAAAATTACATATGACATCAAATTACAAAGTTCCAGGGCATTTCCCTACTCTTGAGAACTAGAGTAATCCATATTAAAAATAAGTAAATAAAAAGACGAATGTTTTATACCAAATTTCAAAACACACTATATGTTATACAAAGGAAATGCAATAAGCATGCATTTTACAATCTAGTAACATCATATGGTATGAAGAATCTGTGTTGATTCATAAAAATCAATACAATGCACTTAAAACATCCAATATCTCAAGTGTCAGCTTAGCAGAATACTTTCAATCTGTGGTGTCTATTTTGCATATTATCCAGCCCTATCCATCCCACAATGGCAGAAGGCTCTTCTGAGAAAGTCCAGAGGCCAGTCTACTGTGAGTGCTCAATGTGGACCTGTTCCCATTATCTTTTATTTGGGCATGTGATATACTGACTATCTGTTAACTTGCCAAAGGCACAATTTGGACAGGCTTCCAGTAATGATATTTTAGCTCTCATAAAAAGAGGGAAATTGAAGACAGAGGGAAAAATCTATCAGGTCCCTGAAAGATTTCTATCATTGTGCTAACCCTGTAGCTTTCTACTGACACTTGAACAAACTGCAGTAATTGCCACTCCAACCACATGTCCAAAAAGTGGCTTTCCAAATATTGGCCTATTTTCACTTTGGTAAATCAAGACACACTATTGTGGCTCCGTTTTACTTAAACTATCAGCTATGGTTGGCCCAAAGGATAGTTGAACTTACCAATTTCATAAATTTTAGGTCATCACACAATCACTTCATAGCCCTTAAACATTAAAAATACCTACCCATATAAGTCTGCATTACATACTTATTATTGTTTTTCTTCATTTGTCATGTTTTACCTATTTGTGTATCCCAGGGCTCAGCTCTGTCATAGTCCTTCTCATAGTTGTTACCACTAAGTACAGTAATTATTTCTGTATTTTTTCTCCAGCTCTGTTTTCTTTAATTCAAGTCTTTAATAGCATCCTGTCTACTGACAACTACTAACTACTGATTTTAGAAAACTCAAAAGATCCCAAAGTGAGCTTTGATCGCTATCTACAAACCAATCCCTCATTACTATTTGATTAAGTGATAACTCTTCCAGCTGTCTTGTCAAAATACCTTGGAAACATTTCAGACTTACATACATTTTCACACCTCATATTTAATCTATGACCAGATTTCGACAAATTAACTCACTGTATATTTTAGGAACAATATATATATATATATATATATATATACACACACTCATATACCATATATATGTATATTATAGGAACCATATATATATATATATGTATATATATATATGCTATATGATATATCAGTGTTAGTACTATGACTTAAATTTGGGGCCTAGGTTCTTTTAATTTTCTTTATTTTGGGGGGTGGGTCCAGTCGTGGGGCCTGAACTCTGGGTATGGGTGCTGTCCCTCAGCTCTTCAGATCAAGGCTAGCACTCTACCACTTGAGCCACAGCGCCACTTGCAACTTTTTTCTTTTTGCTTATGTGGTGCTGAGGAATTGAACCCAGGACCTCATGCATTCAAGGTAATCACTCTACCACTGAGCCACCTTCCTAATCCCTTACTTTTCTTTTTTGCTCAGGCCTTATTTGGTATAAAGATCACCTACAATGTCATTACCCACACCCTTTTCATTTAAAAATATGTATATTCTGTAGCAATATTATTGTCATTATAACCATAATTAGGAAGATAATATGGGTTCATCTGCTCCATACTTCTTGAAAGCTAATGAATGTGAAATTTACAGAATATCCTCAGATATGCCTAGTGGAAACCTGGATTTGAATTATGGGTCTATAGCTGATCAGTATTAGGTACTTGGGAAATTTGTTTGGCCTTGTTGCCTACTTCTGTTTTTAATAAAATACTTAATTCATTTACTAACTGGAAGAACTATCATGAGCACTAAAATTAACCTAATGCAGATGCAGTGCTTGTAATGGTGTCTGCACATTGTGAAGTAGGTCCCAAAGAAGTCAGCTTCCATCAACATAGTCACAGCATCCTTCCTAAAGGCCTTAAGAAATATATACCCAACTGATGTTAATATCTGTGAAAATGTGTCTTTACAAAAAAAGGTCTTTTCTTCATATGAAGCAATTAAAGTAATGTTGGGGCTGTCCTGTGACTTTTACTCTGAAAGAGTTTTGCTTGAATTTTATTCTTACTCTATTAGTGGTAGCAGTAGCGTTCTTTAGTGCTACCCTTCATTTTTCTAGTTCTGTGTTCCATTTGGAATACTATTGTAACTTAGTTTATAAACTTTGTTATCAGAATCAATAAACTACAACTGCTGAACTTTCCAATAAACAGACAATTTTAGGTGTGCATTACATTTTATGTGCTTAATACTTTCCTGAAAGTATTCCTTTTAGGTTATATATCCCTAACAATTATTTTTTTAAGATTTCTTATATGATTTATGGATTTATTATATGATTCTTATATGATTTCTTAGAGATCCATAAATAAAACATCTCAGAACAGGAAAAGAGTAGGTAAGAAGTAACAAAATAATATTATGGTGTCTTAATGGCTAAGTGTAAAGAACATGTAACAAAACAGTTGGTAGATTCATTTGCTCTTTTTTCTATTCTCTCCCCCTTCATTGTAGAAACCTTCTTACTATGAAGTGCCAAGTCTTCTGGACCTTTCAAGCCTCATCTCAGTGACAGAAGTGATGGGATTAAGACATGTGCTCCTATGACTGGCTTTTAGGAAGTTCACAATAAAGCAATACCAGTACATATAAAGAAACCTTTGTGAGTGATACGCATTGACTTCCTCAATTGCCAAAATTAAATTCATAGGTCAAAACATCAAATTACTTACATTATAATATATGCAGTTCAACTGGAATCACTAACACTTCAATGAATCAAATGCAAACTAAAAGCTCTATATCAAAAACCAACATCTAAGGCAGTGTTGGAAATACAAGAAGAAACACAATAAATCTAATGGAGTGAGATCTTTAACACTGGCAATGAGCAATGATAGCTGAATTTTTAACCAAGCTTGGAAAGTTCAGGTGTCTACTAATGATGTGATTAGAGTTGCGGAGTTGACCTTGGTATTAAGATTAGAGGTAAAATTCAAAGGCAGCTAAGGTTGCTGCAGTATTTTAGCTCGATACAGCGTGACCCTCCCTGATAATGGTAAAGCACAGAGTAGAAGCTAAATCAGTAAAATGTATAGGAAGAATTTTCCACTGAGAGTAATTGCAGGGTGTGATCATCACTCTTGCATTGAAAATGTACAGCCCATCATTCTACTTTAAACTCTAGAGTATTTCTGAACTGAAGACAATTATAACACACCAATATGCTGTGAGTGCTGAGCAGTTTAGGTGTGTATTACTGTAATATATGTAAAATCTTTAGAGGTATGGAGTGGACTTACCCTCACACTTCATTCTGTGTTGTTAAGTTTCATGGAGAAATGTTCATAATTATGCAATTCACACTCATCTAAGTCTGAATCAGGCAACTGAGATAAGACATTAGGATCATCATTCCAGTGATGAGGTTTGTGACCTATGAAATAAATAACATTATTTCACAATGTATATGCGTTTCTGAAAATTTATGCAATACCAAATACCAAATGTACAAAAGGGACAATTGTCCATTGCTTATATTATCAGAAGTTAAGATACTCCTGAATTATACTTTCTTGCTAGAGGATCATAGGGTGACTGCTGATGTTTGGTACCTTTTCAAGTGCTCCTATACGTTTGTGAATTTTTTTGGGGGAAGTGTTTTTCCATAGTTTGTTTTGAGGTGTTCAAAATTTCAGTATTGTTACTGACCACAACCATGGAACAGCAAAGAAGATGGGATACCTGGCCAAAGAACTGAGAAATCACAGGAAGTGATAGGAAAGTAGACACCAGAGGACCCAAAGCCTCATTGCCGGCTTCCAGAACCCCAAATCCTGCTTAACATGTTTATATTCATTCTACTACAGTGGTGGGGTAGTGAGTGATTACAGGTATATCCACAAACTAAGGCATCAATCTAGCTTGTGGTTACAACTATTAACTGAGTTATTGTTTGTATGCATAGTGATAATTGAATCCCTTATTTTTAGGGAGCAGAAGGGTGCAATAGTCATTACAACCATAGCACAGACATCCTTCTTGTCTCCAAAGTCTTAAACTTTTAGTGTCCAACAGCTCTAACTTAAATACTTTTCAGGTAATAACCCATACCCTTGTCTTCCCTTAACTGTTTGACCTTTACAGAGCACAGCTCTCAACCTTTTGATTGCCATTTGAGAGGGCTTCCCAATATATCCCTTTCCAGGTATAACAGTTTGACTCTAGAATCACTCAAAAGTACTATTACAGATGGGTTATTTTGAAAAGGATATTTGTTTTCTAGGGTAGGTTCACTTTTGTAAATTTTATTTTATTTAAAGGTACTGTACAGAGTGGTTACAGTTACATGAGTAAGGTAAATTCCTTGTTGAATATTGTTACCCACTCCATTGTTTTTCTCCTATCTTATCCCACCCCCACCTCTACACCCCACCCCAAAGTTGTAAAGTTCATTGCCGGTATATTGTCTTGTGAATATCATTGTTGCAATGGGTCACTTCTTTCATCCTTATGTTATTTCCCTTTCCTTCTACAAATCAGATAATGTATATACAAGATGGAAGGTACCAGAATCAAGACAGAGATGTCCAGGGATAAATCAAAGAGAAATGAAATAAAATAAGATCTAGATACACTACTTTACCAATATCAAGGTTGATATCTGAAAAAAAAAAGTACTTGTTTCCATGTCTTGGAGTTCATTTCAATTAGCATCATTTTGTATGGTGACATGTACATAGCTTTGGGGCCAGCAAACCCACTCATGGGCATTTGTCGAAATTATCTCTTAATAGCTAATGGATGAAGAATGGAATTGAAAATAGCAGAGGAAAACAAATCAACATGCAGGTATTATGATTTTATAATTCTAATATGAAAGAACTGAAACTTTTGTTTCATGAAGAAGAAAGTTTAGCCTGTAATTTCAATGCAAGGCATCAGTTGTAATGAGTCTAAAGTCTTTTCCTCCAAGATATCTAAGAGTACTATACTCATCTTCTGAAGAGTAAATAAGTAATTATTTTAAGTAGCTTTGTTTAATATTAATTTACTTGTAGAAAATGAGTTAAAATATCTTCTCTTGGTCTGGGAAGGTGATTCAGTGGTAGTGTTTGCTTTGCATGCAAGAGAACCTGGGTTCGATTCTTCAGTACCACATAAGCAAAAAGAAAAGAGCCGAAAGTGGCACTGTGGCTCAAGTGATAGAGCCCTAAACTTGAGCTGAAGAGCTGAAGGACAGCGCCCATGCCCATAGTTCATGCCCCAGGAACGGACTCCAAAAAATAAAACACTAAAACTACCAGCACAAGTATGTTTTTTGCAGCATTATTACCATATCTAAGATATGGAACCTGTCCGGATGCCCCTCAATAAATGAATGGATCAAGAAAATGTGGTATATATACACAATGGAATTTCATGCTTCTATCAGAAAGAATGACACAGCCCCTTTCTTAAGAAAATAGAAAGACTTGGAAAAAAATCATTATGTGAAGGAAGCCATACTCAAAGAAACATAAGCTCTATGGTTTCCATCATTTTCATTAATTAATATATGCTTAGGATAGTCCTGGCAGATAAGTTCATTTTTTACACTCTTAATATTCGCTCTCTGTGTGTGTGTGTGTATGTGTGTGTGTGTGTGTGTGTGTGTGTGTTTGTGTGTGTGTGTGTTTGTGTGTGTGTGTGTGTGTGTGTGTGTGTGTGTGTGTGTGTGTGTGTGTGTGTGCAGTAATGAAACTTGCCTCGGAGCCTCAAAATCTTGCTTGTTTTTTTCACTCATGATTGACTGAATCTGTACTATTTTAACTAAAGTTTTACTCTGTGTTTGATTGAACAATTGAACATAAACGTTCATGGATTGCTACCCCAGCCATCTGTGAACCATGGTCTTCCAATCTCAGCCTCATGAGATGAGATACTGGCATCTAGCTCTATTGCCAAGTGTCATTTGCTTTGTGTTGTTTGGTTTTGTTTTTGTTGCTTGTGTGCACCCAAAATCTGTATGGAAAACAAATCATTTATAATCAGGACTATTCACCTAAAATGTGTGTTGTTTAAAGATTATCTTAATAATGTAATCCTTTTGCATCCACATTATGTGATTTGATTTTTTGAACTCTATTGTTGCAGTCAAGTCACTTATATATAATTTGAATCTTCTTGTCTTGGTATTAGGGTGTTAGGTGTTTAAAAACAGAATTTATCAAGGTTTAACTCTGCACTACCGAAGCAAGACCTTTATGATTATTCAATGTCCTGTAAATCATAAGTTTATCACTACTTGAGGCACCATATGAGCACAAATAGTTTCCTATAATACCTACACATATTTTAGAGTTCAATGCCATGCAATGCACACTTCTGCCAAATATACAAGGTCATCCTTTGTAATTCTCCATGGATTTTCACTATTCTTCTCTCTACTCTCCAGTGCTAAGTCCTGTGATGGTCATGTTGATTTTCTCCCCTGTTACATTCATCATTGTATCTTGGGAAATACTGGTATGCATTACTGTACTTCTGTCCATTCTCCTTGTGCTTCGGCTTGTACCCCTCTCACCTCAAAGGGCTAAAAATTGGAGATATTTGCTTTACTCTTTATCTCAGACATCTATCTTTACTTTCTAGAAATACATTCATTGAATTCCTTCGGTAAAGTCTAATGTCTTGAAAATTATTACTAAATTTTCATGGCTTTGTTATTTGGCATAAAGGAAGAACATAGATCAGTACTGTAACTTAAGTAAAAGATTATTGCAGTCATGCTTCAATAGGTGTTGTTCATTGGATAATGTTTACTTCAAGGTCTGCCTGCCTGCTTCTTTTTGACTGTTTTGTTTATTTTTCAATGTAGTCTTTTCTTATGGAAAATAATTGTGGGCCTAGTGAAGATCAATTCCTACTGTAATTAGTCATTAATTTTATTCCAACCTCATTTCACAGATCCTTCTGAGTTTCTTAAGGGTCTGTGTAGTGCTTCACATTTTTAGATATCTTTTAACATCGATGGATCCAATGATGAAGACACATTCCTTAAGTCACCATTTTGATGACTGAAAATAAACCAATCTGCAGTCTCACTAGATGGCAATTTTCTGGTTTTAAATTCTTTTAGATTAAAATTGATGCTGGACAACAAACATTCTGTGTACAATTTTATATTTTCCTAATTATTTTAGTATACTTCCCAATATTATATAAAGTTAAAACATTAACATTTACTTAGTTTTAGGATTTCTAAAACAATCAGAGTAATAGTTCCATTCATTCACAATTTTAAGATAATAGAGTGTCCATTATGACCAAGTGAGATATTTAAAAATTTTTATTTGTCGTCCTTAAAGGTTGTGCTGGGGAATCAAGTCTAGTGCTTCATGTGTCTTAGTCTACTGTGGGCCTTTGATCCTGATGTGAACCGTGGTTTTATTTTCACATAACAGGAATACAGAAAAATTTCACTAGGAAGGAATTATTACTTGCTTACTTTCTCCAATATCTCTCGCATACAGAAAAGTAATATAATTCTAAACTGACTGAAAATGGTGTTCCTATTAGAGTAATTGTTTATTTTTTGTACCCCACTCTTCACTACGTCTTGTCCCTTTCCTATCCCCCCTTCCCATAAAACTTTACTGGATCCACTGGAAACCCACTTCCAGTTAGCCTCATCCTTAAAAAGCTCAACCTTAACTAACCTACCCCTGGTAGTCCTGCTCTAAACTTTCAAAGGCCTGACTGCAACGAGAATCCTTCCTGAAAGTCCTCCTCTGCTACAGGGAATGCTTTCTTCCACTCCACCCCTTCCTGGAATCCCTGCTCTGCACCACCAGAAACCAGGCCACATCCATATCTCCTCCTATGATCCACCTTGCTGCACCAAGAACCCTGCCTACATCGGGCTCCTCCCTCTAATCCTAACTTCATCCAACAGATACCCCATCCCTAACTATTCTATTCCCTCAAAGTCCCATTGCTCCCATATTCTATTACCTCCAAGCTCCTCCCGTCCTTTTCATACCCTACTCCCAACCAGACTTCTCCCTCGACCCCTCTTGGTTTCATCAGAAGCTCCAACCATAACTAGTCTACTTCTAAGTGGCCTAATGTCTCAAACCCAGCCATGAACCTACCTCTTCCCACAAAGTCCTTCAAGCTACACCAAAAACTCTCCACCACTCTATAACTGCCCTTGTAGCACCGCCTTGGTTGAGCAGAAGCATCTCACACAGCCCATCTCCTGCCTGGAAAGCCAGCCCTGCTTCACCACAGGCCTCTCTACCTCCCATATCTACTCTCTCAATGGCTGCATTGTTCCCGAGATGAATCCCCCCCTATTGGATCCTCCCGAAGATCCACAACCTACTCAACCAGTTATCCTGCCCATAATTACCCTACAGCTCTGTAGACCTTCCACTCCTTCTCAAAGTCCCTCTTCCAATTAACTCCATCGCTACAAGCCCTGACCTACTCTAGAAAACCCCCACTAGACAACCCCACCACACTATCCCATCTCTCGACACCCACATTGCTCCACTGCAAACCACTGCATCTGTTGGCCTCCCTTTGGAAGCCTCACCAGGCTCAAATGAAAATCCCTGTCCCTTCATAGTCCCTTTTTGAAGGTTGCCTTGCCCCACTGGAAACCCTGTCCAAAGTCTAATGTCCTGCATTGCAACACTAAAATCCCCACCCAACCTTACTCCTATTTTTGAAGTGGTGACTGGTTACACCAGAAACCCTGTCCTAACTATTCTAGTCCACTGGATCCTATCCCTGCTCTCACCAAGCTCTGATCCGCAAAAATTCCTCCATACATTGTTTCTATATCCTGCTCTGCCAGAAACCCCACCTCCACCCTAACACACTCCCCAAAGGCCTGCCATTCTCCAACAGAAACCCCGCCCCTTACTAGCCCACTTTTTCCTAGCACTGCTCTGCCCTCTCACAGACCCTGAAAAGCCTCTCCCTCATAGCTCCGCATTCCTGCACCAGAATGCCTTCATTCTCTTCCATGCCTTATGGGAAACCTCACCCTACATATCCCACCAGGTCTCACAGTGCTACACCACAACCCCTCCTCTAAGTAACCTCTTCCTTTGTAGCCTTGTTCTTCCTTTTCAAAGCTCTGTCCCAAAGATCCTCTTCCCCAGTGACCATGCCTTCTTCCACTGAAAACCAATCCACCTGCCAGTCTCCATCCTTAAGTCCCATCTACTCCACAAGAGACCTTGCTCCTAACAAGTCTAGTTTTTCCTGTTCCTTCCCTGCTGTTTCAAAGCCCTACACAGACTGGCTTTCACACACAAAGCCCCGCCCTGCTCTACCACAGAGGCTGTGCCAATACCAACTTCTCCCTTGAACCAGAGAGGGCTCCACGAGAAACCCCACACCACCTCATCCTTGAAGTTCCCACCAAGTAAGTTTTATTACAAATGTGATTTTATAATGGTCACAGAATTCATACTAATCAATATGATAAGAAAGCAACAAAAATTAGATAGTTATTAGATGCCTTAGTGTAGTTTGGGGTTCTGTTACTAGGCAGATACATATTGTGTGAAAATGTGTGAAGATGAGTCCTCTAACTGGAAAGCATACTTTGAAGTATCAGTAAGGTTTCAGGAGTGATCATTTTATTTCTAGAATTTTTGTGCACATTTGTGTCCATTAATTTAAAAATATTAGTTATTTTAAATCCTTTGGTTTGGTTGAGGAAAGAGTATTAAGATGTAAAAAGATGACTTTCAAATCATCTCTCTAATTAATAATTTTGGACTTGCTTACTTTACTATGTACCAGAGTTCTTAGTAACAGAAATTCTCTACCAAATCCACTTTGAATTTCCTCCTTTCACTAAAGTGCCCTTTGGAAAAGATTGAAGTGAGATTATACAGGTAGAATGCCAGAAATAAAAATGTATTTGACATCGTAACAAAATCATGATGAAGACCCTACCCAATGTGGTTTAAATTTTCTAATGAAAGGAACTTAAGCATATTTAACTGCAGACTTTCTGAAGACTAGAAGACAAAAATATAAGAAATGCCCTCTAATACCATGGTTCTGAAAACAAAGCAAAACCAAGGAAAGACAACATAATGAGACAGAAGGGAATGAGGAACTTGTACATGTGATATAGAATGGAAAAATACACTGAATCAGGTAAAAATAATTTGGGTCACAATGCCTTGTTGTTCAATATATTTCATTGTATATACTGTTCTTCGTTAACCTGTGACTTAATAAAGGTCTCAACAGGGATCTGCCAAGGTAATTGTGTAGTTAGTCAATTTCATCATTTCAAGATCATCAGGATGATAAACTCCCACACACATTAACATACCTGCAGCAGCACTAGACATACATTCCCATTGTTCCAACAGTTTAAGGCAAACCTGTATTTAACACAAGCTTTGTATGTGGTATGCTATGGTTTTTTCAGGCTTGATACAAAATGTCTCTGCCCAGAAGTAAATGATGGTATTTATAGCTAAAATGATATAGGGTCATTGTTAACTTCTAACGCGTGCTGAGGTTTTTATTTATACCTCTGCTTTTCCCTTTCTTTTTTCCTCCCTTCCTTTCTTTTCTTTCCTTTTCTTTTCTTTCTTTCTTTCTTTCTTTCTTTCTTTCTTTCTTTCTTTCTTTCTTTCTTTCTTTCTTTCTTTCTTTCTTTCTCTCTCTCTCTCTCTCTTTCTTTCTTTTTTCTTTCTCTCTTCCCTTTTCTTTCCTCTTTTAGGAAATGAGTATGAATTTAGATATTTTGTTTGCTGAACAAGTATTCTATCTTAAGAATATCCTTTTTCGATTTATTTACTTTGCTCATAAGTTATCCATTTTGCTGAGGGGCAAACACAGGCTAAGTTCCTCACTTCTGTCTGCCAAGTAGCGAGGATCACAAATGCATTCCAACATGCGAATTTTTAGGATGATATGAGACTCTTATTATTTTCCTTGCACACTGGTTCTGATCTGTGATCCTCTCAAACTCTACCTCTTCAATTAGTGATGTGAGTTCCAGTAGCCTGCCCTCAGTATAGATCGTCTAAATGAATTATTGAAGGCAATTTTACTTTAATCTCTGTTTTTGCCAGTCCAGGGGCTGTTATAGTTTTATTTCTAGACAAATTTGTGTTTATATCCACATTAGCTTTAAAATATTACTTTTCCCCCTTTTATTCCATTTTAATTTTCTTGGTCAGGGGGCTTGAATTCTGGGTCTGGGCACTGTCCCTGGGCTCTTCAGATCAAGGCTAGCACGTTACCACTTGAGCCACAGTGCTACTTCTGGTTTTCTGGTGGTTAATTGGAAGGAAGAGTGTCATGGATTTCCTGCCAGTGCTAGCTTTGAACTACTAACCTCAGATCTCAGCTCCTGAGTAGCTAGGATTACAGGCATGAGCCATTGGCACCCAGGTAAAAATGTTACTTATTTTAAGTTCTGTGATTTAGTTGAGGGAGTAACATGAGTGTCTAGAAAGTAACTTTCAAGTTACATCTCTAAATAATTTCAGAGTTTCATTTTCATATTTATTACAGTTTTTAATAACAGAAACTCCCAAAGTAACAGAATAATCCTTCATTTTCTCCTTACCATAGGTACTATTGGATGAGAATGAGTGAGATCTAAGACAATATGCACTTGAAATTATAAAAAAATATATTGAAAGTACATAAATAGCCGGATAACATAACGTGCTTTTCATTTTCTAAAGAAAGGAATGTCATGAAAGTATATTTATTGGCAGGCTTTTCACCATGTAAGTGTTATATAGCATTGGAGACTTTAAGACATGAACTGGTTCAGGTAAAGTAATACTTTGGGAAAGTTATCTGTTCACTAAATTTATTCATTGTAATTTTTTATTTTTATTTACATGTCAGTTAATATATAAATGCATACATGTGTGTGTAATATATATATATATATATATATATATATATATATATATATATATATATCAGCAGTATCTGTCCAGTGAACTGTATGTTTATGTATGCTTAGGTAATTTCATCATGTCAAGATCATCAAGAAGATGGACTTCCATAAACCTTAACAACCCTGCAACACCACTGCACATGTAAACTTAAGTGTTCACCATAGTAAGCTAGACCTGTGTTTTACCAAAGCTTTATATATATGGTGTTATTTTTTCATTTAGTCTTGACACAAAATGTGTGTGCTCCTAGAAATAAATGATGGCATTTATAACTACAATAATTTAGTGTAAATCTTTACATTGAACACATGCTCAGTATGAGTTGTTATTTCTTTCCTTTTCTTATTTTATCTTTAGGAAGTTGATTTGAGTTTTGATGTTGTGTTTGCCAGACAAGTATTCCACCACTGGAGTCATTCAACCAATCCTTTCTAGTTTAAGTTACTTTGCTTATAGAGTAGCAATTTTTGCACCCAACCCAAAAAGCAGGGATCATGATTGCATTCCAATATCCCTACCTAGTAGGTTGATATGGGTGATACTTTGCTTCCTAGATTGATTCAGAACTGTGATCATCTCAAATTCTCCCACTTTAGTTAATTGTGTGAGTTCCAGTTCTCCCTACTTCTAGAAGATAGAACAGACATAAATGATTACAGGTTATTTGAGTGAATCATTGGCTAACATAGGTGATTTGATATTCAAGTGTAGGGTACGTTTGAAAGTATAATCACAGTAGTCACATATTTTGCTAAGTAATTTTGGTTCACATTAATAACACATCTTGACCAGAATTAAGGACTTACTTTTGCTGTCTGTCAACTTGTATGTCATTTGGTAAAATAAACTTCATGTCTTCCATGTGGGATAAAGAACTTTGAATGGTCTGATGTGCTGGTTCACATCTATAATCATGGTTAGCAATCAGAAATAAATAGATCACAATTTGAACATAGCTTAACCAAAAATTTAAGAAGTCCCAATATTAACAAACAAGTGGATCATGTTGAATCATGCCATTAATCTCAGCACCACAAGAGGCTAAGTCTCTGACTAATACCTATGTCACTTGAGTAACTGGCACTCTTGGAGACAGTCACCTCTACTGATGCAGAAATTGGGTTGAGAGTTAGCAAGAGGAGGGAGGAGTCTGCCCCACCTTCCTAGGGTTGACCTCACAGAATGCAGTGAGCAAGCTTGCTTTCCTCCTCCAAATGGCTTGAGATGCCATACTGCTGAGTGTTCATTATTTGATTCCAGTGACTTGTGGTAGAGGTATAAGGAAACATTAAATAAATTTCACATATGCCAATTGAGCTGCTCTCCCAGCCTGTGAGTTCAACTCAGCAAGTGTTTATTATTTGAGAGTTGAGAATACTGAGGTAGGGGAGAGAGGGAGGGTGAGTGAAAGAGAGGAGAGATAGAGAGAGAGAGCTGGGCGCTGGTGGCTCACACCTGTAATCCTAGCTACTCAGGAGGCTGAGATTTGAGGATTGCGGTTCAAAGCCAGCCTGGGCAGAAAAGTCCGTGAAACCCTTATCTCCAATAAACCACTCAAAAACCAGAAGTGGAGCTGTGGCTCAAGTGGTAGAGTGCTCGCCTTGAGCTCAAGAGCTGAGGGAAAGTGCCCAAGCCCAGAGTTCAAACCCCACGACCCACCAAAAAAACAAAAAAGAGAGAAGGGGAGGGAGAAAAGAAAGTAAGGAAGGAAGGAAGGAAGGAAGGAAGAAAGAAAGAAAGAAAGAAAGAAAGAAAGGAAGGAAGGAAGGAAGGAAGGAAGGAAGGAAGGAAGGAAGGAAGAAAGAAAGAAAGAAAGAAAGAAAGAAAGAAAGAAAGAAAGAAAGAAAGAAAGAAAGAAAGAAAGAAAGAAAGAAAGAAAGAAAGAAAGAAAGAAAATAATTGAGAATGAATTGTTTGGAGTCAGGAGTCATATGTCAGAGCTACTACCTATATTTGGTGTTAGGTCTGTTCCAGGTAATGTAGAACCTATGCAGAAACCTTTCCACTTCTTGGCTAAGTTTCAACCCTTTATGTGTTGCCTAGTATTTGGCACACCTGGAGGCAGCCACCTCCTCCCTATCCTGTTAAGTCACAACCTGGTCAGCCTCTGGTCACAATTTCCATCTGACCAGAGGTGAGTCCCAGAATGTGAAGTCACATCCAGATCCAGTGTGGTCAGAGTTTCCCCCAAATGGCCACACCTCATCTGGTCCTTCACATAGATACATCCTTGCCCGAGGTTGGGTCGCCCCATTATTTTTTTACATGCCTTTCCACCATGTATGGCATGGGCAGCAGTTCAGTAAATAAACTTCTTTACCTGACTGAATACACTGTGGTGTTCTCTTCATTGGCTACCTAATGAAACTCACCTTATTAATATACATTACACTTCAGAGTTTCTAGTTATGAATCCACGGATATTTTTGTGACACATGTGAGATCAGTATCTACAAAACATATTTACTAACATCACTTAACAGTGTAATTCTGCCTGGAATCTTTAATAGCAGCTTAATTAACCATAAAGTCTATTTTGTTTGCTTTGCTTTGCTCTGTTTTTGCTTAAAGTAATAGAAGAGTTGGTGAGACAATCTGTGTGAAGACTCAGGGTCTGTGTTATAGGGGCAGAATGATGCAGGCTCCGGCCTCAGGATTATCTGAGGACTGTGTTTGTGTATGTGGAAAGCTATTGGCATGCCGGACTATAGAGTGAATATGTTCTCTCTCCCTATCTCAAAGCTCATGTCAGACTCCTGGGAGCTGAGGAAGTAGCTCTTCTACTTACTTAAGCATAAACAGCTAGTCAAGCATTTTCCTGAGTACGGGGAAGTGGTTTGAGCTTGCTCTAAAATAGTTTAGATAAAAATATACGAAGACTTTGTCTCATTGTTTAAGCAAAATTGTTTCTGTTGAAATTCTTTGTGTTAATGTCTCCTGACTAAATCTTGGCAAAATAAACTTGCTTGTCTTTAAATACCCACTAGCAATAAAGCACAGCATGAAGTGGCAATTGCTGTTTGCACTCTGCAACCCCTGTGTCCTGGTGATTTTGCGGCACTTACCCAGGGACCCCAATGCGTTAGACGTTGACAACTGGCATCCAAACAGGGACCCTGCAGTGTTGAATTCAGGAAGGGATATTTATGTAAGTACTTTTAATTACAGGGTGATGGGACAAGTTAAGTCTACTCTGTACTTACATATGCTAAAATATTTACTTGCTGCTTATGGTGTAACTATTTCTTCTTTTGACATAGAAATGTGTATTAATGTAGTTAGGGAATGGAATCCTTGGTTCCCCGACGACGGGACGTTAGATGTTGATAATTGGAAATGAGTAATGTATAATATAGAAAGAGCTTTTCGAGAAGGGGAAAGGAGTCCTGCTAGATTTTGATCCATTTGGGCTATTTTACATAACCTTTTTAAAGTTTTAAATGAGAAAAGATTAATAGCAATCTTAAAGAAAGAGGCCACCCCTTCTATTGTAGATTTACTATTGGACTCTGAGGTTAAGGTCGCAATAGGTAAGGATGCATCACAATTAACAGAGAAAAAACAAGAGGTAAAGAAGGTTGAAAAGGAACAAACTGAAAGCATCAATAGAATGTCTGTGCAAATGGAATTGATTTTATCAAGATTACAACATATGGAGTTAGAAATTAGCAGAGTGAAAGGAGAATCTAAGAAAGTGAAAGTAAAACAGCCTTCCACTCCTCCGCTTGCCGAAGTAATTTTTACCTCGTCACTCCCTCACAAATAGAGGTTTCAGATAGTGAGTTTCATGATGAAATGCCTATTTTTTCTTATCCTGTAATTCGACCACCCCCTATGAATGGTATAGCTCAACCACCCAGATATGAAGGTGTTGCTGTCCATGATATTGGTAAACGTAAGAAGGCAGTGACGTTGTATGTTCCTCAGTCTCATTATGTTAAGGAATTGCTTAATGGGCTTGCCCGACATTACAATAATTTTGCTCCTGAGGACTGGAAGATGCTTTGTAGAGCCTTGCTTAAGGAACCTGAATACCTACAATGGCAAATGTGGTTTACTGAGTTATATACAGAAAAGACTAGACACAATGCACAGAGCAATAATCCATGCCTGCAGGTCATAACCTTTCCCATGTTGAGTGGAACAGAACAATATGCAGATGCTCATATGCAAGTGAACTCTCCTGAAAAGATCCATGAGCAGTTACAAGACATAGGTATTGAGGCATGGGAGAGGATTCGGCTGGTAGGAGAGCATTATGGCTCCTGGACTAAAGTAATTCAAAAACCTAATAAACCCTATGTTGAATTTTTATCAAGATTGACACTGTCCTTGGAACGTACTGTTGTGGGAGAGGTTGCACTGCAACAACTACTATGCATGTTGGCTTATGAGAATGCTAATGAAGACTCTAGACGAGCCCTATTGCCTATTAAAGAATCTGGGGATGTAAATACATATTTAAGGGCGTGTAAAGACATTACATCTGAATCCCGGCATATGCAGTTATTTGCTGAAACTATGGCCACTAGCTGGCATGCTTTACAAACCAAACCCTCTAATCTAAAATGTTTTGGATGTGGTCAAACGGGACATATAAAGAAGAATTGTAAAAAAAGGCTACTGATGTTAACAAGAGAGGACCAGGAATTTGCCCTAAATGTAAAAAAGAAAGCGATGGGCAAGATTGTGTTGATCAAAAATAGACAATAAAGAATTCCTATAAAAAATGCCTACCCTATGCAGGGAAACTCTCCATCTGGCCAGCCCCAGGGCCCAGAATAAATAACCTAGGGTAGCCAACCATTTTCCTTCCTGGTCCCTGCCACAGCCCACAGCGCTGCAATAGACACGCCGATTTATTCATCTACTGAGAGGCATATTGGTTTAAAACATGCTTGCATATAAGTATCAATTATGGTCATTCAAAAATGACAGATGCCACCTCCCCAGACATACTAAAATCATGGTTTCTAAGTAAGATAGGATTTTATGGTGGTACAAGTGTTGAGATATCTGGATGAGTCTAATGTGTATCTTGCACTGAATTAGGCAGGAAGATATCCAATATCATGTAGGATAAAAATGGTAGTGAGAAGATATTCCCTTGAGAAAGATATAGGAGGCTGCCAGAAGTATGGAGAAATTCAGATAATTTTGAAGGATTTAGAAATGCAAGCTCAAGTATGTCTCTTTAAGTGGAAGGGCAAAAGAAGGGGAAGAGAAGAAAATAACTGAAAACAGATCATTGTCCCAACTTAGAGTATAAAAAGCATAACCTATAACTTCCAAGTTAAAGAGACACCAATATAATATGTCCCACTTAATTTAGATACATGCAAAATATTTACTTGGCTTTTTGCCACTTTAATGCTTCAAAATAAATAAAGACTTGTAAGACATGTTATGTGATTGTCAGTACTTCAACCTGAACACTAATTGTGATGAGCCCTCTTTTTCTCAGTATGCTCTTGGAAAATACTCCCTAAATTGATGATGTTGTGACTGATTAGAGAGTCAGCATAATGGGTTTAATGCAGTTTTTTTCTCAAAGTATCCAAATATATTGTCTGACGCTGTACTTTGAACACACCCTCACACCTGAGCACAGTAATTGAAATTGTACATCAGCATTTCCTTGGCACGTTTTACTTTGTGCCTTTGTCTTTTTTGCATGTTCCTTTTGATTGCTGTATTTCCACTTCATCTGTACAAACTGCTAAGAACATTGTTCAGCTACCACTTCTTGATTGCAAACACCCAGTCTATGTATGAAGGTACTTTGTCTATGTTAACCAACAGGGTAGTACTCACTCTCTGAGGAGAAAAGTTCCACAGTATAACTCTATGCCAACATTAGAGGGTGTAGAATTTAAGGCATTTTGAGACAAACAGTGATATTTGAATTGAAAGGCTCCTTAAGGACATTTTCTTGGAACTCATTAGTTTACCCAGGAGAAATATAAATATCCACACACTTTAGAGCTAATTAGTAAGTATCTGAATTAACACTCGATCTTAGATGTTTTGTTATTACAATTCACCATTGTATTATTGTTACATCAGAATCCTTCCCTACATGAGAATGTGTATCAGAAAATGAAAGAAAGGCATTAAAACAAAATGTCTTATCTTTTTAGGCATTTAGTCCTTGTGGTGAGGGTAATGTCTGAACTCTTCCATTCAATAAAAGTTTGAAGTTTATAAGAGCACTTCCTACATATAAGAATTTGTGGCAGGTTCATTGAGAGGGTTATTTCAGCATGCAGATATCCCTAACAAGAATTATATTTAAATAGAGTATATGGCAGTTATGACGTATCAATGGCTATTGAGGCATTTTCTATTCTAAACAAGAATAAATTTGCAGAGTCTTTAGTAACATAAGTAAAACTGTATGTTCAACCTATACTTGGTATTACTTGTCCTACATTTATAATGTTTAGGCTGATAAGATATCCAAACATATCTAACGATATTTCAATAAAATCCCAAACTGATGTAGATACATGGGACCCTCATTGGAACTGTAGGGCAAATTAGGCTTGTCTGTGTTATAGTTCAATCCATAATCTTCTGGTTAAACAGTCTTCAAATATATTCACAGAATATACGTAAGTAAAGGTCATGACAGTTACATCTGTATAATACTTCTAAGGTCAGGAAAAAAGTATTTGTTCCCAACATTTAAAACCAACAGGATCTGTTGAATTCATGGATCTAGAATTTTATGGCTTCACATTCACATCTCAAAATTTCATCAATATGACTTACATCTCTACAATTTCACCAAAACACTGTTCTTATTGAACTTGTCTATGTCCTTTTATTTTTCAAATCCAAATAGCATATTTCCTTCAATGTCTCTGTAACAGTTTTGACCTTTTCTTCCTGCCAATTCTTTCCTTTCTTTACTTCTGTAAATCTGTTTTTATTACTTTCTTGTTTCCTTATCTCTTTCTTCCAATTTTATCCACACTGGTGCTCACATTGCTACACTTATGTCATAACTTTTCTTTTACTCTTCCCTTTAATAATGCCCCCAATTTTATCATTCTTTTTAATATTCATGGTCATGGATATTTTGATGATATCTAAACAGTCCTATCTTTGCATCTGTTTAATATAAACTTTAGAACTATTAGAGAGTTTTTTCCCCGTAATCCATCATTTTCACCTGTGATCCTTATCACCAAGAATATCACTCACACATTTGCTTGGCCATAGATGTAGAACCCTTTAGATTTCTTCTTACCCTTCCACTCCCACCAATTATATAAGATGAACGATCAAGATTTTCTCAGTTTCTGTTACTAATTTGAATTCTTTTATTTTGTTGTTGTTTTTGTTGGTTGAGGAGCTGGACCTCTGGGCCTGGGTGCTGTCCCTGTGCTCTTCAGCTCAAGACAAGCACTCTACCTCTTGAGCCACAGCACCACTTTCACCTTTTCTGGTGGTTTTCATTAGAGATCAGAGTTTCATGGACTCTAATTATTGAAAGTCTGGTATGTGTCTATGATTTTGAATTATTTGTATTTTGATTAATAATTTTAATATTACCACTGTGCATGCATCCATGATAAATTTTGAATAAAGAAAGAAAAAATACTAAACCATAACAGGTAACTTGACTATGTGATTATAACAAATTATTGAACAGATTTTTGAAGCATTGCACATTTCTAACCAGTAAGAATTAACTTCCTCTCTCCCTGTTATTACACACAAATATTTAAGGGTTTGAACAGAATTTTTTCAAGTAATATACTATAAATATTACCACAATATCATGTGTATATCTAAAATTACCTTGAAAATAATATACTCTACTTTCTATTGAAATATTAGTCATTTTACTCTAGGAAACTTTTGGAAAAATAGACTATATATCTTTGAAATGAAAAGAGTAAAAAATAGTAGCATAAAAGGTTTAGAGGGAGTGTATATATTCAGAAATATATATTTATATGTGTGTGTATAAATGTTATGTGTAGAAAGTCATATATTTTTAGAGGGAACTTGCCATCATATATATAAATTTATGTATAGAATTATGTGCATTATAGTGAAACGAACATCTTAAAACTTAACTAAAATTTACAAAAAATCATCAAACCAAGTGCCGGTAACTCATGCCTATAATTCTAGCTCCTCTGGTGGCTGAGATCTAACAATTGTTTTCACATCTAGCTCCGACAGAACATGTTAGATTCTTATCTCCAATTAACCATTCAAAAACAGAAATTTGCCCTGTGCTTCAAGTTGTGCATTGCTGGCCTTGAGCACAAAAAAGCTTAGGGACAATGCCCAGGACTTGCAAACAACAACAACAACAACATGTCTCACATTAATTTCACAAAAGCATTTTTTAACTGTTTTGAACATTTCTTAGAAACATGAATACATGCCCCTGGAAAATTTTAAGTTAAAAGGATAGAATATTTATGTCTATTTTAAAGACATGACTATTCAGGTTGCTTAAGATATTTAGGTAATGATTAGGAATTAAGAATAATGATAGGTAGGTAATAATTGGGACTGTTCTTTTATTCTGTTTTATGATAGTAATAAAAGGATACTTGTAATGATTACATAAAATTACTTTTGCTTGGTATTTGAATTATAATAAGTAATAAATATTTTTGAAGTTTTTTTATTGTGAAAATATTGTACCAAGGGGTTACGATTACATGGGCAAGGTAATGAGTATATTTCTTTTCAAGCATTGTTGCCTCCTCCTTTGTTTCCTCTTCCCATCCCTTTCACCTACCCCCACACTGATCCCCACTCCCTCCCTCCCCCATTCCTTGCCCAAAGTTTTAAAGTTAGTTTTTCGACATAACAAAAAATAACTCCAGATTTTACTGTATTTGATGTTAGTATAATTTGTAGAGGGGAAGAGAAAAAACAAATGGTTTAAATATGAATACAGGTGGAGCCATTGCAACAATGAAATATACAAGTCATTATGTTGAAAAATGAACTTTACAACTTTGGTGGGAGAGAGAGGATTGGGTAAGGGGAGTCTGGGAAGTGATGGGAAGGGGAAACAAAGGAAGAGGCAACAATTCTTGATAAGAAATGTACTCATTATCTTGTCCATGTAATTGTAAACCATCTGTATGGCGTTTTCACAATAAAAAAATACCTCTCAGTCCTATCTCTCAACATTACCAGACTTAACTCTCCAACTAAGAGACATAGACTGTCTAGTTGGATGAAAAAGCAAAATCCTTCTATCTGCTGCCTTCAGGAGTCACACCATAAAAACAAACACATTTTGAAAGTGAAAGACTGGAACAAAATCTTCCAAGCAAATGATCCCCATAAACAGGTGGGAGTTGCAATCCTAATATCAGATAAAATAGACTTCAAATTAAAATTAGTGAGAAGAGAAAAAGAAGGTCAATACATACTAATTAAGGGATTGCCCCTTCAGGAGGTTATTATAATTCTAAATATCTATTTGTCAAACAATGGAGCATGCAAATTTATCCAAGCAACACTACTTTCCCTCAAAACTCACATAGATCCAAAGACATTAATTGTTCGTGACTTTAACATACCACTACCCCCACTAGATAGATCAACTCGGCAAAAAATCAATAAACTGCAGATCTAAACCAACTGCAAGGATCAACTAGATTTAACAGACATCTAACGAATATTTCACCCACCAGTATCAGAATACACATTTGTCTCAGCACCACAGAGAACATTTTCAAAAACTGACCACATTTTAGGTCACAAAACAAAAGTCCAAATTCAGAAACTTTGAAGTTATACCTTGCATTCTCTCAGACCACAGGAAATAAAATTAAAATTCAATGCCAAAAGCCACCAAAGAAAGTCCTGTAACACATGGATGCTGAACAACACACAGTTGAATCAAGAGTAAGTAATGTAAGAGATTAGAAAGGAAATTCAAGTGTTCGTGATATTCAACAAAAATGAACACACAATTACCAGCTCCTCTGGGACACAGAAAAGGCAGTACTCAGAGGCAAGTTGGAGATACATGAAACCAACAATTTAATGACACATCTAAACCTCCTTGAAAAGGAGCAGCAAGATAAACCCCAACCCAGTAGATGGAAATAAATAATTAAAATTAAGTAAGAATTCAATAAATTAGATTCCAAAAAAAAAAACATAGAAAGAATCAACAAAACAAAGAGTTGGTTCTTCGAAAACATTTACAAAATTGACAGACCCTTAACAAATCTTACCAGAAAAAAAAAAAAACTCACCCAAATAAATAAACTCAGAGATGAGAATGGAAACATCACCAGAGAAACAATCAAGATTCAGAACATTATAAGGGAATACTTCTCAAAACTATGCTAATAAGTTTGAAAACTTGGAAGAAATGGACCTTTTCATAGCAAATATCGACATGCCGAAACTAAACCAAGATGAGTTAAACCATTTTCAGAGGCCCATATCAAGCATTAAGATAGAAAGAACAATAAGAGCAGTCCCATCTAAAAAAAAGCCGAAGATCAGAAAGATTTACATCAGAATTCTACAAGGCCTTCAAAGCAGAGCTCACACCAATAGTACTCCAACTCTTCAATGAAATTAAAAAGAAAGTTCACTACAGAACTTATTCATTTCCTCTTAAATCAAGAAGGGGACAACGGATTGCTGGGTCATAGGAAAGCTCTATGTGCAGTCTTTTGAGGAACCTCCACACTACTTTCCAAAGTGATTGAACAAATTTACACTCCCACAACAATGCAGTAAGGTTTCCTTCTGTCCACATCCTGTCCAGCATCTGTTGTTATCAGATTTCTTCATTTTAGCCATTTCAACTGGAGTGAGGTGGTTTCTCAATGATGTTTTGATTTGCATTTTTTATAGCTATGGAAGTTGAGCATTTCTTCATGTGTCTATTGGCCATCCTTCTTTACTCTTTAGAGAAGTTTCTCTTTATGACTTTAGCCCACTTATTTATTGTGCAGTTGTTTCTTTGAGGATTTGTTCTTGGGGGGTTTAATTTTTTGAGTTCCAAGTATATTTTAGACATGAGACCCTTGTCCGTTGTATGGCTAGATAAGATGTTCTCCCAAACCATGGGCTTTCTATTGATCTTGCTAGCTCTGCAATTTCATGCAATCCCATTTGTCCAACCTTTCTTTGATTTGTTGTGTTTCTTGGTGTCTATTAAGAAAATTTCAGCCTGTGCGGCATTTACCCAAATGTTCACAAACAAGACCACACTAAAGCTACCAGCACAACTATGTTTATTGCAGCATTATTTACCATAGCTAAGATATGGAACCAACCCAGATGCCCCTCAGTAGATGAATGGATCAAGAAAATGTGGTATATATACACAATGGAATTATATGCCTCCATCAGAAAGAATGGCATTGCCCCATTTGTTAGGAAATGGAAAGGCTTGAAAAAAATATATTAAGTGAAGTAAGCCACGCCCAAAGAAACATAGGTCCCTTGGTTTCCCTTATTAGCAATATCTAGTGTGTCTGAGTCAAGCAGAAAAGGTCAGATAAGTTGATGTTAGGGAAATGAACCTTAAGATATGTATTCCAATGTTATTTTTTCTTTCATGCAATTTTTCTAACACATTTGTAAGATTATTTCTTTGTTGCTTCGTATGTCCCTCCCCCACAGTATGACCTCTGTTTTCACTGTATTTGATGTCGGTATAATTTGTGGAGGGGAAGGGGAAAAACAAATTGTTTAAATAGGGATACAGGTGGACCCATTGCAACAATGAGATGTACAAGTAGTTTGTCAAAAAAGAACTTTAGAACTTTGGTGCGGGGCGGGGAGGTTTGGGTGAGAGCTGGGGTAGGATGGGAAGGGCTGGGAAGGGGAAACAAAGGAGGAGTCTACAATGCTTTAGAGGAAATATATTCATTATCTTGCCCTTGTAATTGTAACCCCTCTGTAAAATATTTTCACAATAAAAAAAGAAGGGGACAAGGATGTCCACACTATCCAGTTTTTTTCAATTTAGCATTAGAATGCCAAGCTACAACAATATGAACAATAAAACAAGGTGCAAATATAGAATTGATCCAAATAGGGATGACATGATCTTGTATTTAAAGAATCCCAAGGACTCCACTCCCAAATTACTCATAGTGATTCAAAACTTTGGCAAAGTAGCCGGTTATAAAATTAACCCTCAAAGACAATGGCTTTTCTCTAATCCAACAATGAGAAAAGTGTGGCTGAAACCAGGAAAACGACTCCATCTATAATAGTTCCCCCAAAATAAAACACCTAGGACTTAACCAAAAAGTGAAGGACTTTTTGATGGAAACTTTTTTGTTTTTTTTTCAGTCATGGGTCTTGAACTCTGGGCCTGGGTGCTGTCGCACAGGTCTTCAGCTCAAGGCGAGCACTCTATCACTTGAGGCAGAGCACCACTTCCAGTTTTCTAGTGGTTTATTCGAGATAAGAGTCTCACAGATTTTCCTTCCCTGGCTAGCTTTGAACCATGATCCTCAGATCTCAGCATCCTGAATAGCTAGGATTACAGGCTTGAGCCACCAGTGGCCTGCTGATGAAAACTTTAAAAACCTGAAAAAGAAAATCAAAACAGTTCTTAGAAAGTGTAAAAACCTCCCATGCTCCTGGATTGGAAGGATCCACATCGTGAAAATGGCAATACTTGCCAAGGCTTTCTACAAATTCAATGCGATACCTATCAATATTCCAACCTCATTCTTCAAGGAAGTAGAAGACGCAATCCAAAAATTCTTACGGAGCAAAAAAAGACCCCGAATAGCAAAAATGATCAAAAACAGAGAGAAAAGTGCTGGAGGAATATCAATTCCAAATTTCAAACTCTACTACAACACCATTGTAATCAAAACAGCTTGATACTGACACAAGAACAGACTTCAGGAACAATGGAATATACTTGAAAATCCAGAAATCAACTTACAGACAAATAGCCATCTAATCTTCGATAAGGGAGCTAAAAATTAGAATGGAAGAAAAACAACCTCTTCAATGAATGGTGCTGGAAAAATTGGTTAATCACTTGTAGAAAACTAAAGCTAGATCCATATATATCACCCTGCAAAAAGAATCAACTCCAAATGGATCAAAGACCTGGAGTCAAAGCAGACACTCTGAAAACATTACAGGGGAAACTCTAAGTCTCCTTGGCACAGGCCGAAATTTTCTTAAAAGAGACCCAGAAAACAAGCAAATCAAAGACAGGTTGAACAAATGGGATTGCATGAAATTGCAGTTTCTGAATGGCAAAGGATGAAGCTAGCAAGATCAATAGAAAGCCCAAGGATTGGGAGAAGATCTTCACTAGCCATACAATGGACCAGGGTCTCATATCTAAAATATACCTGGAACTCAAAAAATTAAATCTCCCAACAACAAATCCTCAAAGAAGCAACAATAAATAAGTGGGCTAAAGACTTAAAGAGAAACTTCTCTGAAGAGGAAAGAAGGATGGCCAGTAGACGCATGAAGGAATGCTCAACCTCCCTAGCTATAAAATAAATGCAAATCAAAACAACATTCAGATTCCACCTCACCCCAGTTAGTATGGCTATAATCAGGATTTCTAACAACAGGATGGTCTGTGGACAGAAGGGAACCCTACTGCATTGTTGGTAGGCTTGTAAACTTGTTCAACCACTTTGGAAAGTAGTATGGAGATTCCTCAAAAGACTCCACATAGAGCTCCCCTATTTCCGAGTAATCCCATTTTTGAGCATTTACCCAAATAATACAAACATGATTATTTTAAAGCTACCAGCACGAGTGTGTTTATTGCAGCATTATTTACAATAGGTAAGATATGGAACCAACCCAGATGCTCCTCAGTAGCTGAATGGATTAAGAAAATGTGGTATATATACACAATGGAATTCTATGCCTCTATCAGAAAGAATGGCATTGCCCTATTTCTTAGGAAATGGAAAGACTTGGAAAAAAAATTAGGTGAAGTAAGCCAGGCCCAATGAAACATAGGTTCCATGGTTTCCCTTATTTTCAATAATGTATATTTGTGAGACCAGCAGAAATGGTCAGATAAGTTGATGTTAGGTGAAACGAACCCCAATATAAGTATTCAAATGTTTTTTTTTTCTTTCTTGTGATTGTTTCTAACATTTATAAGATGATTTCTTCGTTGTTTTGTATGTCCCTCCCCACAGTATAACCCCGGTTTTCACTGTATTTGATGTTGGTATAATTTGTGGAGGGGGAGGGAAAAAACAAACAGTTTAAATAGGGATACAGATGGACCCATTGCAACAATGAGCTATACAAGTCATTATGTTGAAAAAATAACTTTACCACTTTGGCTTGGTGGGGAGGTAGGGGGACACGTGGTGGGGGGATGAAAATGGATGTGAAAGGGAAACAGAGGAGGAAGCAATAATGTTTGATAAGAAATGTACTCATTACTTTGCTCATGTAATTGTAACCCCTCTGTACAGTATTTTCACAATTAAGGAAAAGAAATATACTATTCAGAAAAAAGTATATAGAATTAGGGGCTGGGAAGGTGGCTCAATTGTAGAACGCTTGACTTGCATGCTTGAGGCCCTAGGTTTCATTCCTAAGCATCCCATTATCCAAAAGAAAAAATCAGCAAGTGGCGCTGTGGCTCAAGTGGTAGAGCACTAGCCTTGAGCTGAAGAGCTGAGGGACATCGCCCAGGCCCAGAGTTCCAGCCCCATGACCGGACC